>NC_138380.1:58162473-58186609 GCF_054177405.1 Leptonychotes weddellii
GGGAACAGAACTATCTTGACCATCATAATATAGAAGTTTTATTGTAAGGAAATTCCCTTCACTAAAAATTTCAAACTTGCATTTTTGCTACTTTTAGTAACAGCCATGTTTATTGATTCTGCTATGATTAATTAACTGTCCTCTATCACAAAGAAAAGCATAATCAATGCTTTAGATGGTCCCTTTTAAAAGAAAGCCTGTCCACATGAAATTACATAGGAGATGACCAACACCAGATTGAAATTATTTAACATTTACTGATCACGTTGAGGTTCATCTTTTCTCATTGTATTTTGTAACTAAAGGAATTTTAGCTGTTCTTCAAATTGACTGCAATTATCAGCATAACTCAGAAATTTTACCTTACCTAAAATGTCTAAGGTAGACTGGAGTTATAAAACCTGCCTCAAGCATCTTTATGGAAGACATTAACAAAAAAAACTATAAAAATATTTCCTTCAAGTTAAATCTGGTGAATCTAGAAACCAGAAATATAGTTAAAACGGTGATTTCTCTGCTGATAATTAACTCTGTCAAGTATTAGAATCACCTGAAGATCTTTAAAAAATTCCCAATACCCTGTTTGCATTCAATGCCAATTAAATCAGAATATCTGGAGCCTTGAAAGAATAGGCCAAATGGCAGCATTAAATAAAAGGGAATAGAAAAAAATCCAGATTTTGGATCTTTTAAATTTGGAAAGTCTACTTGTCTAAACCACAAACAGAGGAGTGCTGTGTGGCTCTGTGCTGTCATTCACATCCAGTTCTCCATCTATCAGTGACTTGCCATCCTCCCTTGACTTCTCTGCTTCCAGATGTGAGGTAAAGGGACAGAAAGTGTGTGTTACATGCTGCCATTTACAGAAGTGAAATTGATTCCTCTTCCTGTTTTCTATTGGTGAGAACTCAGTCACATGACCTCACTTTACTGCAAAGGCACTGGGAAATTAGTTGTTTAAAAGAAGAAGAGGAAGGATATGGATTTCTGTCCATCTACTCACCACATATCCTTTTATTCCATTGGCTCCTATCCATGAAATACCCAAAACCCCTCTGCAAGGGAGTCAATACAAAATCACAACTAGTTAATGCATCAAAGTCTGAGATCTCCAGGCAATAGAGCATATTGTCCATTGTTCTCTTTGGTTCTTGACTTGGCCCTGGAATGTTCTTCCTTGTGTCTTTAACTCTCTGTCTTTGTCCATGTCTTCAGTGCAGATACTGATCCAACATAACTTTTGCAGCCTGTTACTTAGAGAAACAAGCTTGGAGTTCCAGTACAGAGTTAGCAATTGAAGGAAAGAAGATTCCTTAAAGTACTAGTAGACTCCTAATCTATTTATTTAGTCCCCATGTGACTCAACAGTAACTGTATTCAACATCCTATCTTAGACATATTTATTTGCTTTATTATTCCCAAGTTCCCCTTTCTCAACTTTAAGGGTAATGACCTGGTAACTATCCGAAAGCAGTAGATGTGATAGTCACACCCTTAATCTAAACCTGTCCCAGAACTGAGTTACTTCGTTTAACTAAGAAATCTCACTTGGTTTTTATAGTTGAAAGACTTTTTTTTTTTTAATTTTATTTATTTATTTGACAGAGAGAGAGATAGCGAGAGAGGGAACACAAGCAGGGGGAGTGGGAGAGGGAGAAGCAGGCCTCCCGCGGAGCAGGGAGCCCGATGTGGGACTCGATCCCAGGACCCTGGGATCATGACCTGAGCCGAAGACAGACGCTTAACGACTGAGCCACCCAGGCGCCCTATAGTTGAAAGACTTTTTAAATCCCCCCCCACACACTTTTTAAATAATGTTTGTGGTTTAGACAAGTAGACTTCCCAACTTTAAAAGATCCAGATTTCTGGATTTGTTTCTATTCCCTTTTATTTAATGCAGCCAGTTGGCCTATTCTTTCCTAAACTTATCTTTTTTGGGTGGCGCATTGCCCAGCATAGTCAATAACCATATGCAACAGATACCAAAAACATTCTTTTCACCAACGTCTTTTCCTAAAGGTGGAGCCCAGTAGACACATGACTTTCCATTTACTGTTTTATCAGATATTTGACACTAATACTGTTGTACAGCTGTCCAACCTGCTTTATTTCCCTCACCATCCACATCCAGCCTGCCAAGCCAATTATTGTGTATTAGACGTTTCAGTTGCAAAAGCAACCTACTGCAAGGTACTAATACCTGTATCAGATAGGTCAAGTCACACTAATTGTTGAAACAACCTCGGAATCTCAGAAGCTTGTTTCTTTGTCACTCACATCACCATCTCTTGGGCATTGGTGGTAAGAGGGATTGAGGGGTCAGTCTTCTGCTCCCTGTGGTCTATGAGGCACCAGGCCTCTTTCATACTGAGGCTCTGGTATCATCAGACGCTCAACGTTTTCCACTAGCATCTTTGCCTCCAACTGGCAGGCAAGGGAAAAGAAAGAGAGGACTGCAAATGGTCAACATCACTTTTGCCCACAATCACTTGTCTATATCTCAGTCACATGGCTTTACCTAACTTCAAGGGGCTTACACAGTGAGGTCCATTGGTGTTTCCTGGAAGAAGAAATAAAATATATATATTGCTGAGCTGTAACATTGCCTCTCTCAATTCCCATCTATTTCAAATAATTATTTTGACATGATTAAGGATAAAAGAAAATTAATGATAAAATAATATATAAACAGGACTTTTAAAAAAAAAAAAAATCATTCAAGCAACCATACATACAATATATCTTCATCCACATTGGCTGATCTTAGGTTTTCCAGATAAAATATAGAATGACCAGTTAAATTTGAATTTCAGATAAACAATAAGTAATTTTTAGTAAAATATTCCCCAAAATTGTATGGGTCAGACCAAAAAAAAAAAAATCATTGCCTATCTTCAATTCAGGTTTTCCTGGGCACCCCATATTTTTCTTTGCTAAATCTGTCAATGCTGGCCAGAAGGCTCTAGTTTTTATTTTTATTATTATTGTAAGGTATGTTCAGTGATATCAGTATGAATTATGGAAAGTGTAAGTATCATGTTTTTCCCCAATTACCTTTAAACAAACAAACACTGCTTTGAGCCAAAGTATAAAGTCCTATTTGCTATTTAAATCTAATTTATGTGTGCCTAGGAGCTTTATTTATAACTAGTCTTTAGTGTTTTATGAGATTTGATGTTTTAATTAAATTTCAGTACAAACACCTTAAAATAACATTGTGCTACTTTGATTTCATTTCAATATGTGAGTTCTGCTTTGTTAGGAGAAAAAGTTGCAGAGAACCGCAAATTATCGGGCTTAACATAAATTAAGAAGCACTGGCATCTTCACTGATCTTCAAACCAAGAACTGCCCATAAAGTGTGCTGCCGAGATTGGATTGCTCCTACATGCTCCCTCAGTGATTTTTATTATTTAATAAGATCGTTCATTATAGTTAAGCTACTTGTGTTGGAGCCATTAGATATTTATATGAAATAGCATATCATTATCTCAGTTGCATTCTGAACCATTTGGGATTCTTTTAAGTTAGGGTGATTTCTTTCCCTGTCTTAATTTTGCACACACTAGTGCCGATGTGCCTGTTCAGCTTTATTTCTGTCTTCAGGTTCTTTATCCTATTTTTCAACTTTATTGTGTTAAAGTGTTTGATGAACAGTATGGCTGACTGCTAAATAGGAGTAGCCTCAAAGACAGTAATTTTAAAAATTTACTGTCTTGAGAGGCAGACAAGGAGTTGATATCCCAATTCCTTTATCTCTCTCTCTCAAAACTGTAAAATTCCAGCAGGGTATATTCACTCACATCCCCACATCTCTTCACATTCAACAACAGGGACCTAATCATGGAAACAATGATTTGGACAGTGTGAGACCATAAAAACCTAGGATATTAAGAGGAAGACTGATAGTATGCAGAGCCAAAAAGCAAATACAACATAAGCTCATAATTATTAGTGTGATCAAATCAAAGCTGGATCAATTGTGTGATTTTCCAGGTTGCAATTTGAACCTATAGAAGGCTCTAGCTTATAGAGCTGCTTAACTCATCATTCCTGTGTAGTAAAGTATGTATAAGGTATGAATGGGTTTTCTCAAATCTTTACAGTTATCCTGTCACCTCTTGTTACCGGTCTGGTCATGGGTGGCGTGGATAGGGATTAACTAAAGAGAAAATTCATCTTTCTTCTCCCTTATCCACTATTTGTTACCCACAAAGATCCATTATCTCAGTTTCTTTTATTCTTTATTTTCTGTCCCAACTGTTCTGGTCAGCACTTTGATGGGATTCCAGTAATATTGTAGACCCCACACATGTTACTTAATTCCATATTCCTTCTTTGTATTTATTGTGAATGGTGGCCTAGAGTTTTTTATTCAGTAAATAAACATTTAATGAGTATGTATTATATTCAAGCATCAAGTACTTAGAATTCAAATGAAAATACAGAGTCCATCTCAATCCCCAATGAGGTCACAAACGAGTGTGTGTGTATGTGTGTAGTAATTCTTCTTCTTTATCACTGGACTGTCAGTGACAATAATTTTATGATGTTGATTTTATAGACCAGAAAAATTCCCATCCTCCCCAAATTTAGATATTCATGAAGCATTACTAACTTTTATTTTTGCTAACTATACAACCAGAAGAACAGTATTACTTTTTGAAATGAATATCATGGTATAATAAAGGGCATTTTGAAACTGAAAATGAAGGAAATATCATAGTTCCAAATGAGGTCTCTTAGAAGCAGTAAATTTAGTTTTTAAAAAAGCTTACTTTTGCTCTTGTATTTTTTATTTCACTGGAGACAGTGAAATCCCTGTCCAGACAGCCTTTTGCAAACCACTCCTCTTTGCAAGCTTACAAGGAGTGAAATAATCTGATGTTTCATCTTTTAAAGTGTGTTTAGAGTTAAATTAAAAATGCAGAAAATACTTCAAAGGAAACAAAACCTTAAGACAAATCTGTACTGTTAACTCTGGAAGGAGATAGTTGGCCTAAATATAGACAAAGACTGGTTTCTAGGGGGAGCAAGCAACATAAAGAGAGTTATGCCGAAGGGATATGGAGCAGTGGAGCCTGCCGTATGGGCCAGATGGACCACTTAACTTGCTGGAGCAGAACATTCATGAGAAGTGGAAAAAAGTCAATAAGAAATAACTTGTGTCGCCTTTTGCATTCGATACTCTAACTCTGCTTTATTTTACTCCATTATACTCACTACTCTCCACATTATATCCTATCTTATTTTATACAACAAATATCCATTGAGACTTCATTAACGCTTGGCTCTGTCCTGGGCCTTGGGATAAAATAAGACAACAAAACAGAGTGTCTACCTTCAGGAAGCCTCCATTCTAGTTTCTACTTGTTTATTGTCTCAAGAAACAATGGCCCTGTGGAAGCAGGACCTGGGTTCTTTCTCAATCTGCTGAATATAACCACATTTGTTACCTGACCATTGCAGTAACTTTTGTCAAATGAGCAAATGAATCAAAGTAGCCCAGACCTCTTGCAAGATGTGGTAGACTCTGGGATGTGCCAGGTCAGGGATAAGAAGTTCACTTTTTGGAAAGGCATTCCTTATATGGCATGAGTAGAAAGTGAAAACGGACAAAGGCCAGTGCCCTGCTGAAGTAGGAAAGGTGAGAGATGGGGAACTTTTCTAATGAATCAATTTTAGATTTTATCATGTGTGCTCTTTGCATGAGAGAAATACAGGCAAAAGCCACTGGTGGGTCTATCTAGCAGGGCAGTTTGAGTATCCAGTCAGATTCTCAGGTACATTGAGAGTAGTGGGCAGATGCTATTCCAGTGGACTAGGAGGCCGTAAGGCCATAAAAAAAAAAAAAAGAAAAGATATAAAATATAATGGCAGCCTATGGGATATATCAGGAATTTCAGCTGTATGTCTCCACTCTCTTTTGTGTTAAAAGAAAAAATTTTTGTATGGGGGCTGTAAGTTCTAGTAAGGAAGCTGGTTGTGAAGAGCTTCTGTTCTCTCTCTCGTACTATAGCTCAACACTTAGACTGATGTTCTCAGGAAAACATCTGTTACAAAGTGAACAGGTTTATCTTGTCTATAGGACTATGAAACTAAATTTATATCCCCAAACACACATTCCAGCTCAACTAGCCTTTTCCAAAAGTCTGGGCCTAAGTTTTTGTATAAACTGAATCAGCTCTTTTGGAAACAACCATGCTTCTTTACCTTGGCAATGATGGCAGTGATAAAGAGAAGGAGAATGGTAAATCTATAAAACCCTGGTTTTTGTGTGCATGAAAAAAAAAAGTGCTACAGAGAAAGAATCACTATCATAAAATGGACAAAGATGAAAAGCAGAAAAATGTTTTAAGTAAGAATTAACGGCAAAGACTTGAGAGGCTGTTTAAAAATTCAGTTAACACATGGCTCAAAGTTTGAGAAGTGAGAGGATTCAATATACTGATGACTGACTATATTCCTGACACCATGCTAGCCACATGCGTAAACATATTTCATAGTCATTGAGGTGAACATAATTACCTCTACAACATAGTGATTTAGAGAAACAAAGAAGAAAGAAAAAGAAAGAAGAGAGAAAGAAAGAAAAAGAAAGAAAAAAAAGAAAGAAAGAAAAAAAGAAAGAAAGAAGAAAGAAAAAGAAAGGGGTGGAAAGGAAGGTACTTTAAGAAGGTCTTTGAAATGACTTGCCTAAAGCCACATGGCTAGCAAGTAGTACAGGCAGGATTTAAATCAGGTGGTCAAATGACTCTTCCAATTTTAGTATATGTGCTGCCGAAGCGAGCACGGTCAAATGACTCTTCAATCCACTTCCTTTATATCACATTTTGGTATCAATAGAAAAAAATGGTCTCACATCTCTGGGTTCTAGTGACTTATTGACATCAAAGAAAAGGTTTTCAAAGATGTTGGAAGTATTTTAAAGTAAATCTAATACATCTGACTCTCAATGTATTCTCTTTGCTCCTAATTTAGTTAAGTACTGAATGACTTGAAAACCCTATGTACAAATTATAGGCAAGCTGCTCCCCTAATATTAATTAAGGTCTTTGTTTCAGTCATTTAAAATAAGGACTAAATTATCTTGTGTTTTACAAATTAGCAGAAATTAGATTAACAAGAAATTCTGAAGGGCTCAGATCTACTTGAAACAATCTGAAATACTACAAAAGGAATGAAATATAGCTGGAGTGATTAAGATTAACACTCAGAGACAATTCTCTGGCAGAATTGATAAAACACTGGAGTTCCAGGCTAGATATAGAACTCTTCTTCTGGAGGCTTTTCAGCATGCCTCAATATGTGAGAGCTGATTTTTGACGTTTTACTTCACTGAATTATCTTAACTTTGCCTTGTGCTTGTACTTCTGTATTTCATTTACTATCAGAGACATTTTATTCTGTGCTCTTAATGTTCCTATCTGTTCTCCCTGCTATCACACTAGGTCTAATGCATTGATAAGCTTGCTAATTTTCCCTCTGGTCTCTCTGACTCTGCTCTCCTTCTTTAGCTTTTCTACCATTTTCTCCACATAGCACACTCATTAAATGATTCCTCTGAATTCATCGATTTTATCAAGTCACTTGACTGCTCTGAAACCAATGGCTTATGGCTTCTCACTGCCCACAACTCTATTTATGCAGGCACTGGATGAGAACACGAAAAAAAAATGTGGGGTTCAGTGGTCAAATAACTAGAATACTGGGAATTTTTCCTCCATGAATTCTCAAAACCTTTAAAAGGACAAACTATGCAGTTATCCCATTTGATTTGACTGAAGGAGACTTCATTCAAAAGTACCTACTATATCTCCAAGGAGTAATGTTCCACTGTGGAAAAGGCTGGTTTATGGATTTAGGGTATAAGCCTAAGATCCATATGTAAAGCCCTTCCTTTCCAGTTATGCCTAACTTGCCTCCATTAATTCAGATTGTTTATTTAAATATTGTGTTCTCTGATTACATTTTGCAATGTCTGACCCCCTTATCTTGCACGTACAATTTCAACTGCCTGGAATGCTCCCTGATCATCAGTTTACCTGTCTTTAAATTCTAACCTAATTCATTCTTCTTTATATAGTGTTCCCTGACTGGTTCAGTTGTATCATTCTCTCTCCTAAACACTGCGAACACTACATATATAGACCCTTGTGGTTATTTTATCAGTGTGCTTGCATCTGACTTATAGGTTGAGTATTTTGATTTTAGCAACCAAGCATAATATTTTGTACATCTATCATAGTTCCATATGTATATTAGATCTCCAATAACTGAAGGAAGTCAAGTACAGTATGAGAATTTCTTTTGAGGTCAAATCTATCCAGTTATTAGTAGTACCAGATTAATGATAAGGTGATATTACTATATCATTCTACTTAAACTTTTTCAAAAAAGTCAACCAAAGTCATAAAACAAATATCTAAAAGTGTTTCAATAAAGTGTTTATAATAAATACTATCCCACATTACATCCTGACAATTTTCTCATGATATCTGAAATCATTTACATATAGTATAGACAAAGATTGAACAAAATTAGCTTAGTGTGGTAGTGAATTCTTCTTAGCCATATAATTTTTTTTTCCTATCTACTTTCTGAGGAAAAGCAACTCTGTAGACATGGGATATTTATGCAAATCCTGTGCAAAAATTATTTTATGAGAGTAAAATATATACAGTTACAATGAAGCCTGATAAATACAATAAATAAGAGCTTCAAATAAAATAAAATATTTTATAGACCTTATATACTGGTCTACCAGTTATTTTTGCAATTTTTTTTGCAGCTCAGTATCCAAAACAAATTGTATTAATGAAACAGATCATCTGAAAAAATGTTTTGTAAAGATCATATGCAGTATTAACAACAGAACTAGAATGAAATTTTAATGTCTTGGCACGATTGCAAGGCAGAAGGAATCTATTTCTTTTCTTAATTGGAGTATATGGTGATTTGTGCACTTTAAAGTATTTCCATCACTGACAGAAAACATCAGGTTTATAGAATATCTGGAAAGCAGATTCAGATACTATACACTAATACTCAACTCCATTGTCAAATTGTAAAGAGTCGTATGTTGACGTGTTTGATTTACTCATGTATTGCCTTCACTGAAGTGAGCAGAAATGACATTTAAAACATATCTGAATCTTTGTGTCTGTTTCTCTGTTGTCATGTTCAATTTTCTTAATCCCCAAAATTTTTCAGGTATCCATTTTGCTTTTCCATTTCTTCTAGACATAATTAGTTTTCCACATCCATTTGGGCACATAATTCAGTGACCACATATTCCAAGGCTGCAGCACAAAGTCCCCATAAATCAGTGATTCCAGTATCTCTACAGCGTTTTGCCTAGGTGGCATTTATCTGTTACCTGTTCTGTTATTTAACCATTGAAAGCAACTTGTCAAACACAGTGGCCCTATTCCTGAAGATGTTTGTCCTTTCACATAATATCTCCACACTCCTTTCCAAGCTTTTCACGCACAGTCAAGCTCTATTTTCATAATGCAGTTGTATGCTGTAAGAAGCTTTTTAAAACTATCAGCAAATTCATCTGTTTGGGAACTATAATTTGTTTGTTTGTTTTTTTTAAATATAATTGTGAAAGTGCCTCACAGATATTCTGATAATAGAGATGTAGGACATATATTTAGTTTGAGGGTCAGAAATCATGACAAGGGCAGGACTCTTCCACTCACCTGACTTCTTAAACCTCAGTTTTCTCATTTGCAAAGTGGGAATATTAATATCTGTATTGTGTAGCTATGTTTAGTATTGAATGAGATAATGTAACTAAACCACTTAGCACAGTGCCTGGTACAAAGGCAGTGCTTAATAAGTGGGAGTTGTCATAGTTATTATTCCTAATAATATGGGTAATGTGGTCGAAATTATGTTTTAGATTATAAGTCTCAAAAGATGAGGGGCTTCCTTAATATTTGTTTGAATACAGAATTTCTGTAAAATAGGAATTAATAAATATAAATTCTGAGTGTTTTGGTGTTGATCAACCAACAAATATTTTATTGAATCTTTGTGGTGCTCTAAGTGCATGCAAAGTGTTTAAGATAAAGTCAGGGGAAGAAATCCACCCCAGTGAAAATTATAGAAAAGGTAGACATTAAATAATAGCACAATAGTACACAACTAAGTATATATAGTATATAACATGTACTTAAGTCACCGTATATTAAGTATTGACTATGTGTGAAGAGCTATAGTAAGCATTTCAAATGTATTGCCATACTTACGTTAACATGGTCAAAATGAGTAAAGGAATTCACCCATTAATACTTCATTTAAGATTGTCAAGCTTAAAAACAAAAACAAAAAACAATAGGCTTTTTGCTTCACATAACCCTCCAACAAGGCCATTTACTGGATGAATGCCATTTTAACTTGCAATCACTAAAAATTATTGTCTGCACATGATATAACTATTTTAGTACTATATACTAAGACCTCATGTCTATGTATTTTGTATTATAAGCAGTATAGACCACGGGCAAACACCTTGTTTTTCACTACTGCCCACTTAAGCCAGATGACTTTCCCTTCTTTCCATGGGTAGTTATTGTGGAACACTGTTGTAAAAATACATCGTTACAGCACTGACATGACTTTAAACTATTACCACTGATGATTTTTCAACCCAGATTGATTCTTACCCAACTAGGGTCTAAAACAGAGCCCCTTCTAAGTGCCCTGAGACAAAGTTCCTCTCACTTCCAAACAGTAGAAAGAATTTTCCTGAGAATGTAAGGATATGAGCCATGGTACAGTACATATTTTTAAAATCAACTTTATTAGAAAGGTAGACAGGTAAGTTT
This sequence comes from Leptonychotes weddellii, assembly GCF_054177405.1. NCBI lineage: Eukaryota > Metazoa > Chordata > Mammalia > Carnivora > Phocidae > Leptonychotes > Leptonychotes weddellii. The sequence goes on from NC_138380.1 coordinate 58,173,312, forward strand.
GGTTCTAAAAAACTGTAGTCTTGGGAAAATATATTTAAAAACAATGAGAAAGTCAGACCAAATCTATAGTCACATATATAGGGAAAGATACAGACTAAGAAACATAATTTTAGATAGTTCACCATCAAAAATTCTTTCTGGGGCGCCTGGGTGGCTCAGTTGGTTGGGCAACTGCCTTCGGCTCAGGTCATGATCCTGGAGTCCCGGGATCGAGTCCCGCATCGGGCTCCCTGCTCAGCGAGGAGCCTGCTTCTCCCTCTGACCCTCCCCCCTCTCATGTGCTCTCTCTCATTCTCGCTCTCTCAAATGAATAAATAAATCTTTAAAAAAAAAAAATTCTTTCTTTTAGTTTAGGTACCCCGCCCAGGTCATGTTTTAAATAGTTCTGACAGGACAGAAGACTGGGAGCCTTGTACATAATTATCCTTAGAACCTGTCATTCTCCTAAAATTTTGTTACACACATACTTACACATGTAAAATTCAGTATGTTTGAAACCATTAGCATTGTTATATATTTTTATACATATTATACATATAACTGTACCACATTTGGCCAATGTAAGTCCTTTAAAATAGTTTTAGTATCATTTTGACATAGCTCCATTATTGTTTGAGAACTTCCTTGTTTTCTGGAACAAGATTTTCCAGGTTTACCCTGAACTTTCCAGGTCTCCGAATTTGAACCAGCCATCAATGTTAAGATGCCCTGGTTCCTTCCACTGGAGATCACCACTAAGGGAAAAAAAAAAAAAAAGAAAAATTGCACACTTGGTATGCTCATTATTACTGAGGTGTCATTGCTTCTTATGCCTTTCATTGGACAGCTCATATAAAATGATTCCACATCAGTACTTCTAATTCAAAATGAGTAACACAGGGTTCTTCCTCATCTTCTTCATTCCATATATGTATCTCTCTTCTCTCAAAGTGAAAACTCGGGTACTCTGCAGCATCAATACATTTATATATACCCATCAATACACACAAAAAATTTCATACCCATTTCACTACTAAGCAGAGCAAGGAGCCACAATAAATAAGATTTCCTTTGTGTATGTATGATGTATGTGTTTATGACTATTAAGGGTAATAGAGTAAGGATACTGAATTCAAAAAGTTCCTTGAATCAGTTCTTATCATTGGAGGATTATTTTTTCAGTTTGATGAGCCATTCATTTGTTTGTATTGAATGTATTTTCATTTTTTAATTTATTAATTAATGGTATGGTTCAAAAGACCAAATTATATTAAAAGATAGATGCAGAAAAGGCTTTTTTATGTCCCTATGCCTTCATCTAGTTCCCACTAATCCCTTGTAAATCAGCATTTAATTAGTTTCTAGTTTATCCTTTTTTTTATAAACAAACTAAGCAAACACAAGCAAACACACACCCATGTTCTTATTTTCCTTTACTTCTTACACAGAATATAATACGCATGTTTTACCTTAAGCATAATGTCGAGCAACAAATCACTAAAGTCGGAATCAGTGTCATTTAGGAGAGTTTTTAAGTGGAGTGATCCCAGAGGGATGAATTAATAATAGGAGTCTTTCTAGAAGACAATATTTTGGAGGTGAGGAACTTCATGGGTTTCTATTATGGGCAATAAAAATAAACACCGTAAGAAAGTAGAAAAGGGGATAAAGCAATTTGACTCATTAGTGTATTCAATATGTTCTGTAATCACTGAGTATCCCCCCAACTCCCCACCCCTCCCTCCTTTCCTCCTTCTCAGGCTGTGCTCTTCACTCCTGCTTTTCTTGTCTTTCAGGTTCAGTTTAATGGCTGAGACCCTACTGCAGTGAGCTGAATCCCTTAAAAGACCTTCCCCTCCTACTCAGAAATGATATGCACTCATTACTGTGCCGCCTGTGCCTTCCGGCATTTACATATTACCTTTCTGTTTCCAAGGAGCTTTACAATCACACAGAATAGATTTACATCTCAGTGTGCAGCAATATTGACCTCACTTTACAGATGGGGGAGCAGTCATCAAGCAAGTAAGTGACTTGCCCATCTCTGGATTGCAGCTCCCTGAATGCATGTCCCCAGTGTGTTGTTCAGTTCAGTGAGCCACTGTCTCTTTGTCGAGTGGCATCATCCCTGAGACGTGGTTAATAGTCTTTTGAACCTTTAGGATGTCAGGTAAGATACATAATAAACTGACCTTTTACTGTTTACCATCTGAATTTTTATTTTCCTGAGGTTTTCACATCATGGCTCTTATGTAAGTAAGTTAAGAGGGTGAGGAAGTAAGTAATCGAAATAAAAGTGAACAGTGGAAGTAAAAATGTTAAATCTGAGGAAGATATGCCCAACATTCTTCTGGGATTTTCAGTAGGAGTGAAAATTTGAAATTTCTATCATCTCTCGAGAAACTCAAATGGGCCTTGTAAGTAGATTATTAAGAACACAGAAGTGCAGCATTGACTCTAAAACTCATTATATCTAATGCTCAATGCATGTAATTCTCCAGACTGGAGAAATTGGATTTTGCTTTTGAAGTACCACCCACCATTTCCAAATCAGAGTGAAATCAGAATTTATGGTAGTAACGGTAGTATTTATTTTATTTTGCTTATTTTCTTAATCTAATCTTACATTCACCTCTTGGCCTGTTGCATATTTATATTTCAGGCATTCTAGAAATTTCAGTCCCCAATCTTGGAAGGAGAAAAAAACATAGTGAAAACAAACTCATTTGATTGCATGAGTCCTCTTTTGTGACTAATTTAATGGCTTCCATTCCCAGAAGTGCCTAATGAATTATGAAGGTGTTTCTCTTGAGCACTATAAACAACATATTTTACTAAGGGAGATCTTATGTTCTATCCACACCCTAGATATCAATTAAACCTCTGTGAGCCTGGCTGGAAGTGGCTGTCAGAATCAAGTAAGGCAAGATATGCAGTAGGGATGTGAAGGAAGATTTTAGCCTTTTCTCTTCTCTGAAGGTAGTATCTATCATAGTTTGCATTTTATTGGCTATAACACTGCTGATGCTAGTCTGACCCAGGTTTAAGAATGCTTCTCTGCTTACCACCATTTCATAGAAGCCCAGAAGCCACATTCTGCTCTCTGAACAATCAGAGTAGAGTGCATAGCCCAACGTTTCAGAGCCTTTAACCTTTTTCTTATTAGTGATTACATTTGCAAACCATGCCAGTGGGATTACGGAGACTCTCTAAATCCCTACTAAGAAAAAAAAAAAACCTCTTAATTTTTTCCTGAACTTGGATGACAAGCCAATTTTTCCTTTCTCATTTACAGGCTTTAAAAATGAGCCTCCTGACTAGGTAGGATCTTGAAAATCTTTGTGAATTAATAAATCTAATCTAGGCATCTAAGATCTACTCCAATAAGGAGTTTCTTCAGGAGGGCATATTCATTCAGAAACTATGGGCAGAAGGATAATTCTATTAGAGGAGAAAAAGAAGCAAAACCTTAAAATGATTTTTTACCAGGAATGAATGGCTCAGTTTCCACACACATGTATATATAGACAGCACACCCAGAGACACGCAAACACAGTGATGAAAGACTTCCCTGTTTTCGGCGTAGATCCAGGTTTTGTGTGGGCAGAAGCTTATACGGTTTAGGAGACTCTTTAAGGAAAAAAATGACACATTTACAAAGAGAGAACAAGATATGAATGTGAACATTATTTTGTTTGAGATGATAAATCCCAACAAATTAAAATATAAACTGGTTGGGGCGCCTGGGTGGCTCAGTTGGTTAAGCGACTGCCTTCGGCTCAGGTCATGATCCTGGAGTCCCGGGATCGAGTCCCACGTCGGGCTCCCTGCTCAGCAGGAAGTCTGCTTCTCCCTCTGACCCTCCCCCCTCTCATGCTCTCTGTCTCTCATTCTCTCTCTCAAATAAATAAATGAAATCTTTAAAAATAAATAAATAAATAAATAAATAAAAAATATATATAAACTGGCGATATTACAAACATTGCAACATTCAAAAAATAATGTATTGTTATTAATATTAATTAGCTAACACATCTGCACTTCTCGGCTGCATGCCCTTTGTCCCTTCATATGCATCAATTTTTAAATATTTTCTGTAGAGAGAATAGAATTAACTCCACCAAGTGTGGTTTATTGAAGGGGAAAAAAAAAAAACTTATTGATAGCTTAGAAAAGTTTCTTGCAGGTTCACAACTCTTTATAGGAGATGCCATATCTGTAACTTGCTCTGCAGTTACTTATGTAGGCAATGATTCTTGCCCCAAGGAAAGCTTTGTGGATGTGGTTTCCAGTGGTACTTACAGAGGAGTTTTTATCTTGGTCATTCCCTACTGCCCCATTCCCTACCACAGCCCCATTCCTGCCTCTGCAGCATTGATCCTTCCAGGCCACCTCACATGGAACCTTAGTGCAAGGGTCTCTCTTGGTCCTAACCCTCTCCTTGGATCAAAGGTGCTTGATCCCAACTGTGTCCCTTCACGACCCACAAAGACAGGTAATTGTTAGGGACAGGTGGATACGGAGGTACAGCAGAGCAGCCTCAAGATCATCCCCAGGGTGTAGAAGGTGACACCTCGGATAGGGCAGCATTCTGTATCCTCAGCACAGAGCCACAGAGTTGGGGTTTTTGCTCCCTGCTGTCCCCTGCACTCCCCATATCTCTGGAGTAGAGTACACTAGCCTTAGAAGAGGCCTGTCCAAGTGATGGTTCTTGGAATTTAAGCTTCATTATCTTCACAGAAAATTCTCCTCTAGTAAAATTACTGGTAACTGTGTGAGGCCTTAAATGCTGTCAAGTATTAAAACCTGTACTTTTTTTTCTTTTTTAAACCCATAGCATATTAAGCCTTATACCCACTGGGACTCATATTTCTTGCTGTTTGGTGGCTATTCCAATACAACACAAAATATGTTCCTTATCTAAGGCATTTTAATATAATGAACACTTGCTAGATAATTTCTTTTTGAGAATTGTCGTTATAGCTGGAGTTGTTATAATTATTGATGAAATCAGCAATGTGAACTATGAATCAAAAGTGATTTCCCAAGGAGCTGGTAGGTTTTTGATTGGGGATTAAAATTTCTCATAGTAAAGGGGAGAATGAAACAGTTTATCAATAATAAAGTAGGAAATAAATTACAAGGCCAGAGCAAGAGTCGAGTTAGCAAGAAATAAGATTTCCCTGAGAGAATAGCCTTCATTTCTAAAATGTGTGGGTGTAGAGGGGAGACAACAATAATTAACTGGGAGCCATGAAATCGTATTTTGTGACTTCCTTTTGCAAGATAGGGCTTATTTGCCTATGAAGTCTTTCTCTACTGTCCTCTTTCATCCCACTGTGAGCAGAAAATAGGTCATTCAAAATAGAGGATTATTATTAGAAAGATGTGGTAGATGGTCCTCAACAAACCCTATATCTGGTATTCATACCCCAGTATACTCCACTCTCCTTGAGTGTTGGCTGGACCAGTGACCTGATTCTAACAGATGGAATATAGCAAAGGTGATGGGGTATTATTTCCACAAATGGATTATGTGAGATTTTGACTTCTGTCTTGCTAGCAAATTCTTTATCTTGCTGGCTTTTATGAAGCCAGCTGCCATGTTGGGAGTTCTGTGGAGAGGCACACGTGGCAGAGAATATGAGCAGTGCTTCTAGCTGACAGCCAGCAAAGACATGAAGTCCTTAGTGTGACAACCAGTGAATAACTGAGTCCTGCCAACAGCCATGTGACCTTCGAAATGGATCTTTCTTTAGTTGACATTTCTGATGAGATCTGAGCCCTGGCCAAAACCTTGATTGCAGTCTTGTGGGGCACTCTAGAACAGAAAACCCAGCAAAACTGAGCCCAGAGCTCCCTGCTCGGCGGGAAGCCTGCTTCTCCCTCTCCCACTCCCCCTGCTTGTGTTCCCTCTCTCACTGTGTCTCTCTCTGTCAAATAAATAAAATCTTTAAAGAAAAAAAAAAAAACTGAGCCCAGATAAATGACTCCCTAAAATTGTGAGTTAATAAGTGTGTGCTTTTTTTTTTAAAAAAAATTTTATTTATTTGAGAGAGAGAATGAGAGACAGAGAGCACGAGAGGGAAGAGGGTCAGAGGGAGAAGCAGACTCCCCACTGAGCAGGGAGCCTGATGTGGGACTCGATCCCGGGACTCCAGGATCATGACCTGAGCTGAAGGCAGTTGCTTAACCAACTGAGCCACCCAGGTGCCCCAAGTGTGTGCTTTTTTTTAAGCTGACAGGTTTGTGGTAGTTATACAGCAATAGATAACTAATCAGTTGGAAGCCTTCATAATACAAACATGGTAAGTAGCATGAGATGATAGCATTGAGTCTGATTTACTATTTAACTCTCTAAAACCATTATTTTAAAACAAACTTTCTTCTCTGAAGGTTTTGCTTTCCAATTATTCTATTCTCTTTTATCTGTCTGTATAAATTTCTGTATCAACACTGCTCATATTTGGATCTAGGCATGTAACTCACCACTGACCTCCGTGTCATATCATTTGCCATCATTCTGGGCACCACTCATGTTCAGGGTGGTTATTTTAGCCTCGGTTCATTCATCTACAAAGACCATTTCTACACTCCTCCACTTTAGTGGTCCTCTACGTGGGCACCTCTTGTCAAACAAAAGCATTTTAATTCAGATGATAGTATTAAAGTGATTAAGAGTTAAAAATCTAAATTTAAAGGTTTAGTGTTTAGTGTTTAATTCATGCTCTGACACTTTTCTTATCATGTCCTATATTACAAGTTATTTAAATTCTCTAATCCTCCATTACCCCCACCATAAGATGAGAACAATAACTATCTGATTAGACTATTGATGGAATGCAATGAAAATTCAATGCCCTTATGGTCTTTAGCACCTATCTGGATATGATATATTAGCCCTGTTACTTCCTGAGTTTAGTGTCTAGTGGGAATATCCGTTCTGTCAATGTCACCTACTGAACTTGTTCTTCTATTTTTCTCAACATGCAGTTCTTTGCCTGCTTCTTATTTTTCAAATCCATCAGCCTGCTCTGAATTTTACTTTCTTCCCAATAGTTGCCCGGCTATTACAACTGTATTCTCACCAATATTTTACATTCTCTCATCTGCTTTGCTAAATCCTAAGCCTAATGTCAGGCTTCTTAGCATTGGCAAAGAAAATAAATGCCATCCTGATTGGCACTTTTAAATAGAGATGACTTCTGGGCGCCTGGGTGGCTCAGTTGGTTAAGCGACTGCCTTCGGCTCAGGTCATGATCCTGGAGTCCCTGGATCGAGTCCCGCATCGGGCTCCCTGCTTGGCAGGGAGTCTGCTTCTCCCTCTGACCCTCCTCCCTCTCATGCTCTCTGTCTCTCATTGTCTCTCTCGCAAATAAAAAATAAAATCTTAAAAAAAAAAAATTTTAAATAGAGATGACTTCTAATCGCAGCTGAACCTTCCAAACCCTTTAATACACTCTTTTTTTCCAGAAGTGCATTAGTTCCAAGTGTAGAATAAACCCAGTAACACACAAGAAAAATCCTCAAAAATATATAACCGTGGTTCAGTGAACACTTCCTTACATGATAAGAGCTGTTTATTGTTGCTGACGCAGCATGCCACATGTGTACCTACTCTTTACCCTTCCTACAGCCTACAGTGTTAAAAAAACAAAAACAAAAACAAAGGTAGTGATCTCATAGTTTGGAGCTATTATGACCTGGAAAGTTTCTTATGCTAAAAAGGCAAATTGATGACCAAACTTTGGGAATGGACTGATTGTATGAATTTGTGTAATGGAGGCTTGGAAAGAAGCATCCATCCCATCATAGTCTCACCCATGCACTGCTTTTTGCTTTTCAGTGTAAACTTGTAAGTGACCTTAAACAAATCCAAGTAATCACTCCCATCAACATTTCATCCTGGATCTATCTCTGTGCCTCCCACTTCAGAATACGGTGTGGAGCAAATAAGATAGACATGGACCCTGCCCTCAGGGATTTAGGAATAGAGCAGAAAAGAATATCATGTGTCAAGCTTATCAGTTCCTCGGTTGCTTTTCCAAAGATCAAGATCTTTATCTCTCTGTGTCTTCTGACTATTTCTCCATAAACTAATCTTCTCTTCTATTGCCAGTCCCTTTCTTTCTATGGCTCCTTCCAAGTTACTTATAAGCACAGGAAATTTCTCCTCAAGCAAGCACCAACCTTGCTCTTAGGACTATTATTTCACTCTTTATTTATCACTGAATAAAGTAACTACTTTGCATATACTTTCAGGTGGCTTATAGACTGTAGGTTTAAGAATTTTGGTTTCACAATCTGGCTGTTGTTTTAGATTCCCTACTGAATATTCATGGTTACGGAAACTTTCTAATTTTCAAATCCAGTGATTTGACATTTCTCAGAGGGATCTATAAGATCTCTTTACTGCATTTGCACAGCAACCTGGTCCAGCTTAGAAATATTCCTTTTTCTTGTAGAGTTGGAGTAGAGTCAAGTCAAGTAGAGTAGAAGACACTACTCTTCTTTGTTATCCTTTTATTTCTTTCATCAGTGATGTTTATTCTCCCAGCTTTTCCTCCTCTACCTGCCCTTAATTATATGTACACAGCAAATATCCAACAAAGGCTTTTTAAAGTTCTTATCATACATGAGGTCACAACCTGGTCTATAACCACCATTTAAAATTTGCGTTATTTTTGAAACAAGTTGGCTTTTCAACTTCCCTTGAAATTTGGAAGATCTGCCAGTTCTGGGATGCCACTGATGCCCTGCAGTGGTCACCCAGAGCTGGACAGTGGCCAGGCCATGCGCCTGCCTCATCACCCACTTCACCCACTGCTCTGCCCAGTGAACAACTGAGTTGAACAACCCTCCGCTACATTCTCCCTGATGTAGGACCTGGGCTTTTCCTTTCTTCTTAGAGGATTCACAAAAGTTAAATAAGAAATACAAAATGCCCCGTCCCCAAATAGTGGTGTTTATTTTTTATTTATTTATTATTTTAGCGGGGTTGAATTAAAACTTTTCTCAGGTTTCCTTGTCCGCATGAGAAGCCTCATTCTTCTGCCTCACACAAACAATGATTCGGGCCTCTCCCAGTATCCATTATGATCAGTTACCAGTCTTTAAAAAGAACATTTTAAAAGTATATCCATGTTCTCTAAGGTCTTATATTACAGTCTAGTTCAAACTCCACATAGATTTTACTTCAAAATTGATATTTCAGTCACAAACCTCAAATTGGAACCCATGAGAACTGGGGCCTATATTCTGTACGTGGAAAGTATTCCTCTGTTTTTCTATTTATCAGACTCCTACTTCCTATTTCTATAAATTTGATTTTGAATTGTTACCAATATGTTCATTTCCCCCGAGTTTAGGACAGATGATATGCTACTTTGGTTTAAAAAAAAAAAAAAGTGTCAACCAGACAAATATATCTGAAAATCCCTAAATTTGAATGCATTCAAGTAAAGTGTATCCTTTAAGAAAATTTAGTTTTAACAAACGAATTGCTGCCTAAGGCCACACTGAAGCAGCAGCTAACATGATGAGACATTCTGGCAGCACACTGGTGGATTCACACCAGCTCCATGACTTTGCAACCTTGGGGCGGGTTACTTGGCCAATCGGTGCTGCTTAATCAAAAAATGGTGATTAGAGTAACATCGATTTCATAGAGTTATTTTCTGGATTAAATGAGCTAATATTATCAAAGTGCTTAAAGTTCTGTGTACCTGTGTATATAGTAACTGTTATGTAAGTATTTGTTAAACTTCCTAAAAGTTTTGAAATATCCTATTCATGCAATCAATATTGCCAATGCATTCAAGAATCAAAGTTAGAGAATTTAATTTCCTTGTTTTTCAAGTCTACAGGCATCGAAATAACAGTTGAATTATATCTCTGTTTTATTTCTCTATGGAGATACGATGCTCCTCAAAAGAGAGATCTTATACCCAAAGATCTATTTTAATTGTTATCACATAATACCTCCAGATACGAAAATGCACATTTTAAAAAAAGATAATATTTTTAATTAATGTTAATAATAGCCAAAATACTTTGTGCTCAAATTTACATTTTTTGGTGAGACATTTCTGATGTACACAGCCAAAAATATTTTGTTAAAGTTCTTTTTTGTTTGTTTTGTTTTGTTTTAAAGATTTTATTTATTTTTTGACAGAGAGAGACAGTGAGAGAGGGAACACAAGCAGGGGGAGTGGGAGAGGGAGAAGCAGGCCTCCCGCTGAACAGGGAGTCTGATGCGGGGCTCAGTCCCAGGACCCTGAGATCATGACCTGAGGCAAAGGCAGACACATAATGACTGAGCCACCCAGGCACTCCTATTTTGTTAAAGTTCTAATGCTTAGATTTAAAATCAAGTTCACATCTATTTTCTTCTGATCAAAGAAGACATTGTATTTTCCCTCGTGACTTAAAAACTTCCACCTTGATTTCCGGAGGAAATAAAGTAGAAATCAAATGACTAATAAGTGAATAGAAATCATATTAATAAATTAATCAAACTCATTATCAATTTAAATCCACTTTATTGTGTTTAAGGTCAGCCTTAGTTTTATTTTGTATTATAATACTTAATTTTAATTTTCAACTCATTGAATTTTACATATATATGTATTTTTACATTGCATTTACACTAGATTTATTCACTTTTGGTGGCTTGTGAGTTTTATAGTTCAGTAGTTACAACCTGAAATAGAGTAGGACATCTTTCAAATATATATTTTATTCACAGAGCAATAAAGGTTTTTGGGCCTTGCATATTGCATGAAGCATTTTGTGATGCTAATATCCTTGTCTGCTTTTTTGTGATTATTTTGAACAACTTTTCATTTTTCAGATTGTACTTTGAAGAGGAAATGGGCTCTTTCTCTTGAAGAGAACTCCCATCTGATAACTGTCTTGCAGAAAAGAAGCTGTTTTAAACCAAATCCATTGAGATCCAGTGATAAGATACTCTTATGTGTCACTGGGGCCTGTTCTACAGAATGTAATATTAAAAGTTAGGTTTCATTCTGCTTGAGTGGAATTTCTCAACCAGGAAAACACGAGCAAAGACAGCCTGTAGAGATTTGACATGACAACCATTCTCATCTTATTGAAGTACAGCATAGACTGCAGATGTCCATTTATAGTTTATTTGAAAATCTTTAACATTCTTTGAAGCTTTTAAAAGTATATTTCCCAGGGGAAAACCTTTTTAAGCTATGAGAAGCTTCTCACCATTTTTGTAACTAGAGGCATAACTGCACATTATCCTATTTCTTCTTTCAGCGGGAAGTCATCAAATGCATTGCATCTACACCTTACCGATGACCAAAAGAAAACAGACTCAAAGTCCTAATGCTTTGCTAATGAACACGTATTTCATAACAGACATAATTAGTTGAGAGAATCAAATGTTTATAGAATGGGTAACTTACTCTTCATTTTCATGATTATTACTGCATTTAAACTTCCACAAGACTCTCCTTTCCAAAGATACCATTTCTATGTACATTGCATGCAAAACCTCTGAGCTGAGATCTGCAGTAGTAGTTTGCTTAAGTTATTATTCCTTATTTTTAACCATCTCCTATAGTATAATAAAAGAGTTAAACACAGCTCAAACTGTCCTATCTTATACTATAGTAAGGAGGTTTTTAAAATCACAATACTGTATGTTAACTTGAAAAGGAGAATTGAGACAAACAAAGGAATAATAAAGAAAGGCAATATTCTATTTCACTCTTGCAAAATGAATTCCTTTTGTTAAGTTTCTATATATTCATGTTTCTAATAAAATTTATTTTTTTTAACTCAGGAAAAAAAGACCAACAGAACATGATGAGATGTTATTTTTGTGTGCATACAATATAATAGCAGGTATTTTGCTAAATGTTTTACATGCATTTCCCAATGTCTTCACAACTGCACTACGATGTGGGCCCCACAATTATTGTCATCCCAAAGGGAATTTCCAACAATGTAAAATATCTGCAAATATACTTTTGTTTCCTTATTTTTTTCTGCAAAAAGACAAAGAAATTTGCCAGCTTTCATCAGAAGGTGCTTCCCAAAAGCATTTGGGAAGCAGTCACAAAAGATGGCTTAAAGTAAAGAAAAAAAATATTAGAATGGTTAAACAAATATTAATTGAGCTATCATTTATTGCCTACTGTTAATTCTGGACACTGGAAATAAACTTGAGAACAGACTGGAGCAGTGCTTTTTAAAATTTAGCATGCATAAAATTACATGGCAACCGGGCGCCTGGGTGGCTCAGTCGGTTAAACGACTGCCTTCGGCTCAGGTCATGATCCTGGAGTCCCGGGATCGAGTCCCACATCGGGCTCCCTGCTCAGCGGGGAGTCTGCTTCTCCCTCTGACCCTCCTCCCTCTCGTGCTCTCTGTCTCTCATTCTCTCTCTCACAAATAAATAAATAAAATCTTTAAAAAAAAAAAAAATTACATGGCAACCTTGTTAAAGCACAGATTCCTGGGTCCCACACAGAGATTCTGCTCCAAAGAGTCTAGAGTTCAGGCCAAGTAATACTGGTGTTGTTGGTCTCTGGAGAGTAGTTGTTGCTGCAGAGAGTAGATATTGCTACTCTCTGTAGCATTGGGCTACCATCCCTGTTCTCCAGGCGCTTACATTCTGGTGAACTTTTAGGTATCAATAATAATAAAATTGTAATTGTTACTTCATTATATTACATATGCTGCCTTTATTTAATCCTTACAATGACTACAAGACTATAAGACAAAGATTCATTTATTATCATTATCACTATAAACATGGAGAAACTCTTACGTAAATAAAGTGCCCCCTCCCCCACCCCACTCTCTAGTTCAACTAGCTGGAGGCAGCAGATCCAGAGTTTAAACCTAGCTTTTTCCCTCAAGCAAAAATCATGTTGCATTATTCTCTGCCGCATTGTATGTTTACTCAAACTTTTTCATGTCAAAAGCTGAAAAAAATCTTTTGCAGTTTTTGCAATGCCCAACAAATGTTACTAGAATCCAAGGGGTTGGCAGTTAAAAAAATTATCACCAGCTTGTGACATGGTAAATCATCAAAAAATATATATATTGCACATGGTTAATATTTAGAGAATTTTTTATTCTGTATTTGTGATTGAAATTCAATTTCATCTTTAACGTGGGATATAAATTTGATTTGTGACTTTAATTATTCAATAAGAAGTTGTAGATTTCCAGGAATTAAAAAAAAGTCACTATCATCCTCAGCTGGCAAATGATTTGAAAGGTTTCTTTTAGAATGTGAGCATCTCAGGTGGGAAGAGCTGCTTTTTTTTTTTTTTTAA
>NC_138380.1:58186709-58214101 GCF_054177405.1 Leptonychotes weddellii
AGTGTTCCATGATTCATTGTTTGTGCATAACACCCAGTGCTCCATGCAGAACGTGCCCTCCTCAATACCCACCACCAGGCTAACCCATCCTCCCACCCCCCTCCCCTCTAGAACCCTGTTTGTTTTTCAGAGTCCATCGTCTCTCATGGTTCGTCTACCCCTCCGATTTCCCCCGCTTCATTCTTCCCCTCCCGCTACCTTGGAAGAGCTGCTTTTAACCTTTTGTAAGCCAGCACCTATTCTGTTCTGTGTTGAATGTTCTATAAATGTTGACTGGGTGAGCAAATCAAATTAGAGCAGGTGAGCTTCCCATGGACCACAGCTTTCTCACAAATGTCCTTTAGTAGTACTTTATCTAAATTAACTCTTAATTGTGCAGTGATATTGATTTTAAACAGACATTGCTAATATACTGCTTTCTTAATACAAGCTCTTTTTGCTTCTTTAAGAATATACTAGTTAATTCATAGGTAGCGTAAGTAACATGAGGCACAGCAGTTGCTAAAGTAACTTTCTTCATGAATAACAGAGTAAACAGACTCATAAAATCCATATAAATTGTCACTTCTCAAGTTTATGGCTGCCCTGGGGCTAAGGCAATTAAAACTGAGTTTTAAGGAAGAATTGTCAAGATCTTTTCAACTCAGTATACCTAACTAACAGAAACTTATTTTTTACAGATTTTTTTGGTCTTTATATTTCTGATGAATTTATCCTGTATTTGCAATGCATTATTATACAAGGAATTTGAGAACCTGCCGTTTGAATAACAATTTGTCCAGTATCCTAAGCATCCATTACTTTGGGTTCCTAAGTGTCTCTGGATTGGAAATTAAAGCCTCTTGTACCCAATTTTGTAACAGAAGGATGCTAATATCCTTTGAGCGTGGATTCATTATTTCCTAATTATTTTGTACTACCTAGGAAATCCAAGGAAAACAGTATCGGTAGGCTTTCACTAAGATACCATTTTTATTCACTGCAATCATTTTATTTTATTGGTGAAATAGTAAAAAAAAAAAAAATCTCTGAAGGTACTCTAACAAACCGAGCTAAACATTTAAAATATCTAAAGTTCTCCTTTCCCAGTTTTCAACTTTTAGTATTCATTGTCTTCTTTTCTTTCTTCTTCTCTGAGAAGAAATGCAAAGGAGCCATCCTTTTTTGATTTTAATAAGTCCTGTGGTACCTGCCATTGAACCACCTGGGACCTCCAAATCATGGAATCGCTGCATGAAGAAAGAAGTATTTACAGAAAGAAAATGTACTTGAATGTCAAAAATGTTTGAGCCTTTTTGAAACTGGTTTTCCTGATTTTCTCTCTCTAGTGAGATAGATTCTATCCCAACATTTTTCATTATAAAATTTAGTCAAAACTATAGCCACTTATAGATACTATCTTTAAAATTCAAACAGAGCCTTTCCAGAATAGTAATTTCTGCTTTTACTGGTCTATGAGAGATTATTTACCTGAAATAATCATAGGTGTTTTATTTGAAGAAAAATATTTATGACTATTCATTAAAGATTCTGTAAAAATGCCAATGACATGCCATCCCTTTCATAAATAAGAACCTTTAATCATGTTAGATTCTGCATTATGCTTAGTATCTCATAATCAATCATCATTAGATGATGTGAGGAAACACAGAACCATGAAAATAATATTAACTGTTTTCCAAAACTTGTGTTCCATTGTAGCATGTCATCACCAATTCATTTTCAAAAGTTAGTGCATCTGTCTTTCCTACTTTAAAACAGTAAGTTTAGGGATGCCTGGGTGGCTCAGTCGGTTGTGCGTCAGACTCTTGGTTTCAGCTCAGGTAGTGATCTCTGGCCCGGTCCGCTCTGCACTCAGCAGGGAGTCTGCTTGGGATTCTCTCTCTCCCTCTCCCTCTGCCCCTCCCCTGACTCGTGCTCACTCTAGCATGTGCTCTCTCTGAAATAAATAAATCTTTTAAAAAAAAACAAAAACAGGGCACCTGGGTGGCTCAGTCGTTAAGCGTCTGCCTTCGGCTCAGGTCATGATCCTGGGGTGCTGGGATGGAGCCCCGCATCAGGCTCCCTGCTCCTCAGGAAGCCTGCTTCTCTCTCTCTTTCTCCCCCTGCTTGTGTTCCCTCTCTCACTGTGTCTCTCTCTGTCAAATAAATAAACAAAATCTTAAAAAAAAAACAAAACAGTAAGTTTAAATCTCTGCAAGGGTTTGTTTGAAAAACCAAACTCATATAAGTAAACATGCAAACATGCAATAATTTTCTGACCTGTCCTTCAGTGATTACTGGAGCTTTGGACAAAAGCACTTAGTCCCACTCAAGTGCCTACTTTATCATTCATTAGATGCTTTGCCATCCAAAAGAGCTCATCTCCAGGACTGATGCTAGGACTTACTGAATTCAAAGACAAAGAGTACTTCTGGTATGATCTATATACGTCTTCAGAACATTTTATTACCCCTTTAGTTTTGCTTTCCTAAACATTAGTTTATTCTATGATGAGTTTCTTAAAGTTCCCAGAATCTCTTTAATAAGAAAATCAAAGAAAAACACCAGTGTTTGTTCCTAGAGTCTCAACTTTGTTTCCCTCTTTAACCCAGTTTCTTCCCAACTTTCCTTCTGCATCAAGTGGTCATCATTTACATGTACAATGATAGATGTACTTTGTCAAAGGATCTCTGTCAAGTAGCTTGCACACTTAAGAAGCCAAAGAAACTGTTCCCTACTCTGGTGGCATGAGCTTGCTCCCTGCATACAATGTCCTTGTAAAAAGGCAGGTACCAGTGCTTCCGCAATTCTACATTCACAAACAATTACCTATTGGCTACTTCAATATATTAACATTACCATATCAAAACGTGCGCCATTTTAATGTTTTAGGGCGTCAATAGTCAGTTTAATTGTCAGCTGCTGTGAAGTTAATGTTTGACATTAGCACCTCTACTTCTTTGTTACCTGATGGTCACATATTGTCATTGCCACTTGCATACGCAGGAGCTTTCTAAATCAGAGGTTCAGTTCTCTCGGAAGATAGTTAAGCAATTCATTAGAGATCTGGGTATGCCAGACATGTATGTGGTTGGCATGGGTTTTAAATGGGGGTAGTTACAACAGAAAAGTTCAGGAACCATAATAAATGTTTTTAATTAATTTTAGCAGGGCGCCTGGGTGGCCCAGTCGTTGAGCGTCTGCCTTCTGCTCAGGTTGTGATCCCAGGGTCCTGGGATTGAGCCCCGCATCAGGATCCCCGCTCAGCCAGGAGCCTGCTTCTCCCTCTGCCTGCCACTCCCCCTGCTTGTGCTCTCTCTCTCTCTTTCTGTCAAATAAATAAATAAATAAATAAATAAATAAATAAATAAATATCTTTACAAGCAATAATTACTTTTAGCAGTTCAGCCCCCATTCTTCCACTTACTAAACAGCATCCCAGTTTCCTTCTGATGAATTAACCCTCCTCCGCTGTGTGCTATTAAAATGGATTATAAACTCTGACATCCGCCACCTTACCGGGATATCTGAGGTTTCCTTCTACTATGTCTTTCCATTCAACAGCTCAGTAACCAAGACTAAGCAACCTAAGCTTAGCCATTGGGATTCTGTCACCTAGAACTTCGGATTTCAAACTGGGAGCTGCAAAGATGGAAGAAATAGATGAAATTAGTTCCTTCTCACTGGGTCATCCAGATTCTCACTCAGTTCCTATTACTGAGATGATAGTATTGATTTTCTGTTTCCTAAACCCCACTCTTTAGGCTTCTCCTCAAGCCTGTGAACATCCTATTCTGTGCCCTTCCCATTAATTACCTCTTTCCTAGTTTTGCCAGAGACAATGCCTGTTGCTTACCAACAAAAACCCCTAACATGTACCTTGCACAATTTTCCAACATCATCTTATTAATAGGAGTCATATATAAATGAAGCAAAAGGATATGAAGCCTCACATTAATTCATATTCAAAAGTATATTTTCTAAAAAGCATATCTCTTACCTTTTGATATTGGAAAATTTAAAACTTGTTGATGATCAAAAGTAACATGGACATGAAGTTATTTTCTATGCAACACAGAGTGTGGCACATAATAGGGGTCTGGTAAAGTCTTGTTGAGTTCATGAAAGCTGCTAGTGTTTTAAAAAATGGGAATATTTATGGTATTAATCGATTGTGTTGAGGTTACTGACACCAAGAGTAACATCTCTGTTTCCAAAAGGGCTCAGAGAAATTGGATATAAGTCAATTACTGCTTGAGGGAAATATAAGTTACTAGATATTTAGGGAATTTGTGATCTGCATATGAAATTTCTGAATTTGATATCATCAACCAATGACAATAATAAAATGCACTTTGTTAAATTTCTGCTAATGTTCAGTATAGTCATAGTGGAATATCTAAGAATGAATTCTTTTTTTGTTTGTTTGTTTCTTTTTTCAAAGGACAAGTTCTATGGGAGACCAGTGTTTTACCAATGTGAAACAATTTGGATATTATTTCAAGCATTTAATTAATTTTAGACTTGATGAATTTAAACACCATTATCTCCTAACATTTTCATGATTTTATTTCAATTAATAATAGATAAAAAAATTTGAGGCAATAAAAGAGATTTACCAAGAATTCCAAACTATTTTAAGAAGTATTTGGATCACTTAAGGGAATTAAGAACACTAATGAGAGAATGAGTTCTATTAAAGATAAAAATAATTAATTCCCAATATCACAAATTTGTTGACATTTGGTTATATTTAAGAGAAAAAAAATACTTTTTTGTAATCTAATTTTTGTCATCTAAACAACTGAAAGCTGCTTAGTTAAACAACTTAAAACAAATACATGGCATAATGGGTCAGTCTTATATTTTATTCAAAGTCCAATGACTCTGAAATGCAGTTACATTTATTTTCTAACTACCTCAAATGATTTTCAATATAAACTGTGTGCTATAATTTATTTTTCTTTCCAAGCAAGCTCTGGAATGAATGTTCTGCACTTCCCCGCATGCATATAGTAATTAGTTGTCTCGTGGGCAGTGGCTAGTGCCACAGCTCACTGGGCAGTGTAATGGTAATATCATGTAGCTATGGCACTTTACATAAATGCCAAATCCTTCCTCAGTGGACAGGCAAACAGCAGCTCAGTTAATGAAAAGCAGACCTCTAGATTTCCTTTAGGTCAGTGAGGAAGTAGAACAATTGAACTGTGGTTCCAAAATACATTCAGCCACAGGCCTAATACATAAAATAAATATGTGATCTAACGAATATTATTACATGACTGATTTTGACTTTAAAACTGAGTCCAACTTGTATGGGACAGCACCCTATACATAGTGGCTGCTCAAAAAATATTCAACACAAATGACAATACTCTAGACTAAAATTACATAAAAATAATTACTTATTCTAATGAATTCAATAAATCCGAAAGACTTTTATGGACATACCATATTATATAATGGTTTGAGTAATGTTTATTTTGTACGTCCTAGGAAATTATAGTAACTATTAAGTGGTGTTGGATTGTCAGTGGAAATTTTACACTGTGAGCACTAAGCCCTATGTGGGAATCATTTTTGTGGGAAGACAAGAAGAGCTTTGGAGATATTACATAATAGGGACATAAGTTTTGGGCATTCAATTATCTCAAAGTGTCATAAAACCAAGTAATGGGAGGAGGAAATAATCTTACTTCAGTCCAGCAGAATCATGCTAGATCAATCCCCAGTGACCCTGAACAAAGGGTTGAGAAGTAACCAATTTGTGAACTATGATGTGATAAGGTCATTTGACAGCCATCCAAGAGGGAGGGAATGTAGACAAGTGGGAAAGGAATGAGATTGTCCAAAGGGAACATGGAGTTTGGATCAATATCTTCATTTCACCTTCAGCAAAAGTAAAAATAAGATCAGTAGCACCCATCTGTGGAAATATCTTTAGAAAAGAAAAATAGCTAAGGGAAGAGTTCTGCTTGAAAAGTATTTATTATGAGAAGCATAGTAAAATTTATAAAATTACTTGATGTGTCTAATAGGCCTTAAGAAGAATTACCTCCTAGAAAATAAACTGGGTACATAAAAAATAAAACTGGAATTAAAGGATAAAAAAAATGATGCTCAAAGAAATTATTTCTAGAAGAAGAAAGGGTTGGGCAAACTAATATGAAACTATAAAGTAAATAAAATGCAATCAAAGTTTTACAGCTTACAATAGAGACAGAAAAGAATAGATTTGGCATCATGGAAAATTGAAAGATTGGCAGGAAAGATAACAATAAGGATACTAGGAAAGGATAATCAAATGAAAAGAATGCATGACCACATAATATATGTGAAGGAGAGAAACTACGGACAATTAAATTTCATATAATGTCTACATTTGGTTGAATAATATGCAAATATTAAAATAATTTTAAAATATGAACATCATAAACTGTGTATATGTAGTACTTGGGCATGAAATATATGTTCATACATACACAGTTCAAATGAAAAAAATAACAAACCACCATGGTTATACGTTTATAATAATTATCTTTGTGTGATAGAGACAGATTTTAGTCTCTCATTGAAAATTCCTATGTTTTATAAAGATTCTATAAATGTGTAATAGAATTAGAAAAATTGGTTTTTAAAAGTATATTGGAGATATGGGGACAAACCATCAGAATGTCCTAATAATAGAAATTATTAAAAGTGACTGCTTTTAGTGGGACTTAGAGCGGGGAAGACAAGGGCACAAGATTTATGCTTTGTAAAAGCCTTCTTAAAAGCTGTACGTTTGACATTTTGATAAAACATTTAACAAAGTGTATGCAGCCAGAGAATGTGGACATTTGGGTAAGAGTTTGGTAGTATCACTCCTGAGAAGAATAAACTAAAAATAAAGATAAATTCCTTGTAATTCCTTAGTTAAGAAATCCACTAATTTTCCCAGTGTAGTCATGCTTTTTCCCTTGTTTACTATCACATTAAGATAGAATTTTGTGTTAATCATGTTAAATGCTCTTATGTGTTTTGACATGCAGACTGGATGCCAGAGACTATTTCTAAGATAAAGATTCCTGTGTCTAAGATGAGCACCTTTTCATTTTGAGCCTAGGTCTTCTTAAACTGGCTATTTTTCTTTCTCACTTCCATGTTCAAGTATTCTTTTGCCCTCTTTATCCCAAGAACCTCATATTCTGGCATTCCAACATTAATTAGTACTTATCTTTACCACTCTGTTATGCATGATCTTTTGCTAGGACACTAGTCCACCACTATCCCAACTCCAACACTTTGAGATGAGATCTTACTGAGCCCAATAGCCATGGTCTTTGTCTACCATGGTTCTGTCAAGTGCTTTTGAAGCCTGCTTAGAGCAGAAAATATTCTTAAATTTCTCTAATGATCTGAGTTTACACTTAGTAAATTATTCAAAGGATGGTGGCTAATTGATGCCCCAGAAGGTGAGTCAGAATTACTGATGGAATCACACAATATCATCATGTACATATATAAATTTCGTAACTTCCTGGTTACTAATTATAATTCATTTAAAAACAGTGTTTGCCATTTATTGCTGATTACAATATGCAAAATAGCAATTATGCATATTATTAACATGTCAGATTTTTAAAATCAATTATATTTGATTACAATAGTATGCTCTGGTTTTCTGCATTGTCTTATATTTTTTTCATTTTACATGATTATTCATGTAATAGAGTCTGTTCCTGATTTTCATGATTGTGGCTAGTGGTCATTTGATTTCAGCTCTTTTAAAAATGTCTAAGCAGGAAAACAAAAAAGAAAGAAAGAAACAAGGCTAGTGACTGTTTGTTTCGTTTGACTATTTTGTCTGGTGAATACAAACAATTTCAGTCAAAGCTCTTCTCCATTTCACATGGCTCACCTACAAAATGTATAGCGTCGTTGCAGGATGTTAGATTTCAGAAGTGGGCAAGGAGCCAGATTACAGAAGAGCCCATGAGACATAGTAGCCATTTGGAGAGTGGTAAATGACCATGAGATCTTTAAGACTGAAGGTCTAGAGTTTAGTCAGTGCATTAGTTTCCCAGGGCTATGATAACAAAGTATCACAAACTTGGTGTCTTAAAACAACAGAAATTTATTCTCTCACAGTTCTGGAAGCTGGAAGTCTGGAATCTAGGTGTCAGCAGGGCTGTGCTCTTTCTGAAAATTCTAGAGGAGCTGGCCATCAATCCTGTGCATTCACTCCTTGGCTAGCAGCTGTATTATTCCAATCTCTACTTCTATCTTCATATGACATTATCCCTATGCAGCTGCGTATCTCTTCTCTTCTTATGAGGACACCAATCATATTGGGTTAAGAACACATTAATCCAATATGATTTAGTCTTCAATTGATTACATCTGTAAATACCCTATTTCCAAATAAGGTCACATTCACTGATACTGGGAGTTAGGACTTCCACATATCATTTTGGGGACACACTTCAAGTCACAGCACTTAAGAAATCATTGCCCTAATCAAAGTAAGAGAAATTGAGCCAGCTATGGAAGTAATTGAGGACATTGGCAGAGAAGAATTTGAGAGATATTTAAATGACACAATTACCAGGAATTAGTAACACACTGGATGAGGGGATGAGATCCATTTTCCATCAGATTTTTGAGAAGACAATGGTGTGATTACAATGGCATGATTAACCAAGAACGGCAGTATAGGAGAGAGTGAAATTGAAAAAGAGGTAATGAGCAAAGATGTACTCATAACAAGTTGAACTGCAAAACTCTCTGCTCAGGGAATCAATTCCTGATGATGCGTTGAGAAGAATCAACGCTGGGAGTGTCAGATCCTCCTCGTTGGCTACTGCCACTTAGCTAGACTGACCAGCTGCAGGTGCAGGGTTTATGACTTCCGGTATCACTCTCAAGCTGGAATAAAATGCCAAACCACAAGGTGGGGTATCTGTCATTGCTAAGAGGCAGAAAAGAACTTCTGCCATTCAGAATGAAATAGGAATTAAAACCCATGAGGTGAATTTTGACCACTAGAAAGAGGAAAAAGTAGGGAAATCAGAGAGATTAAGTTCTTTCTTCTTTTCTTTTCCAGGACTGCCCTAAATCAGGATTTCGCCTTAGAGCCTGTTGATAGAAATTCTTACGTGTTGCACGGATACACATGATGAGGAATCCCCTGTGTTTTTCATGGTTATTCGTGAACCAGTGGTGAACATAGTGATGCATCACTTTATATCACTTTACATGTTTTTTCCTCTCTTATTTCCTTTAATCCTCACTCTGGCTGCTCTGGGCTTGCATTTCTTAAATGAAGTATCAATTTTTTAAATCCTTGCCTCAGGAACCACTTTCTAGGGAACCTAGTCTAAACTAGATTTATTTTAAACATTGTCTAAACCAATAATTGCCAAACTTACTTTTGGGTTGGTGGAGCTTTGGGATCCTAGCCAACTTCAAGCTGAGCTAATTTATTTATATCTGTTTCATTGGTGTATCTTGAAGATTATGCAAAAAAAGTTAATAAAATTAATGATATTTTTATACACTTAAATACTTTTTAAGTAGTTATTATGTCCAGTAATATAGTGGGTGGTAAATAGTCAATGATGAGTAAAAGTGAGAAAACTCCCTGCTCACAGAGAGTTTATATTCTGGTGAGAGAGGCAGACAGTAAACTTGTAAACAAAATAAGAATTAAGATAATTTCAGACAGTAATGTGTGCCAAAAGAATAAAATAGGGTATTGCTGTGGTACTTAGATTGTGCAGTAAGGGAAGGCCACACTGAGAAAGTGACATTTAGAACTGAGACTAGGATGAGAAGAAACTCCAGTCACCAGAACAGTCTAGAGAGATTGAAAATCAAGTGCAAAAGCTCTAAGGCAGCAACACACATGATTTTCTGGAGGAACAGAAAGATAGCCAGTAGCTGAGCTGAATGAATGAGTGGGGAGCGATATGAGATACAGTAACAATTGAAGGCCGTATTCAAGATGGGTAGACAATACTAGTTTTAAGATTTTGTTCAAAATACAATGGGAGGAAGCCCTGAGAAAATTTATGTTGGGAAGTGACACTATCTGACTCCCCTTTTAAAATACATTATTCTGACTCGCTTATGGAAAATGGCTTCCAAAGGGGCAAGAGTGCAAGAAGGGAGACCAGTTAAAAGATCAGTTAATAGTCCTGGTGGGAGATGCTAGCGGCTTAGGCTAGAAGTATGGCAGGAGGAATCAAGACAGTGAGAAAAGGGTGGGTCTGAAAAATTCCCTCTCATGGCTTAGATGTTCACTGTAAGGAAAAGGATGACTTGGGCAGCTCAAAGGTTGGCAGACGTCAAATACTAACATGTAAAAGACATGAAAATAACCAAGACATCTTCTCGTCTCTCTTTCTTATTTTCTCTATTTTTAAAATTGTTATCTTTTTGTCTTCTATTACTGTGTAAATATTTACCACTAATTTAGCAGCTCAAAAGAACACCTATTTATCACCTCACAGAGTCCATGGGTCAGCAGTCTTAGGAACAGCTTAGTTGGGTTCTCTGTGAGCTATTACCTAGACTGCATTCTCAACTGGATGCTTGTCTGGGGAAGAACCCACTTCCAAGCTCACTCAGGTTGTTGACAGAATCCATTTCATTGTGTTTGTGGAAGTGAAAACTCCAGCTTCTGGCCTTCCGTTGGGAGCCAACTTAGCTGCAGTTCTTATCTTTGTAGGACTTCCCAACATGGCTACATCTAGAGCAACACTTTTTTTTTTTTTTAAGGTTTATTTATTTGAGAGACAGAGAGAGTGAGCAAGGGGACGGGCACAGGGAGAGGGAGGCAGGCAGACTCCGTGCTGAGCGCAGAGCCTGACTTGCAGGGCTCAATCCCAGGACCCAGAGATCATGACCTGAGCCAAAATCAAGAGTTGGATGCTTAACCAACTGAACCACCTTGGCACCCCGCTAGAGCAACTCTTTTAAGAGTGAAGCAACACATACAATTGCCTTTACCTTATTCTTTTAGCTGGAAGCAAGTCACAGTCCTGCCCACACTCAAGGAGAAGAAATATTAAAACACTTGAACACGAGGAGGTGGGATCACACAGGGTTCCTTAGAGTCTGCCCACTACATTGCCTATTAAATCCTTAAATCTGAACTGCCAAATTGAATAAGAAGTTTTGAAAGCAGTAGAAAATTCAACTCTGGAAATATAAAAATAATCTAAATAAACCTCTTGATTTTGTCTTAAAATACTTGAGGCATAAATATTAATTTTCATAAATTCTAACCACTAGTTACTACCAACACGTGGTCTCAAATGAACTTTAAGAAATTGCCTTTCAAAACCACAACAGTACATTGATGTACTGAAAGTTGACATGCAGCATTGCTAACACTTTCATCCCGAGATTATGTTTTTTGTGGCATAAAATAAGCGGCAAGATGGGAACAAATAGCTAATAATACTTCAAAGTGTCAGCCCCTAACAGGAATGCTAGAGGTCAATCAGTATTGTCGGTTCATTTCCCACATGTTAAATTCTGTAAGTGTTACTTTCACTTTGCTCATCCCATGGAGATGGACAGTAGGAAACCAAGCCAACTGTTTCCATAGCAGAGCTTGAAGATTGCCCAGAGAGACATGGCCTGTACTGCAGGGGACTTGATGAGAGCACTCGCTCATCTGGTAGACAGATATCTTCAGGAAAAGAATTCTAAGAACTCAGAATTCACTCCACAGAGCCCCATGTGGGTGAGGGAGTGGGAGAGTAGGACAGAGAGACACCCACTCTCTGATGCCATCTTGACTGGTGGTGTTATCTTCTGACATCTAGAAGCAATGGTTACATGAGTTTTAAAATAGTTGGATGAAATTTAAAGAGTAAAGCACTTGAAGATTTAAAAAATTAAGTAAACTTGGCAAAGGTTTTAAAAAAGGGAAAGAACTTCAATATTGGGAAAGACCATTAGTTTTATTTGTCAGTGATGTGCAAAAATCATTGGGGTGGGAAGCACAGGAAGAGGGCAATACGGCAATTCAACCTGGATTCTGGGAACTCGGCTAGCTGGTTTAATGCAGATAGCCAGGCATGAGTTGATATGGGTTTGGGCAAGTTTGATAGTGGCAAAACTGCAAAGAAAAGAATAAATACCACTGATTCCTCACAGAATAATTGGCAAGACTTATGACAAAGTATAAGAGATAGATGAGCAATTAAACAAAACATGAGTACAAGAATTTGATTCTGTTGGTTCAGTTAATGAGGCTGTCATTAACAGGAGAAAAACTCCTCATATATGTCTAATATATATTATGTATTGCTTATATTTTATATTATATATTATCTGCCATGTTTTGACTCCTCTTATACAATAAGAAAACATGGGAAGGATATTTACAAGGAGTGACTTTGGCATATAAAAGGCTGTATTTGTTCTTCTAGAGACAGCAGAAAGTATATATGGCTAAGAATTGGTTGAAGCTAGTACAGCACTGAGCAACTGAACCCATACATATTTTATACGTGGTTTTCGTGTTGCTAAAATGAAGTTACCATAAGAATTGAAATTTTGGGGCACCTGGGTGGTTCAGTTGGTTGAGCGACTGCCTTCGGCTCAGGTCATGATCCTGGAGTCCCAGGATCGAGTCCCGCATCGGGCTCCCTGCTCGGCAGGGAGTCTGCTTCTCCCTCTGACCCTCCCCCATCTCATGCTCTCTCTCTCTCATTCTCTCTCTCAAATAAATAAATAAAATCTTTAAAGAAGAAAAAAAGAACTGAAATTTTGTGTCTCAACTAATATTTTTCCAATATTTTGATGCAACAATTAAAAATGATATTTCTTCTGAAACAAATGAGTTGTGGATGACGATTTTTTATTTCCTGTATAATAAAAATTAAAGCAATTAAAATTCATTAAATTTGATACTAGACTCTAAACATATAGTCAGAGTTTTTACAGTAATTCTAGTTTACAGTTTTTATACCAATTATTCTTTTTTTAAGATTTTATTTATTCATTTGAGAGAGAGAGACAGAGAGAGCATGAGTAGAGGGGAGAGGCAGAGGGAGAAGCAGACTCCGCACTGAGCAGGGAGCCCATGCAGGACTCCATCTCAGGACCTGAGCTGAAGGCAGACGCTTAACCCACTGAGGCACCCAGGCGTCCCTATACTAATTTTTCTATATATTTGGTACACTGCAGTCTGAGTTGTAAGGAGGTGAAAGAACCCATGTCATGAAGGTCATGGGCAACTTAATCTTGAAGGCATACAAAACTTCAGACATGTCAATTAGTGGTGGCAAATGTTGATATGACAAGGAACTTCAGTAGGTCAGAAACATCTGGCAACATCATTTACTCTAATGCATTTCAGAGAGACAACTGTACATCTTAGTTTGTCCTACTCTAGGTGAATTCAACACCTTAATCAGGAATTTACACTGCAATGGTGGTCAGCTTTATCTCAAAAAGGAACAAATCCCAAGAAACCCTATGAATTAGGTATTTTCTATTATCTACTTTTAACAGATGAATTACCTGAGGGACCGAGAGATTAAGTTACATAAGTTTGCAGAGATAGAGGGTTGCGGCTGGCATTTGAACATGAATAATTTGGCTCCAGAGCTTTTGCTTTTAATCAGTGGAGAATATGACTTCTCCAATCTTGATCTAGTGTCAAGGTTGTGCAATGCACATTTAACGTGAATAGAAGTGCATATATGTATTATTGTTATGATTTGAGTGGAGTGGAAAATATCTTCCATTTAGACCCTAATTCAAATCCTCACACCAACTCTCAGGAGTTGTCTGACTTGGGCAAGTTGCTAGTGTCTCTGCTATTTTTCCAAATCAGCAATATATGAATAGAACCACAATTTTCAGAGAGCTGATGCCACGTTTAAATGTGATAAAACATATAAAGTGTTTAGTATACATTTGCATTAAGCATATTGGCAATTAAGAATTACTATTTACCCATCTGGAAAGATTCATGTGTCTAAACACTGATATTGCCCTTTAATTACAGAAGTCCACTTACAGTGTAAGCCCTGACAGTTGGCTTTTCTTTTTGTAATGCAAGTGCCTGACTTAAGCTTTGATTGCTGAGCCACCCACTTCAAAGAGGCTATCCACAATAAACAGGTGACCAGCCACAGGACTAGATAAAGAGCCAGACTCCACATGGGGCAAAGCATGGGTGCTCCCTCCCCTACTCCCCACCAGGCTCCTTTGCTTTATAGATCTTAGTAGATTCTGAAAACTGATCATTTGAGCCACTTGTTTTTTTCTCTTCCCGCCTTACATTCCTGCTCCTAGGTTTTAAATTTACTAAAAAAGAGTGAACCCATGAAACCCTAGGCCCCTACTCGGACCCCAATAAAAGCAGAACCCCAGGCCCGCAGCTCTCTTTCTCTACCTGAGACCTCACTGGGTAGCCGGGTGTGCCAAGTAATTTCTGGGACCTGTAAATAAAAAACTTTTTACAAGTTTCCTGATGGTTATTGGTGAGGGTGTCTTGCAATCATAGTAAGAGCTACAAGGGCGGGTCCAGCTACAGCGCTGGTTATTGGCAATATTGGCAACCAGAGACCAGCATACAACATCATTCAGTCTTGGTGATCTCCCAGGACCAGTCTCCCCCTATCAAAAACTCACTTGTACTATGCACTCTGTTTTCTAGTAACATGATGTATTTCTGGTGAGAAATGTGACCAACAAATATTCATTTAACTGTTGAGGATGCATAATTACTAAATATAAAATATATCACATACACAGCCAACTAATTTACACATTGCAGAGCTTATTCTTCCTGCCCACCCCTTCTACTCCCAAATGCTTCATGGAAATATGTTTTTAAGACAAAATTATAAACTTCTAGTCTTTGAAGATAGCCTGAGTTCATTTTTCAACGTATTTACTATTGCAAACTTATTGACATCTATTAATTCAATTAGCCTCTGAGAAAATATTTATAGAGTACTTTCTTTTTTTTTAAGATTTTATTTATTTATTTGACAGAGAGAGAGAGCACAAGTAGGCAGAGCTGCAGGCAGAGGGAGAGGGAGAAGCAGGCTCCCTGCTGAGCAAGGAGCCAACGCGGGGCTCTATCCCAGGACCCTGCGATCACGACCTGAGCCAAAGGCACTTAACCGCCTGAGCCATCCAGGTGCCCCAATAGAGAGGACTTTCTAAAATGCCAGCTACTCTGCCCAGTAAACACTAGCGTTATTGCACTCAGGATACAGTACTAAGCAGCTTATTTGGCCCTTGCCCTCGTGCAAAGTATACTCTATTGGAAAGATACACATTAAATGAATTAACAAACAATAATTTCATTACATTTGTGACATTATATCAAAGAAAACTATGAGATACAGTGGAAATGTGTAATGGAGGAAAATAACTCAATTTGTGAGGTTGGGAAAGGCTTTCCTGAGGATTTTACATTTGAACCAGACTTGAAGTATGAGTAAGAGTTGACAAGATGAAGAGTGAGGGAAGACCTTTTCTACAATGTTTCAAAGGTATTATGTGACTGATAGCAAATGGTATAATTGTACGAAAAGATCTTTATCACCCTCTGATAACTTGGAAAAATTTTAAACTATGTATCAGAAATTTTGGAGAATTTCTACCAAATAGAATATGAGCTTGTGATTTTCCAGGTGTGAAATGAAAGCTTTTCTGGTAAAAAGTGGGAGGGAACCAAGGATAACACTTGGAGTTGAGGTAAAGGCTAAATTCAGGGCAAATGCATGGCAATGGAAAGTTTGATCTCCTCAATTGGTGCCTGGTTTCCATGGCTGACTTTTGACTTCCAGTTGTTATGGAAAGCATCTTAAGCATACAGTAATAACCTTGGCAAATTAACTCTTTAAAAAGTCAGTTGAAGAAGAGGTAACTATCCTACCTAACTTCAGGCTGCCACAGCGAGCAAGGAGAATTAATTTTTAGGAATATAAGTAAAACTTCCCAAAAGATTGCTTCTGCTTATTGCCCTTTTCTATTCTCTAAATACTCCTGAGTATCTAATTCGACAAAACTAAAGTAAATTTAATATGTTTTCTTGTCCCTTTATCTGGGCTTGAAAAAAATTGAACAAATACCTTTGTGATCTCTGATAAAACATGCCTCAACTTCTAATCCTGGTGAGACTCACATCTTCTCTAAAGATGAGCAAACAGAGAAAAATCAATAAATATATCAAAAGATGATGGGCTTAAGGTTGATTCTACTTTTTCCTTCTCTGTTTTTTTTTCTACTTTGTTTTTAAATCTATAGTTAATGTGTATTGCTATTTCAAAAGAGCAGAAATGTTATATTCATTAAAACTTCCCTTTATACTTTTAATATATT
Organism: Leptonychotes weddellii; assembly: GCF_054177405.1. Taxonomy (NCBI): domain Eukaryota; kingdom Metazoa; phylum Chordata; class Mammalia; order Carnivora; family Phocidae; genus Leptonychotes; species Leptonychotes weddellii. The sequence goes on from NC_138380.1 coordinate 58,203,036, forward strand.
TAATTATTTTAATGTTTAAAAATTATCAAAACTCACTAACAATTACAGATTCTTTTGTTTTTTTTAAAGATTTTATTTATTTATTTGTCAGACAGAGAGAGAGAGCACAAACAGGGAGAACAGCAGGCAGAGGGAGGAGCAGGCTCCTCACTGAGCAAGAAGCCCAATGCTGGACTTGATCCCAGGACCCTGGATCCATGACCTGAGCTGAAGGCAGACACTTAACCAACTGAGCCACCCAGGCATCCTTACAGATATTTTTTCTCTCTAAAAATTATTATTGAGTGTCTACCAGGTTCTGGTATATACCAGTCACTCTCAGGAAAGGGTTATTTGAGAATGTATAGGACAATATTTAGGATTAAGTTTGCATATAATGAATAACAAAAAGAATAAAATAAGAATAACTTAGAAAACACAGATGTTCCTTTCTCTACCAAATAATAGGCAAGATTAAATTTTATTTTTGCATTATATAAAATGAATTTATAATTAAGCAATCCAGGGTTTGTACAGCATCTCCACAAAATTGCCATAGACTCTTGTGGTTTACTGATCTACAACAACTCATCCTCATGATCCAAAATAGTGGCTCGGGCACCAGCCATTATGGCAAAGCTTCAAGCAAGGGGATGGGGGAAGAGAATGAAGAAGAATTATTCTTTTCCTCTAAGAATAATTCCTGATGGTGTCACATGACACTCCCACATACAATTCACTGGCCATCCCTAACAATGAGAAAGGCTGGAAACTAGTTTATTTATTTATTTATTTATTTATTTATTTATTTATTTATTTATTTTTAAGGATTTTATTTATTTGACAGAGACACAGCGAGAGAGGGAACACAAGCAGGGGCAGAGGGAGAGGGAGAAGCAGGCTTCCCGCAGAGCAGGGAGCCCGATGCGGGACTTGATCCCAGGACCCTGAGACCATGACCTGAGCCGAAGGCAGAGGTTTAGCAACTGAGCCACCCAGGCGCCTGGATGGAAACAAGTTTAAAATACACCCAGTTAAAAATCAGGTTCTGGGGCGCCTGGGTTGGCTCAGTTGGTTAAGCATCTGCTTTCGGCTCAGGTCATGATCCCAGGGTCCTGGGATGGAGCCTCGAGTCAGACTCCCTGCTTAGCAGGGAGTCTGCTTCTCCCTCTCTATCTCTCCCTTCTGCTCATGCTCTCTCATCTCTCTCTCGATATTAAACAAACAAAAAAATCACGTTTCTTCTTACCAAGACAGAAAGGGATATTGAGAAGAAGAGTAGCAGCTTGCCAGAAACCAACAAATATGTCACTCGCTCTCCCATATAAAAGCACAGAACCTAATAGGAATTTTCACATATTTTTCTATGTTAATACAATTGGAAAAATTAACATTTACTGAGCGCCCTCTACATGTCAGACACTTGTATCTCAGTTAAAATTTTTATTATTTTGCGAGATACATAGTTTTCTCTTTTTACAAAAAACCAAACAGGTGAATGTGTACTTGAAGGCTATTTTTGCCTTTCAAAGTCTGAGAATTTAATCACTGTGGTATACTACTACCTAAAGACATTTACTGCTGCTACTGTTCTAGAATAGCTGAGAACTGCCAATGGGTGAGAGCAGAATAATGTTGATGCATTCCTCTGTGCTTATCAGAAGAATATGGATTTATCAGAGCTAAGAAGTCTCCTCATTTCCAGCTTCTTTCTTGGGTAATCCAATTGAAGAGGTGACTCGGAAGCAAGCAGGACCTATGAGGAGTAAGGATTAGAAAATTATTGAGGACGATTTGTGAATTTTTATTATATCAATTAATATACTGGTAGAGAAGACTTCCTGGCAGAATAGTTTCTCTTAATTTGAGCCGAATAATCTGGTTAAACTTGCACTTGTTAAAATGATGCAGAAAGGCTGAGCGTGCACAACTGGGTACTTGGGAGAATAGGTTTTTTTAAGCTTCACTCTCCTATTCATACAATGAGTAAATTACAATGCTTATTTTTTGTTTTATTATATGGAATTCAATTTTGGGTTAATGCCTACTCGTATCTCAGAAAACAATCAAAATAAAAATGAAAGCTGTATTCCCCTTGGTTCAGGTATCAGTCAGCCTGTCTCCTTAAGAGGCAGCTCTCTTAAATTCTTCACAGTTGACTGCAGACCCAGCAGATATCTGCTGGTTGGCACCTGACACTTGAACTACTAGCTTTTCCATGCTGGCCTCCACTTTTCTGTAACATACAAATAAAGTGACCAATATGTTTCTATTCACCTCTTCTCCGAGGAGTAAACATATGTTCCAACTAGAGTGGATTACATGTGTCAAGTCACACCTTCCAGTGCCTGTGGCGTATGGGAAAAAATCGATTGTTCACTTAAAGTAAACTTTCTTTCTTATTTTCCATAACTTCTTGTGAGACTAAATTAAGTGGGTGATTTGGGCAAAATTTTCAAGTTTTTACTTCTGTGAGTACGACTTTTATTTGATATGAGGCTTAAGACAACTGTTTCTCAATATTAATTTTGCCCCTCGAGTGCACACAGCTCTTCCCTAAGGCCCAGTGAGGTTATGCGAAGAGGAAGGCACAGTCCCTATCCAGGAGGTCATAACAAGTTAAGGGGATACTTTCAATATGAGTATCATCACTGTTAAAAAAAAAAGTGAGATAGAATCAGGGACAAATAGCGGAAACATTAAAACAAGTACAACCGAAGAGAAACACTAAATCACTAAGGAAGTGAGAAGTGTGAAGAATGGTTCTTATTTATGGGTGGTGTTAAAAAACAGTTCAATTGAGTAAATTTTAAAGATCTCATTGGTTCTATTCAATGATTCATAATCAGGCAGCATCCACCTAGCAGACAGAAAGGAGCTCTGAAGATCTTTCATAGGCAGACGGGGGCAGGGCAAGGACGTTTCTAGCAAAGAGTGGATTTTTTTCAGGCAAGGTCACCTTCCTTTGGGGGACAGCAGCGGTCTATCAAGCTGAGTAGTTCACTAGTGCTGACCAGGTAATTCCTGATTGACTGGTTTAAGATTCCACTCCCGGGAAAGTTTGAAATTGTAATTTTGTTAGGTGTTAAGTCTTGGTTTGGTGACGAGGGCTTAGCGCAAGTGAGTCCGTTTGGGACCTGTTTTCTCTGCTCTTTCTTTCTGTTTTTGTTTTTTTAAAGATTTTATTTATTTATGAGAGAGAGAGCAGGCACACAGAGGGAGAGGGAAAAGCAGACTCCCCGCTGAGCAGGGAGCCTGATGCAGGGCTCAGGGCTCGATCCCAGGACCCCAAAACCATGACCTGAGCCAAAGACAGACGCTTAACCAATGCCACCCAGGCGCCCCTCTTTTCTCTTTTCTAACAGTGGGATTGACTAACTTCCAATTAATATCACATTTGCATGTGGTTAAGTACATCAGATCTGTAGTGCTGAGTCATCTGATAATGATTGTCTGGCCTAACTAAAGATTTATGAGTTTTGATCTATTATCATAGAGATTGAACTGAAACTCAAATACACTGATTGAATGGGGATATACTGACTGTATTACCAGCGGTTTAGTTTGTTCAAGCAGATATAAGTCAATTTTTCAAAATTCATCAGAATTCTCCCTCGGGATCTTTTAATACATATTACCAAAGACCTTTACTAAGAAATGTGTTTTACCTTGAGCAGGACATTGAGAGAATCCCACATACCCAGCATAGATGCAGTGTATTTGGGGGAGATAAGCAGGCACGTGGCCTCATGCACGGTAATGTGTTTAATGGGTTCAGAGACCACATAGGCTATAAAAGCTACTTAGGAATTCACTTCTTTTTTTTCCCTTAGACAATTCACTTGTTCTGAGAGCATTCACAGAGATCACCTCCGGTAATTGCTTCAAATGACCAAAAGTTGCAGTCAGAACTGTTCTGAGAGTTTTTCTAGTTCCCTGTACTTACAAACACGCTTAAGGGCACTTAATGAATAACCTTTTACTGAAGTACCACCCTTTCATTACCACCTGGGCTTAGAAGCAAAAGACATAAAGGTGAGAATTATTTCCTTACTGGTTTAGCCCAACCTTTCAATAGCAGTGGCACTTTGTAGATGGCATCTATCAGTGGGAGGAAAATTATACCTTAGGTCATTTTAGGCAGAGCAGACCATAAAATGAAACACTATAAAATCTTTGGGTTTATAATAGTACCATGTCATAAATGTGCCTGCTCTACATTTATAGTGTACATAGTGGAACAATGTGCTAAAAATATTCTAATTCAGGAATTATTTTTTTCTGTATTATTAAAGAAGTCACTTAAATGTTCACACACACAGATCTGAGATCTCACTATGGGAGTCTTCTAGAGAATACACACCCCCCACACACACACACATACACACATACTTCAATAATATGTAGCCTATTTAAACATAAAAACAAAACAACAACAATAAAAAACTTTCCCAGTTTAGAGAATCCAAATCATCTCTGTCTTGAGTGAGGAAATAAGAAAACTATTATGCTGACTTCACAATAGAAGTTTCTTTTCTTTCCTTCTTTTCTTTCTTTCTCGGTAATTCCACAGGAACAAGTAGGAAGGTGAGGTCTCTTAAAGCACTGGGAAAGGGCTCTTTCATAACCTCCTGAGTATAGAACGTAAGTGATACACACACATGGAAGCAGGAACCGAAGTCAGGGACCCTAAAACGTAAACTTCTGGTAATTCACATCAACTTTACAAAGGAAGTTTGACTCCCATAGCATGTGGAATTAGGGCTCAGAAATAAATTCTCAAAACATAGAGGGCTAGCTGCTATATGCATTGTGCATAGTACTCTGTGCAACACTCAGGAAATTTGAAAAATATCCCTCAAAATACCCAATTTACACTCCTTTAGAGATGCTAAACTACAGAGGTTAATTAAATGTTACTAAGAAATATTTCCTATCTCAGGAATCTAAGTGGCAGAGTAAGGGAAACAGAAAGTTAGAGTCAATGTTAATATTTGCATACATATCCATCAGTCTGTGTGAGGCTTACACTGCTTATGTCCCTGGAAACACCTAGTAATCCTGTAAGACTGTTCAGAAAGACCTCATATAAAGCTTGCTCCTGTTTCTCCATACAGATTAGTTTCTCGTTTCTGTTTGTTCTCAAAACACATTGTGTAATTATTTGTTTACATGGCTTTCTCTTCCACTGGCAGTTCAAAGTTGAGAATAAGCTCAATATATATTTTATTTCTATGCCTGGTACTTTACATGGTCCTTCGATAATATCTGTAGTTTGAATGACTACATTAAATTCCATCAATTTAAACACAGGAACTCAGTCTATAAGAAGGAAATTTATTCAAACTTAAGAATTATGGTTAGTTTCCTAACCATATTTGAATGAATGCTCAAAATAGGAGAGAAATAACCAAACAAATGTGCTGCCATGATTTTCCTCTTCTTTGGTGATCTCTTGTCTCTCTTATATATCCTTCTCCATAATCAGGAAAAGAGTGCTTTCCTCTTTTGGGAAAACAATGATTTTCATCAATAGTATAAATTTCAAGTACTCTTGCCATTTTCAAAGTACGACTGTATTACCAGACACCTCGGATATCTGAATGGATCATCTGAGAGAACCTGGTGAAGTGGGCTGCCCCTAGTGTATCTGGAATCCTGGGAAACAATATCTCTTGCAGTTTTATATCTGTATAAACATTTTGTTTAAAAATGTAATAAAATATTCATGGGCCCATGTGAGTCTTAGTGATTTACTGGTGAAGACTTAGAATAATGGATTGGGAAGAGAAACTAGGTATCTGCTTATTATTTCATCAGTGCACGTGAAGATTGTTTGGAGGGTCCTGGTGCAGGCTTTCTGTGCACAGATCCAGGAGCCCTCTCTTCCTTTTAAATGTGTCATAGCTGGCTAATTTCATATCTCCCACCGTGAGGAAAAGGTAGCAACACTGTTATTAGTCACAATGACATACTCTTCAGAACCTGTTTGTATTGAAACAACATAGGTCTTCTTGCTACCACAGTTCCCTAATACCATTTATTTAGTGTTGGTTACATCATTACTCATAACGCTGCACCATCCATCATGCTGACGATGGAACTGGCTTCCAATGACTCTCTCAGGGAGTGTTACTGTGCCGTTTTGAAGATGACCAAAAATGCAAGTCCCACGCAGAGTATGCAGGAAATTGTGTGATATATTCATTATCTGATCAAGTTAAATTCAGTGTATGGAATTTTATTGCATAAGAGCAGAATAACAAGTCTTCCAACCATAAAATCTTGAGGATGTGATCATGTCATTCTTAAAATGTGATCATTTTTTCATATACCACCACCAGCAGAGAGTATAGGAAAGGGGTTGGTGGATAGAGTGAGGAGAGTGGTCCTGTCCACACAAGGAATGCCCTTCCCTTATCTGGCACAGCTTAAGAATGACCCAGGAGAGCACAAAGTCACCATATAAACTGGAACAAAAGGCTCCATTGGCATTAAGGAATAATAGTCTAGAAAGTCATTGGGAAGAAATAGAAGTGACAACCCCTGGAATACTGACCAAAACATGGCACAAAGTCTCATGAGGGACAGGAGCCAGTGTTGGTCTGAGGGTGGGGAGGGCACAGGTAAAGGGTGCCTATGACCACTTCTACCATGCATGGATACTAAAGGCCCAAGGTGGCATTATTCTTGGAGCACATGGGCTAATCCAGTGCATGGACCCATATGACCAAGGTTCTATGGTGGTAGTTCAGAGTCCTGAACTCTTTCTTTTTTTTAATTTTTTATTGTTATGTTAATCCCCCTGAACTCTTTCTTTTTGAGAGTGACAGACACGTCAAATCAGCATGTTGGTACCAGTGTCACAGCCTAATCTCAAGTCATCCCATTAGAGGAATACATAACTAGCCAAAGGGAACAATTCACATGCCAAGCTGCCTTCCTGGAACCAGGACCTGGTGGCCTGGCCAGAGTACCCTGGAATGATCCCATAGTTCTAAATTCTAGAGCTCCTCAGGCTATGTTGATGACTCCAGTTTTTATGGATATAGAGGGTCAGAGATACCCCATAAGATAAAAACAGAGACCAAGGCCTTTGCAGGTCCCAGTCTGGGCGTGGAGTACCCTACCCAGTCTGGATTAATTGGGATGCCCCCAGTACAGTTTTTCAGAGACAGTGGAATAGGAGGTAGAACATTTTGAAGAAGGCATTCCAAAGAGTAGGGGCCACCTGAAGAATAGAGGTTCTGCTTGCTGGAGTCTAAGAGCAATGTTGTCTACAAATTCTGTATCATCTCCAATTTCTTCCTTCAGCAAATTCCATCCCCACGCTTTCATCTATACCGTTTAAAAATCCTTCTCTGAGACCCCATACCCCTCCCTGCCACACACACACTTCATATACACCCTTTCTCTCTGTCCAATGTACTATTTCTAGACATTCTGCCTCGCTTTTCACTCTTCATCTGTCTAAAGAAAGGTGAGAGAAAAAGTAAGCATATTTCATATCTGCCTGTATCTAATTTGTTCGTTGGTCCCAGAGACAAATGGCCAAGACAATGAGAAAAAGGGCAATTGAACTGGTTCTTATTCAGACTAATTATAGGAAAAGGGAAAAAAATAAAGGTTCTTTGAAAGCTAGTTTTTCTTTCTTTTTTTTTCCATGCATGTGTGTGTTTGTTAGAAAGAGATAAGGCATGGAAAAAAGAATAATATATAGTAAAAAGAATTATAGAATGTGGGTAGTTAAAACATCAGGAAAATAACTTGTTAGAATTTCAGGGGATATTTTTCTTGTAAAATGCAAAAAAACAAAAAAACAAAAACTCAAGAACTATGCCTTTTAAAAAATGCATTTAGATTTCAAAATCCCTAGAATTTAATTGAAAATAAATATAATTCTTTGATTCCAGAAATATATGATCAATTGGAAAATACAAATTGTATAATATTATAGGTACATAAACAGTGAAATAAGATAATGCAGATCCTCCAAAGAAAGTTAAGTAATAAAAGATCAAAACAGCTGATAATCAAGAGAAGACCAGAATAGAAAAGCTTACTCTAACTTAAAAAATTCGAATCTCAATTTATAATTGGATTTAGAGATAGTAAACCACCAGAGATTGCAAGGAACAGTCTTGATTTGATCCAGTTTCCAGCAATGAGATAGCTGACTAATGGCCACTGCAATCTGAATTAATTAACATCAATTTGTTTTTAATAAAAAGCTTCTGAAGTCCATTTTGATAATGAATACTGTCTAGAGGAAAATGGAACAGTGCTGTCTGATGTATGTGGAGCCACAGCTGGACATATTTGACCCTTATTTTACACAGTTGCGCCTCATTGATTTTTTCTGTTCAACTCCCGGAGTGAACACTGAACAATGGCGGGAGCTCTCATATATCTTCCACAGAGACCCAGTCTATGAACTGTAACCTCGCAACAGGGCCAGAGCATTTCTGGCTGCCTGTCCTGATGACATATAACCCAGATGCTGTCCTTAAGAAAAAAAATAACTTCGGGGCGCCTGGGTGGCTCAGTTGGTTAAGCGACTGCCTTCGGCTCAGGTCATGATCCTGGAGTCCCGGGATCGAGTCCCGCATCGGGCTCCCTGCTCGGCGGGGAGTCTGCTTCTCCCTCTGACCCTCCCCCCTCTCATGCTCTCTCTATCTCATTCTCTCTCAAATGAATAAATAAAATCTTTAAAAAGAAAAAAAAAAAAAAGAAAAAAAGAAAAAGAAAAAAATAACTTCAAAAGAGTGACCATGGAATCAGTCTTTATGGGTACAAACAAAAACAAAAGACTTGAGACAAACTTAATGTGTAACTGAGCTTCAGGTGAGTAGCCTGCAAATTTAAATCCACATAGAGTGGGCTTATAACACAAGGAATTCCTGTATTTAAATAGAATTCAAAAGAGGACAGGAAACTATGAAAGACACTTGAATGAGCGTTACCATGAATATGAAGTAAGAATGGCTACCTCCATTAAAGAAGCAACATATTTGTCACAATCTCCACTGAAGTTTTCCCAGGACTTTAGGAATAGCAGTTCATCTATTTATGTTATTTCACTTGGTGATGATTGTAGTGATATAAATGAGTGATTTAAATTGATTCTAGTCCATCTCATATTACTGTTTCCATATTTGTTAGAAAGTAATCATTTCAAGAACTGCTTGCAAACATTTTGCAAATGCTTCTCTAACTGAGGTGAGAATTATGAGACATAACTTGCTTCTGGTCTTTCTTCCTTTGCTTTCAATAAAGAGTGGAGGGGTAAGAACAAAACAAACCAAGGAACAAACAGATGTGAGCAGGAGACCAGAGGGCTGGGCCTGGACATTCTGAGACTCCAAAGTATGAATTAGTGTAGTCATTGTTGGGAAAACGATGTGTCCTTAGCTACTACTGAATGCCAAGGGAGGACAACCTGGAGTTGCAAAAAGCCATCTCAGAGCTTTTGCATGTCTATGCACATAGCCTACTCAGTTGTCAGGAAACAGGTAACCAAAGTTTCCAGGCAAGGTCTTATTTCCTAATTAGGATGATGATTACATTATAAAGTTTTGCACTGTCTATGATTCCCATGTTTCTGCAATTTCTGGCCTCTCATTTCAGAAAAGTCCCATTTATTTTATTTATTTATTTCTTCAAAGATTTATTTATTTTAGAGAGAGAGAACACGTGCACGTGTGAGTGAGGGAGGGGTGGAGGGAGAGGGAGACAGAGGGAGAATCTCAAGCAGACTCCTCACTGAGCATGGAGCCTGAGGTGGGGCTCCATCCCAACCCTGAGATCCTGACCTGAGCTGAAACCAGGAGTCAGACACTTAACGGAATGAGCCACCCAGGTGCCCCAAGTCCCATTTATTTTAATATGGTTCCCATTTACATGAAGAATTTTTAAAATGCACTATATATTGCTATTAGATCTATTGCTTTAATAAAAATGTATTCAATAGAAAATATAGTGTCTATCTTTGTGTTGACTTATATGAGTAACAGAGAAATATCAAATATCACATGAGGTAAATTTCTGGAGAGCAGGGTATTTGACTCATTCTCAATGTCTTTCCATAGCACTTTGCTCCTGGTTGGGTCTCAACAAACATTTGTTAAATATATAAATGAATGAATGCATTATTTATACTTAATAATAGTTAATTAACTACCAAATTTAAAAATTAGAATCACATTTATCTTTAAAGCTAAATATAATACAAACAATTTGGAATGGTCTCCTTAATCCTGGTTCCTGTCACTTTCCACAAACTAAAGCATTTTTTCCAAACTTTAGTGGCATGTCAAAATGATAGTGTATGTCTTTAGCAAATAAAAATGGCATTAGTATGCAATTTAATTGAGACATTATTAAATAGCTATTAACTACCTAATAATTTCAAAAGTAATCATTCTTTATAAGCAACAAGGAAATAAAAAAATATTGCAAATAAAAGAACTTCTCCAGACCTATAGTCTTGTCCTACTTCTCTTATTAACTGTGTAAACTTGAGAAAATTATTCTTGAGAATAATAATTAAACTTGAGAAAATGAAGGAACTTATTTATACTCTAGTGTTCACAGGGTCAAGTAACATAAGAAAATACTTCAAAGTACGTTAAGAAGCACCCAATGTAAGTACAGAAATAAGCACCCATAAGTACTTGATGGAAACATAAAATATTTTAATTTGTGTAAAGGATTAATTGGCAAAACATCAATAACCTTAAAAATGTGTTATTGAACAAACAATTCCACTTCTAGACATTTCCTCTTAGGAAGAAAGTAAGGCACGTTTTTTTTTTTTAAAGATTTTATTTATTTATTTGACAGAGAGAGACACAGCGAGAGAGGGAACACAGCAGGGGGAGTGGGAGAGGGAGAAGCAGACTTCCCGCGGAGCAGGGAGCCCGATGGGGGGCTCGATCCCAGGACCCTGGGATCATGACCTGAGCCGAAGGCAGACGCTTAACGACTGAGCCACCCAGGTGCCCCAAGGCATGTTTTATATATGTAATATTAATCATGGTAAAATTTATAAACATTAATTGGAAACATTTCTAAAAGTCTATCAGTAA
>NC_138380.1:58214601-58267115 GCF_054177405.1 Leptonychotes weddellii
ATGTTCAAATTCACATAATAAATAACAGAGCTTGGACTTGAACTTGATGGATTTAACTCCAGAGCTTGGAGTCTTAAAGTTTTATTGGTCATAGTCTATTCCTGAGCTAAATATAGCAAACAAACAAGGGGCTATTTTGTTTATAGGTTGTTTTTGGTCTGGGACGTTAAACAACGTATTTTTTAAACAGCGGTATTTGTTGCCCACGTATATAGACACGAAAACTCAATTCTTCATTTCTCTTAAAATTGGGAAGATCTATGAACACTTGATCTTTATTATCACATCTGCCCTGTAGGTATTAGTTTTTCCCTGTAAATAGTGTTTTCACTCCACAACTTGCCATAATTGACCTTAGACACTCTTTAAGGTTCTATGCCTAGAAACTTTAGCCATTTAGTTTGAGATCTTTCTGTATGTAAGCACTGATAAAAAACCAGAAAGATGTACGTATCAAAATGAGTGGTAAAACTATGGGAAAATTTATGTTTTCTTTGCTCTTTTGTGTAAGTGTGCATGTTTTTAATTTTTTTACAGTGAATATGAACTACTTAAAATGAAGAATGCATTCTTTAAAGTGTAAAGCTTTCAACTAATGGAAGAATTTGTTTTATGTGTAAAGCAGCTTTGGGTCAGTTATGATTCCAACTGTTCATGGTGTACAACTGTTCAGTCCCCTGGATTAATCTTTCTAAATTACAGCTTTCAAAAAATAATTTCCCTACTAAAAATATTTCAGTGGTTTCTAAGTTACTCTTGAAACCTTTTCTCTCATTGTCCGCAAATACAACATACAGAACCTACCTGGTGCTTTGCTGTTTCCATACCTTCTAACTTGACCCTGACAGTATCACTGAGTTCATCTCAGGGTGTGTATTACACTTACTGTTTAACTATGCAGATCCTGCTGAATAAGGTTCAACTCATTTAAGATAAACACCCTCCTTTGAGATAAACTTTCTTGACTATTTTAATCTACCACTATATATTCCTGTCTTCCTCCCATGAACACTCACATCATTTAATACCCACAGCAACCATTTAATACAATATCTGTGTAATGGTTTGCTTAGTGAATGAAATTTTCGGTATGTATATAGTTTATTTAACTGAATAAAATTGTAAGTGTTTTGAGAACAGAACCTATAATTTTACATCTTAGTTATAGAAAATAAAAGAGAGTGTTTCCAGAAGGACAAAAAAAAGTGGTCACAATTACAAGTTGTAATTAAGTTAACTTACAAAGAATGCCAAAAATTATCTAATGCTCTGGGCAATTAAGAGGTGACTTTATCGGGGTGCCTGGGCGGCTCAGTCGTTAAGCGTCTGCCTTGGGCTCAGGTTATGATCCCAGGATCTTGGGATCGAGTCCCACATCGGGCTCCCTGCACCGAGGGAAGCTTGCTTCCCCTTCTCCCACTCCCCCTGTTTGTGTTCCCTCTCTCGCTGTGACTCTCTGTGTCAAAGAAAAAAAAAAAAGGGATGACTTTATCAAGACACTACCAGATAAACTCTGAGGCCAATATAAGATTTGACCACTAACTATTGTGGTTGATAAAAAATGCCGGATCTTTGATGTACAAATGAGAGCCAGTTTATTCTAAATAGCCACATTCGATTTGCAAAAATTGATTCTAAAGATATTACCACTGTCAATTTTTCTTAACTCTTTTTTTTAACCACTCCTTTTCAAATTGTTCTAAAAATGAAGGCTTTACCATAAAAATCAATCAAACAAAAACATGTTTTCTGCTGAATTCTAAAAAGTTACACCTAGGGGCGCCTGGGTGGCTCAGTTGGTTAAACATCTGTCTTCAGCTCAGGTCATGATCCTGAGGTCCTGGGATCCTGGGATCCTGGGACCCACATCCATGTCAGGCTCCTTGCTCAGCAGAAAGTCTACTTCTCTCCCTGCTTGTGCTCTCTCTCTCTCAAATAAATAAATAAGAATTTTTAAGAAGTCACCCCTATTGGTCAGGGACCCAGTAGGACCAATTGCACATGCATAGTGGGTGATTGAAGAGTGTAATTAAGAGATTACTGGGGCGCCTGGGTGGCTCAGTCATTAGGCATCTGCCTTGGGCTCAGGTCATGGTCCCAGGGTCCTGGGATCGAGCCCCACATCGGGCTCCCTGCTCAGCAGGAAGCCTGCTTCTCCCTCTCCCACTCCCCCTGCTTGTGTTCCCTCTCTCGCTGTCTCTGTCAAATAAATAAATAAAGTCTTAAAAAAAAAAAAGATTACTTACAATGTTTTGAAAAGGGTTTAGGGAAACTGATAAGCAATCTTGCAGAATACAAGTGAGCAATTAACAACCCTAAGGCTAAAACAAGGGGTCTTTGTTAACAAAAGTGTAGTTGCGGTTACATAGAAAGAACTGACTAAAAGATGCTTTGGTCTTGAGTAGGACTTAGCAAACAAAGTTTTTTTTCTTTACCCTCCAAATCTCCTACTGGTGCCTCCCATTGGCACAGCATAGCTGAAAGCTAGAGGGCAAGGGAGCTAGTTGATCAGTCCATACAGGTCCGCCTCCTGGGCCACAGAGCAGGGTGGAGAATAAAAGGTGGATGTGAAGAGGCAAATGCAAAATATTCAGTATATAATAAAAATTCAAGAGTCTGATTTCTAGAAGTGTAATTATTTTTAGAGCCAAGCCTACTGAATAAAAGAAGTAATAAAGTAGAGATCATATTTTGTATCAAAAGCAAGGAATTGGGGTAACATGAACACATGAGCTCACATGCAAATCTTTCTAGACAAGACCACATTTAAGCAATGAAATTTTCCGAAGTAATTACTTTAAATGACATTACACATTGATATGTTTAACAACAAATAACTTTTTAAAATTTTGTGGTTTTATTCACATGTGAAGTAAGAGGATTTATTTTGGTTAATGTAATAGCAACTGAATACATCATTTCCTTTTTTTTTTTTTTAAGATTTTATTTATTTATTTGCGAGACAGAGAATGAGAGACAGAGAGCATGAGAGGGAGGAGGGTCAGAGGGAGAAGCAGGCTCCCCGCTGAGCAGGGAGCGTGATGCGGGACCCGATCCTGGGACTCCAGGATCATGACCTGAGCTGAAGGCAGTCGCTTAACCAACTGAGCCACCCAGGCGCCCCCTAAATACATCATTTCTAAGATAATGTAAAGCGATATTGAAAAGTTCTACCATCCAACACTCTAAACTTTAAAATGTATAGAGGTATTGTCTCTATAAAACATTCAGCTTGCTAGACAAAGGCAAATCTATCGACCTCCAAACGTTCAGAAAGAACGTCTCAAATTTGTCTAAATAGGGTTATAGATGACTTCTTTTTTAAGCCAAATAATGAACTTGTTCACTACTGGCCTGGCAAACATAAACGCCCACGCCCTTGCTGTGGACATCAGAAGGGGAGGTCCCCAGTGTTCTCTTCCTACTCTACACCAAGATTCCACCTGCTAACGGCACCAGAGTGGAGAGAAACTCAAAGCTCTAGTGTCTTCTAGGGCATCCACTGATAATCAAGACCACGGCAGTGCTCACTATTTGGTAAACGGTGAGAACATATAATGCATTTGTTGGCAGATCCTACACAGTTGAAGGGTAATCCTTGCTGAAGTGAAAGCAAGAAACAAGGGAGGGAATTTTATCCACTGTTATTTTGCTAGTTATGGGCTAAGAAACCTGTAAGTGTGGTCTGGTGGTACTCAGTTCACCCAGAAGCGATGCCCTTTTTCCTCAGTACAGATCTCTTTGAATGCCCCTAATTACCTCTCTTGGAACCAGTAAAAAATTATTTTTGGGTAGTACGTTCCACTGTCACTAAGCTAGGATAGGTTTAAACTGGAAAGCACTGAAAAATCTGATCTAATCGATAGATTAGATACATTAGACTGGGTCAGAAAAATTGTCTTACAGCTTTTGTGAATCTAATTATATTTTTGTTGCCAGTATACTTTTTAACCTTAAACTCACCCTTTGAATAAAATAGATGAAAGTTCTATGTTAAATAGAGAACAAATAATACAATTTACAACTTTTTCCTATAAATTGTGTAGTAATGCTTTGGGCTTTAACAAGAGTCCTCTGGTTTATAAACCAAAAATGAATTTTAACAATTTATGTTCCCCGTGCTTCCTTCATTCCAGCATTTCCCACTTTTCATCTCCCAGTTGGTCATTCAAGTCTTTCTATTTCAAGGACATTTTTGTGGAGCTAACAGGGCTCAGCACTCTTGTTATTAAAACTCTGCTTGGTTTTACTTTTTTCAACGTAGCCTCTCCTGGCTGTTCTGTCACTCATTAGAGCCTCAATGTGCTGAATGAGGCAACACTTTGTAAACAAAGTACTGAGGGGTCAAATGCTATGTTACCACTCAGAAAAGCAAAGACACAGCAGAAAACCAAAGAGACATGCTGCAGGGAACAATATATATGTCATAAAGTTTGGGTTTGTGTGGGGTTTAAATGGCGTTGTTTAACATTCAGATCCCCTGAGTTTTCACTGGCTGCATCTGCCAGCAAGAGCGAGGCTCATTCGCACGCTCGGGCTGCCTTCTCCAGATTCCCCTCGGTTTTGCAAGCACCTAATAGCGCAGGCCCAGCACTGTGCAGCCAACAAATCACAAAGCATGTCTGCATTCTGCTATGTATCAAAGTCTCTTAATATGCCAACAAAGTTCTCCAAGGTCAGGAAAGCAGTTTATCAACCTTTTATATATCTTACAGTAGCAATAAATTTATTCTAGTGTGGGACCTATGAATATTTCAAACGCTCTGTGAGAAAAACTCTTTGGCTTAAGATAGTCTGTGCACAGCAGAGTTTGGGCTCAGGGCAGAGACATCGTTCTCCACACCACACTTTTATTGTTATTCAGCTCCAGTTAATACAAAGCTTTTCACGGTGTTCCTGCAATAATTGCTCTTTAATAAAATGTTCATTTAGAAAAAAAAGTTTAATTGTTTTGCACACTGAATTTCTCTTTTATTCGTTTCTGATTATGCACTGTATTAAACTTTTAAAGGAACACGGGATTCATATTGTTTTCTCAAGCACCCATGGACAATTACTTTTTTGTTTTGAGTTTTTGTCTATTTGTTTTTTTCTCCCTTCTTCCCCATTCATGAGGGAGGTCATGTTACAATTTAGGATTTTGAAAATTGTAATACAGACAAATAAAGAGTCTTTCATCTACTTTTCAGATTAGATGATATTAATGTTTCATCCGTTTTCCAGATTAGAGGAAATTAATTCTCAAGTACCCTCAAAAGTTCTGGCACAGTGTCTTCATGTTATGAAAGGACTATTCTCAGATCCATGTTTGGGGCTTTTTTTTCTTTTTCTTTTCTTTCTCTCTCTCTTTTTTTTCCCCCAAGCAGTAGTAAGGAAAAGGAATGGAAGTAGGAACTTTCTACGTATTTAGCCAACTTCGAAAATTATGACTCTCATACCTGAAACAGGAGCTCAGGTTGTTTGGGGATTGATGGGCCAGACATTGAGTTTTTATCTTTTTCATTCCTTTTGCACGTACACGGGCACACGCATGTTCTCACGGCAGTGCACACATCCCGCACACCCGCACACCCCTCTCCTCAACAAATTACTCCCTGATACTTATTCCTCTAGTCATGATCCACCAAGTGACATTTAGAGGAGCTATTCCTTTAGAAAGATGTTTAATGAATTTGATAGAACCTCACTCATTGGAAGTTTATTTTTGTTTTGCTTTATGTTCCCTTTTATATACAACTTGTTCTTCCTATGTACTTTGCCCATATTTAGAAACTTGCTCTTACATAGGACTTTGTTGTCTTGAACCTGCTGTTATGTTACCTACTTGATTTTCTGACACCTTTTTAATCAAATTTATTTTTTATATTTATGACTTCGATTCACAAAGATGTCATCTTGCAACATGTTACCTAATATCTACTCTGAACTTTTATATCTGCTTCATCAGTTCTATTTTTCTGACTTTATATTTTTTATTCACCTCTCGGTGCTGAGACTTTTGATACTAAGTTTAGCCCCCTCTGAACACAACTCACTTGTTTCTTCTCAGACTTACTTCCAGCCCACATGTGACCTCAGTTTTAACATGGCCAACTGGGTTTGACCTTGGGATATTATTTCTGTATGAGCTCTCTGAGATTCTTTCTTTTTTTCCTTTCTTCATGGTTTGTACCCTCTGGCAGAATTACATATGAATAAGGATAAGGGAGAATATGTCATTGTTTTCCATCATACCCTCTTTCTCAGTGTATGGAAGATTTCTTAAACAGTTCGTTCTCACTTTCATTCTTGCAATCCAAAATGACACACTAAAAATTAGCAAAACATTTTTTTTTTTTTTAAAGATTTTATTTATTTATTTGAGACAGAGAGAATGAGAGAGATAGAGCACACGAGAGGGGGGAGGGTCAGAGGGAGAAGCAGGCTCCCCGCCGAGCAGGGAGCCCGATGCGGGACTCGATCCAGGGACTCCAGGATCATGACCTGAGCTGAAAGCAGTCGCTTAACCAACTGAGCCACCCAGGCGCCCTAGCAAAACATTTTTTTAAATTGATCTATAATACAGATTGCAATTGATCTATAATATAGTCAAGCACAAATATATTCAATAAATTGGTACAACACAAACTCACTTGTTACTCTTTACTCTTAAAGTAAAACATCTTTTTTTTAAAAGTTAACCTGCCTTGGGATGCCTGGGTGGCTCAGCTGGTTAAGCATCTGCCTTCGGCTCAGGTCATGATCCCAGGGGTCCTGTGATGGAGTCCCACATCGGACTCCTTGCTTGGCAGGGAGTCTGCTTCTCCCTTGGCCTGCTTGTGCTCTTTCTCGCTCGCTCGCTCTCTGGCAAATAAATAAAATCTTTAAAAAAAAAAATAAAGTTAACCTGCCTTTATAAAAACTGTTGATTCTTGGCTATGCTTGAACTTCATATAAGTGGAATAACAGAGTATGTTATTACAATATTGTGATTTATAAGAATATATATTTGGTTTTCCTCCATAGTCCCTGGCTCACAGCCGAACTAAACCCTTGGAATCTCCTGTGATAAGGGCAATAAAGGTGTCTTTTTTATGTTAATGAAGGCATTTTTTGAACTCCACCCAGGGGTGGAGGCTGGTTGCCTGGAGGACCAACCCTGTGATCAGAGAGCTGGAACTTTCCATTCTATCCCCTGACCTCTGGGAGGGGGAAGGGGATGGAGGTTGAATCAGCCAATGGAGGATAACTTAGTCAGTCATGATTATGCAATGAAGCTTCCACAAAAACTCAAAAGGACTGGGTTCAGAGAACTTCCAGGTTGTTGAACACCTGGAGATTGGGAGGGTGGTGCACACATGGATGTTCCTCTCCCTTACCCCATGCTTTGCTTTATCTATCTCTTCATCTGGCTCTTGACTCATAAACTTTATCATATCCTTTAATAAACTGGTAAACATAAGTGTTCTCCTGAGTTCTGTAAGCAGCTCTAGCAAATTAATTGAAACTAAGGAGGAGGTCATTGTTAGCAACTCCTGATCTGTAGCTGGTTAGAAGCACAGGTAACAGCCTGGGACTTGCAACTTGTTTCTGAGGTGAGGGATGGAGCGCAGTCTTGTAGGACTGAACCCTTAACAGGTAAAATCTTTTTTTTTTTTTTAGTGTATTTTTTTTTAAGATTTTATTTATTTATTTGAGACAGAGAGAGAGAGCACACGTGAGCACAAGCAGGGGGAGGGGCAGAGGCAGAGGGAGAAGCAGGCTCCCTGCTGAGCAGGGAAGCCTGACATGGGGTTTGATCCCAGGACCCTGAGATCATGACCTGAGCTGAAGGCAGATGCTTAACCAACTGAGCCACCCAGGCACCCCTAACAGGTGAAATCCGATACTATCTCCAGATAGATAGTGTCAGAATTTGGTTGAATTCTTGGACATCCTGCTGCTGTCCAGGAATTGCTTGGTGTTGTATGTGGGGGAACCCTAAGCATGTTAGAAATTGGGTCTGGGGACCCTAAAGTATATTCTTACCCATCTGGGTTCTTCAGTCAATATTTTTTATGATAATCGTTCATGTTATGTAGCTGTACTTTGTTCATTTTCATTGCTTTATTATATTCCATTGAATTACCATTTAGCTTGTAATGGTGATAAATATTTTGGTTGTTTCCAGCTGCTGGCTCTTATAGATAATGCTGCTAGGAACATTTTTTTTTTTAATTTTATTTATTTATTTGCGAGAGAGAATGAGATAGAGAGAGCATGAGAGGGGGGAGGGTCAGAGGGAGAAGCAGACTCCCTGCTGAGCAGGGAGCCCGATGTGGGACTCGATCCCAGGACTCCAGGATCATGACCTGAGCCGAAGGCAGTCACTTAACCAACTGAGCCACCCAGGCACCCGGAACATTTTTGTATATATGTCTCTTCCTGCACTTATGCACAAATTTCTGATGGGTACATAACATACGTAATAGGATTGCTAGGTATTAAGGAAGGCATATGCTCAACTTGAAAGTCAAATAGTTTTCTCAACTTAAAAGTTTACACTCCTGTTGCTCTATATCTTCAGCGATATTTGCCTTTCTTACATCAGCTATTCTGGTGGATCTGTAAGTGGTATGTCATGTGCTTTCAATCTTCATGTCCCTCATAATGATAAGGTGAACAGGTGGTCATATGTGTATAAGCCATTTGGTTATACAATACAGCTTAATGGCCAATTCAAATCTGTTGTCATATTTCCTTCTTCCTTTCTTTAAAAATCAATATTTTTTAATAGCTTGTGGATATAGACATGCGCCAAATATCTTCTCTCATTCGGTGAGTTGCTTTTTCACTCCTTGTTACATCTTTTGTTGACCAAAATGTATTGCTTTGAATGTAGTCCAATTTGAGCAACTTTTCCTTCATGAACAGGATAGTTTTTCCTCTCCTTGAACAATCAATGTCTGTGCTATGGAAATGAAAATGATCTTCTATGTCAGCATATATAGCTCCTGGTTGTCTCTCAAACCTTTGTGATCTTCCAGTCTGACTTCTCTGTTGTAGTGGCTTCCAGTAGCTGAGGGTGTGCCAAGATCCATCAGTGTCCCAAAGGGGAGGATTGCGGTTAGCACCTAGATGGAGATGGATTAGAAGACTAACCCTCAGGCACCAGCTAGGAAAACTGTGCTTAGGTCCCTTCCAGACCAACAGAGATGGGCATTTTTACCTGCTCTCTCTGTGCTGAACCCTGGTGAACAGCCGTGGGGAGGGGAGGCGCCCCGGTGCCTATTGAAAAACTGCTTCTTTGTCTACTACAGTCCTGTGGAACTTGTGAATGCAAACCCTGTTGGCTATCAGAGCTAGGTGATTTTGGATGCAAAACGGGTTGGCTATCCGCCACAAAAGTTGGAATGCCAGAAGTGTGCACAAACTGCTTTTAGGGAGATACTGGCAACCTGGTTTTACTGTAGTGAGCAAGAGGGAGAAGGCAGGGGTAATGTCTACCGGCTTCCCTAGTCTCTGGGGGGGATTACAATCAGGCTTTAGATGTGTGCTAAATTAGAAGCTGGACCCTCAGGCCTCGCCTTATAACGGATGCGGTTAATTCCATTCCAGGGAAAACCTGGGAGATGGGCATTTTTTGCCTGCTTTCTCTGTGCTGAGCCCTGGGGGAGTAGTCAGAGCAAGTGCCACTTCTTTGTTTGCTATGGCCTTGAGAGTCCCGTGGACATAAGCCACACTGGCTCTCAGAACTAGATGTTTTCGGACTCCATTTCTCAGGTGGGAGTCTTAAAATTTGTCACACAAGACGTGCAGTCCAAAATGTTTTCTCCTCAGGGAGACGCTGGGAATTAAAATTTCCCTCCCCATTGTTAAGCACTGTGCCTGAGGTAAGCTTTATGGCAAGTGTGTCTCAGTCTTTCTGACCCATTTTGATGTGGGTATTTTCTCATTCTACTGGTGTGTAGGGATTTCTCAGCTAGTTTCTGGATTTCTTTCAGAGGAAATTACTCCATGTGTAGCTGTACAATCATTGCATCTGTGGAAAGAGGGAAATTCAGGAGCCTCCTCTGTCATCAACATGGCAGACCTCTCAGCACATCCTTACTTTGCGTAAATCATTCTTATATACTTGAGAAAAGTAAGCATTCCACATTTGTTGGGTATAGTGTTGTGTTTATACTAGTTAGGCCAACTTTGCTAAAGATTTTGCTCATATTCATATATACTAACTGATTTTGTTGGTGTGTTGCTTTTTCTATTACTTATTAAGAGGTATTTCACCATCCCCCACAATAATGGTGTATTGGTCTCTCTTTTACATTTCTTCAATTTTGTTTTATACATTTTGAAATTATATTTTAGGTGCATATAAATTTGTGTTCTAATGGGAAATTAATATTTTTTTAGTTTCCTCATACTTGAAATAGAACTTTTAATATTACCCACATCATAAGGCTATTGTGAGGATTAAATGAATTAATATACTTGACATTCTTTGGAGATTTTCTGATGTATTAAGTACTATATTTGTGTTTTCTCTATTTTTTTCATTCATTAAAAATGTTTTGTTGTTGTTGTTGCTTAAAACTTAAAATAAGCACTTGGGAAGAATTGGGATATATTTTTAAATCAGCAAAAAAATCAAAATGAAAACAGAAAAGCTTAGAAAACAAAGGCATAAAACCAGTCAACAGAAGTAAGGCTAAGTATGTCAGAAATGAAAATGAATATAATCAAATTGTATTCTCCTGGATAAAGAAAAAAAAAAGAAGAAGAAGAAAGATGAAGAGATACATAAAACCTCTTAACACAGTGCCTCAAAGAGATACTTAAAGACGTTCTTGGTAAAGATGGCTGGCTATTGACGAAACTGATTTTGCCTTCCTGAGAGCATACTTCCCAGCCGTTCTTATAGTTAGATTTGACTAAGATCCTGTGTTCTGGCCAACAGAATGAGAGTGGAAATGTCACTTGCCCCTGTAAGGCCTGGTGTTTATGCACCTTTTCAAGAGCAAAGCACTATACTTTTTCCTCTTCTGCCAGCCAGATATCAGTGTTCACGGAAAACTGGGCAGCCATGTGGAAAAGGCCACAAGGCAAAGAAAAATTGAAGAAGCTTGAATCCTTTAATCACTGCCTATGAGAAGAGCTGCCCACCAAATAACAATTAATGTTAAATACAAAGAGTAGGAAAAGTTTACTAGGCAAATACTAGCAAACAAACAAAAACCAAAACAAATCCCAATGTCAATAATTATTTTATATTAAAAGTGTTAAAAGGTAGGGCGCCTGGGTGGCTCAGTTGGTTAAGCGACTGCCTTTGGCTCAGGTCATGATCCCGGAGTCCCTGGATCAAGTCCTGCATCGGGCTCCCTGCTCAGCAGGGAGCCTGCTTCTCCCTCTAACCCTCCCCCCGTCATGTACTCTCTCTCTCTCGCTCTCTCAAATAAATAAATCTTAAAAAAAAAAAGTGTTAAAGGGTAAAAAATAATTCCATGGGTTCTTTCGTATTCAGAATGTGTAAGATCCACACTGTACATATAACAATCATGAACTCTTCCTCACTAAGTAACAAAATTAATGTTAGGCCAAAAGCATCATAAAATACTTTGTAGAAATACAAGAAAAATTATAAAGCCAAAATTGTTACAGGAAAGTTCAACAACTGAATCAGACTTTGGTTGAACAGGTAAAGTAGCATTAATAAAAAATAATTAAATAATAAACTGAAAAGAAAATCTCATTAAAGTAGTAAATATACAGATTAAATTTGGTAATCGTTATAGTACAAGTTGAAATATCAAAAACCAAACCAAATATTTTTTTTTTATTTATTTATTTGAGAGAGAGAATGAGAGAGAGAGAGAGCATGAGAGGGGGGAGGGTCAGAGGGAGAAGCAGACTCCCTGCCGAGCAGGGAGCCCGATGCGGGACAAACCAAATATTTATTAATTTATTAAAATACTTTCCTATATAATTATTGGTCAAAATGCAATTTAGCCTATAATTACATATTATTTAGAAAACTTAAAAATGATTTCATTAAATTTAGCAACCATTGTTGTTGAAAATCCAAGACAGTTCACAGTAAAAGAATTTGTCTTTTACATAATCAAAAGAAGGGTTTTTAATCCAATATGGGTGCATAGTGTTAAAATGTGAAACAGACACTATTATAAACGTGAGGTAGATAAACGCAATTTTCAATTTTTATTTAACATTTCCCTGTATTTTCATAGCAGTATCTATTACATATGAAACAGAAATAAGAACAAATATATTAGAAATAAAGTGAAAAAAAATCATTATGTCTGCTAATGTTTACATGTCTAGACAACAAAAAAGAATCTTAATGAGAAAAGGATAATGTTTTAGAACAAATAAAGAAGCAAGGATGAATAACTTTCCTATAAATTTGAAATTCTCATAAGATTTCTATTCACGGTTGCAACAAAGCAAATGAAGACTAAGAAAGAAGTAGGATTTATGTAGAAAATGACAGGACTTACTGAAAATTCAAAAGAGGACTGTAATGAATTTATACTGATAACTGTTCCTGGATGGTCAGATTAAATATGTTTTTCTCCACTTTTCATCTATTTTTAAAGATTTTTTTTTTTTGAGAGTGTGTGTATGCAGGTGGGAGGAACGGAATCTTTTAAAAAATTTATTTATTTATTTAAATTTTATTTTTTTTTAAGATTTTATTTATTTAGTTGAGAGAGACAGAGATAGTGAGAGAGCAGGAGCAGCGAGGAGAGGAAGAAGCAGATTCCCCTACAAGCAGGGAGCCTGATGCAGAACTCGATCCCAGGACCCTGAGATCATGACCTGAGCTGAAGGCAGAAGCTTAACCAACTGAGCCACCCAGACGTCCCTTGAGAATCTTTTTTTTTTTTTTTTTAAATTTCGAGAGCAAGAGAGAGAGAGTGCGTGCATGGGGGTGGGTGGCGGCGGGAGCAGAGGGAAGGGGCAGAGCAAGGGGGAGAGAGAGGATCCCAAGCAGACTCCACTCCCAGTGTGGATCCCTTCTCTGGGCTGGATCTTCTGACCCTGATATCATGACCTGAGCTGAAGTCAAGAGTAGTTACCCAGGCACCCCTCATCTATTTTTAATTTTAGAGAAATTACTCTCAAATATGTTTTAATTATTTGGGGAACGATGTATCTGGATATTAATGATAGATATTAAATAAATATTTTGTGAAGGGTTTGACTTTTAAGGAGACTATGAGAAGATCTCTCAAGCGAAGCATTCATCCAACCATCTAGACTTCTGTTTATTTACTATGGACTGACCATGTGTAGAAGAAAAAAGATGTAGGTTGAAAGAGGGATAATATGTTGATTCACTTTAGTTCAAACTCTCCCTTTATATTCTAAATGATAATTATGGTATTACTTCTTGTGTTCAAGGTGCTGTAATAAGAAATGTGTATGCTTCATCTCATTTAATATTCATGTCATTCTATGAAGTACATGTTAGTGCTTTCTTTATTTTACAAAACTTGTTCATATAAACTAAGAGCATGCATGTCTTAGGTTATACTGCTACTAAATAGTCTAAACAATATTTCAAACCAGAAGGTCTGACTCTGAAGTCCATTGTTCTTAATCGGTATACCATACTGCCTCAGCATGAAATATATTATACTTTATGAGGATAATGAAATAACTAAGAGACAAGAAGAAACTATAGACTGATGCTTTTTGTGTATGTGAGATGACAATGGAAAAATTGCAAACACTATGATTAGATTCTGATATTAGATCATATGGTTTGATCCTTATTTTTGTTACGACTTCATCAGGTTTGAAAATCTGGGATCTTTCCTTTTTATTATTTTCTGTTCAAACTATTACTAATGTAGGCCAAAAGATAGAGAGCAATGGATCTCATTTTTGCTAATACTGTTACATAGTTGACATGAAAACCACAAGCTATTCACAACAGAGCTGAGGGATATGAGGAATAAATGGAATTTGAGTACAAAGTAAAGCCACAAAATGGAAGTAATTTAGTGCCCAAATCCCAGTAGTGGGTCAGCTAAACCATTAACATGAGACAATGTTCACCATTCTGATAGGATAGTACATTGTCTCCTGAAAACTGATATGGGAAACACTTTCCGAAATAAGGACACAGAGACAAAACCCCACACTCTGTTACCAGAGATGTGTGTGGCAGCCTTGGACTTTATAGTTCCAGTTTGCCCACTGACCTAACACCACAGAGCAAAAAGTACGACATTAACCAAGTGAAATGGTTCATTAAGCACTCACACAGTCCCTTGGCAGTGTTAAAATCTTGCCATTTACTGTGTCATTGCCAAGTGTTCTTTTATCAGCAAAGAGGGCCATAGAGAACGGGTCCAGTGGAAAGGAGTGTGTGGACAGTCCTGCGCCATTAACTTCCACCGGCTGAATCAGTCCATCATATAAATGTGGCCTCATCTAAACAGTAAAATTCATAACAGAATATATTTCTTCTCTATCTAGAGAGGGACAAAGTGAAAAATAATAAAAGCCTAAGGAGTAAACAGCATAATCCTTGGTACGTCAATACTCTTTTTTTTTTTTTTTTTTTTTACAAATAAAGTAAAAATATAACATGGGAAAATATTAAGAAAGATTCAGTTGGACCTTTGTGGGCTAAGGAAGAATCTCATTAGCTGAAAAGCATGAGAAGGTATCTGGCAAGAGAAGGACAAGATTAATAAAATGTGATCTAAAAAACATATCTTCCTGGTAAATTAGATATGCTGACCCATAACTTAGGTGGTCTGTATTAGAATGGAAAACTTCTGCTTTTTGTTTTGTTTTGTTTGTTTGTTTTTCAAAAACACACATTTCCAGAAAATCTACAAAAATAATGATGGTTAATAAAATTGCATTAACAAGTGACACTTCGCATCTTGTATTCTTAAAATAAACTTGGGAAATTTCTCAGGCTATTATATATCATACTACCCAAATTTCAAAAATCGTAATAAGATCAAATACTTATAGAGTTTACTATGTACCAGGCACTATACCATATGCCTTAGAGTGTTCAAGAAGAGGGAACTAAGGCAGGGAGAAATAAGAAGCTTGTTCAAAGTTAAACAGTTACAAATAATGCTGCCAGAATTCAGATTAAATCTTGGCTTTCATTTACTACTTTAGAGATTGGTAAATGTTTCCTATAAAGGATTAGATAGTAATTATTTTAGGCTTACAGGGCATAAAAGTTCTCTGTTGCAACTACTTAATTCTGCCCATCCTTGTAGCATGAAAGCTGGCATAGATATTACATAAACAAACGGTCATGGCTGTGTTCCAATAAAACTTTATAAACATACACCATAAACCAGATGGAGTGCAGTGTGAGGAACCCTATACTGCCTAGTGATACCTCCTTAGACTAAGATTTAGACAACAGTAAGCATATTCACCTCAGACTTTTTTCTTATTTCTATTTACTATTGAGAGGCTGTCTGTATGTTTTTGCTGGGACACAGGCAGCTCCAAGCCCTTGAATGCAGAACAGAATTTTTCTCTATTGGAATCTTATCCTCTTTGATATTGAGCTCCAATTCTCATGCTCATATCAAGTCAGATCGATCAGTTCAACCCTGGAGTGACAACTGTAGCATTCTGCTCTCCTTCATGTGCTTGTTACTGTCTTCTTTTTCTTTTTCTTTCTTTCTTTCTTCCTTTCTTTCTTATTTTTTTCCCATTAAAAAACAGAAGAGAACAGCGAAACAACAGCAACAGCATCCTTGTGGTAATTATATATAATCTTTTAAATGCTTTATTTTATTGGAATAATATGGCAATTTAAATAAATAAGTGGTAACTTCTACATTAGGAGCAATTTTCCCAGCCATCACTGTCAAAATAAGAATAATCACTTCAGTGTCACTAGATTTATCTCAGTTACTCACAGTGTTTTGACATAATCAGCAAATACCTCAAAAATTTCCCTGACACAAACCTGCCTTTTTTTATTTGAAGTACTTTCTGCAAGATATAAAAAGGGACTCAGTGTTCCCCTGATCATGACAGGGGGGAACATAAGGTTTAGCTGCAAATTTTTAACTTTGTTAAACTTTGTCAGGCAGTAAAAAAGCCAGAGAATTCGTGTTTCTTTTGTTTATATTTGTATCCTGTGGGTAAAGAATGAAATCCCAATGGTTCCTTAGCGGGGTCTCCAGTAGCTTGAGGAATGACCTTTACCTGGTGTAATCAAAGTCACTCAGTAACAGTAGAATTTCTAAGTTCCTGAAATGCTAAATTTCCTTTCATTTCAAGAAAAGATAAGATGCTATTTATTGCATAAAGCTTTTTTTCTTTTTTTAAGACCATCACATTCATTATGGGAATTTATATATCTCTATGAACAAATTATCTTAAAAAGAAAACTCATTTTGTGTTATACCGAGGAGTTTTTTTATTTGTTTGGTTTTTTTTTTTTTTTTTTTTTAGAACTTTGCTGTTTATATCCAGGACATATATTAGGTTAGTGGCATTTAAGTGATTATATGTATGTTATCAATGATGGCTGAGAAAACTCCTCTCAAGTAGATTATTGAAAATAAAAGGCACATCTTTATTCTTTGAATTTGATCACTTATTTTTTTAAGTCACCACCTCATTCAAAAATAAAAGGTATATAAACCACAATCATGACAATTAAAATAGTAAGATTAATAAAACCTAACATGTCATTTCCTGCCTTTGCAGTGGGGCATTGCCAAGGTGATTAAATGCTTCTGACTGTCCTTGTTTGGATGCAACTCTCTCTCTCTCCTCCTACCAGAAGCAATCACTAAACTGAATATTCTTTTTATTACTCTTTTGCTTCTCTTTACAGTAGTGGTACTGAATCTTGGCTATACATTGAAATTACCTGGGGAACTCTAAAAATAATGATGATGCTTGGGATCCATCCTCAGAGCCTCTGATTTTATTGGTTTAGACTACAGCCTTCATATTCTGTGGCTAACTTATAGGATAATATCATTTTCCACATAAAGCTTTAGTTCATGAGAGCTTTATGTAAGGAATAGACAAACACTGTAAAATTCTCTGACTTGACTCTCAGATTCCATTATGAAAAAATAATACCAAAGCCATGATGCTTTCAGTCCCAGTCTCCTCATTTTTCAAACAAGACTGCATGGTGAGTCTGGATTCCTGTATATCTTTTTAACCTCTCTTTTCTCTTTCAAATTCTTTACTCTTTCTTGTTACTTAGCTTTTTAAATCAATATTGAGCATGGCCATTTGGGGAACAGGGAAAGTGATGGGGAGAGTAGATTATCTATGGAGGAAAGAAACAGCAAATGAGCTTGTCTAATAGGAAAAGACCCATTCATGAAGGATCTTGCAACCCATGTTCAAATGACTGCATGAACTCAGGCAGAAGACAATCACTGAAGGAGCATCAATGCCCTCCAGCCAAAGAACGCCAGGAATACATCTGTAGTTGACAAGCTAGGTGTGTTGTTGCTTGCAATGGGGGTGGGGGTACACGAAGCATGGGGACCCGTGGTCATCTCAATAAGAGGTGATAGGAAAAGCCTATTATAGGATCGGGCTTTGGTTAGGCAATTTTGAGGGTTTATGGAAGTAAAAGTTCACTCTAGATCGGGTGCTATCAGAAAGAGGGGCAGCTCTATGATTGGGTACCTCAATAAAACTTATCATAAGGAAGGCAGTCTAGAGCAAGTACAAAGCTGTCATTTGTAAATGACCAAAGTGATCTGATTGATTATTCAACTTGCCGAAACATGGAGAATGTTTTGAACTCAGGGGAGACTAAAAACAGAGAGACCAGGCAAGAAAATATTTAAGTAGGGATTAAAATCTCTTTGAGGGCCAGAGCTCTAGCACTGTTTAACATAATACAGACTCTAATTTCAGGGGTTGCCTGAGAGACAATTGATATTTTAATGTGCTGTAGTAACAAGATCATTCATTAATTTATTCACAGTATTCAATAAAGTTTTCATTAAATACTGGCAATGTCAAGAATTTATGTATTCTGAAGAATTAAAATAGAAAGCTGACCTTTTGAAAATGGGTCATTAAATATTTCTCATTTGACCATGTTTCACACTCCAGCTAAGTGTCTTAAATAAAACATGGTTTATGTGTATATTTATCTGTAGAATGGTAAATGAAATGTTCACTTAATGCACTAGCATGGGGATATTTTTAGAAGTTCGTGTAAGATCCTAAGACATTTTAAGATAGGAAAAAGGCCATTCAGTTTAATAGAGCTGCTTTTCATCAGAGATATTAAATGTATTTTTCACATGGCAAATTAAGTGAACTGGGCCATTTTGATACTATCTCACCATTGTAAAATAAAAAAGCCTAAACTTATTGCCTAGGTTAAAATAGTCAAGCTTTACATTTTATGCCTAACGGAATCTGGAAACTTGATTGTCACAGTTCATTTATTGCAGAATATTTAAGAGAAAAGCATCGACTCCCACAGTCTTAATATTTTTATGTCATCAAACCATTTAAACAAGTTGGATTCTATGCATTGGATAAAACATTAAGTATAATATATACAGAAAAATTCCTTAAGTGTGAGAGTGTAAGGGTGAGTAAAGAACAGCAGAGCCTAAATGCCCCTCTTGAGAAGCCCCTAAAACTCCATATATTGGCTATAAACAGCATTTTTTTTTTTAGTTTTATATAGCAATTGGGAAACACCTTGAAACCAAAGTAAGGATTTGTTTTTTTTTTCCTGTCCGTTCCAAATTTCTGGCAGTGCATTAACGTAAACTAATTGGTGTAATATTTTTTTTTCCTTTTTATATTCACATTCATCAACAATTTTAAATTCTGGATCTTTGTACAATTTATCAAATAAAGATCTGTAGTGTTAAGATGGCAAAAAAAAAAAAAAGAAAAGAAAAGAAAATCATCTGTGACTTATAGAAACAGCCACTGTTGTTTTTGGTGATATTTTTGCAAAATTAAATTGTTAAAATTGTCAGGTATTCAGTAAATTCTGATCTAAGCAGGAAGTAAAATAAAAATGATATATATCTTACATATGCTCCTTTTATTTCCCCCTGATCTTTTGTTTATCTCTTAATCACTGTGTCTCTCTGCTTCTCCCTTTCTCTGATTTGTTTTTATCTGTTACTTGATCTTTCAAATTCTTTCAAATTTTCTGTATTTGTCCCTAATTTATGTCTCTGTGTGACTCCTCCCACCCTCTCCATTTTCCGTAGGAAAATATTCAAATTCATTCACACCCTCAGCAGGTATTCCATGTCCTTCAGCTAGGACATCCCATTTAAGATGTTTTACGTTATTCTTGGTTATTTTACATTGTAAACAAAAGAAATTTCCCAGTTCTAGTAGGAAAATGGCAGTTACCTAAATTGGAATTATGTCCACACATCCTCCTTTAGATAATGAAGAAAAGAAAACCATCATGCCTCAGACCTATGAGATTACCAAGAAACAAAAGAGTACAAGATTCAGTTCACATGCAAGGGGGAAATGCGAAGCTCAAATCCCTAAAGCCAGCTCTGGAGCCCATGCCAGAGCAAAATATCAAGCAGAAACTGAGTGGAGAAGAGAAGAAGGCAGCCACTACTGAGCAGTAGGGGAATGCAGATAAACATCACCCCTAGAGAGAAAGCAGCAGGGGAGATATTGAAGCCATGTCTGAGAGGTGGAGAAATCAAAAGGAAGGTGAAAGAGGTTTTGTAAGAGACCCGAGATTTCAGTCTTTCCTTCAGAAGTTCATGGCAAGGTGAAAGCACATAAAAAATTAAATTAAAATATAACTCTCTCTCTAATGAATAAGTAAATCTTTTTTTTTTTTTTTTTTTTTTTTAAGGGCACTTGGGTGGTTCAGTTGGTTAAACATCAGACTCTAGGTTTTGGCTCAGGTCATGAGATCCAGCCTTGGGTGGAGCTTCATGCTCAACAGGGAGTCTGCTTGAGATTTTCTCCCTTTCTCTCCCTCTGCCCCTGCCCCCTTCAAATCAATCAATCAATCAATCAATCTTAAAAAAATTTAAAAGATAACTATCTCCATAGTAATTAATTGATTCAGACAATGGATATTAAAACTACTGGGTAAAAAGATAGACAATCTCAAAGTATTTCCCCATAGGTTAAATGTTAATTAAAAAGGAAAAAGTGCCTTTACAGTGTTGCATTTGGTAGACATCACATTAATCAAGTGATCAACATTTTAATGAACAGTAATGGGACAAAATGAGGGCAATCTGATGCTCTAAAGACATAATGACACTTTTGTGGTATTCCTGCCAAAAATGCTTGACCTCAGTCTAATCCTAATAAAATAATCAGATAAAAACAAACTGAGGAATATTTTCCAAAACATTTGGCCTGTTCTCTTAAGAATAAGTCAAGAAAGGCAAGGAAACATTTTTAGAGAAAGGAAGACTTAAGAGACATAAAAAATAAATGCAATTTATGGTCTTGGATTGGATCCTGGATCAGAAAGAAGAAGAGAAAGAAAGAAACCTCTAAGTTACCTAAGAACATCTGTGAAAATGTGAATATGGATTTTATTAAATAATATATTATTAATGTTAAATCTGTTAAATCTGATCATTGTTTGGGCTCAGTAAATTCTGACGAGGTAAGAATAACAATAACATATTTCTTCCGTGTGCTCCTCCAATTTTCCTCCTTGTTCTAAGTTTTAGAGATGAAGCGTATATGATACCTGCCAGTTATTTCAGCTGGGTCACAAAATAATAATATTAACAATTTGCCATCTAGATGAAGGGTGTATGGCTCTTCAATGTATTTTTTGTAAACTTTTTGGATTTGGATTTTTGAAAATTAAAAGTTAAAGAAGAGCACAATACTGCTGTCATACGAATATGTGAATTAATTACACCTATTGCAATTAGAAAAAAAAGTCTTCTTATAAGTAAGACCTAAATATTTTTATATATGTCTTATTTGTGTTTATATGAGAAACAGCTTTAGCATTGCTTACAACTAAAGGTGAAATATAGCTAAGTAGATAGATAGATGATAGATAATTGTATAACATTGTTATATTTGTTGCACTAAGCATGTATCACTTTTTAACTTAAAAAGTATTAGCAACAATTGTAAAGTTTAGAATAAAAGTCTTAAAACACAGTAGCAATTAAAAATCATCCTAGAAGCAGTTGATCTAAATGATAAAAATTGAATAATGTGAATAATGCAGAGAGACTTCTTCCAGGATGCAAAGGAAAAATGTAATAAAAAATGAAAATGATAAAAAAAAAAAAGAATAGGGACATCTGGGTGGCTCAGTTGGTTAAGTGTCTGCCTTCGGCTCAGGTCATGATCCCAGGGTCCTGGGATTGAGCCCTGCCTTGGGCTTCCTGCTCGGTGGGGAGCCTGCTTCTCCATCTCCCTCTGCTGCCCCCCTGCTTGAGTTCCCTCTCTCTGTCAAATAAATAAATAAAATCTTTTAAAAAAAAGAATAAAAAAGAATAAAAACATGGCCTGTTTATATTACTAAGGAAAGGAAACAATTGAATAAAATACAAACTAATAAAGATAAGACATAAGAGAATTTTCTTGAGGTAAACACAATTCTGAATGTATAAATTTAAAAGGTTCATTACATTCTAGAGCAAGTCAACAAAAAGAAATACATATAGACATAGCTTGGAACTCTCGTTCTTAACCTCATCTATATAATTTTGTCCTTAGAGAAAAGCATAAAATTGTCACATAACAAGCTATTTCATAAATGGATCCCCCCCCCCCCATATTTTGACTGGCTTTCATACAGTCAAAGGAAGAGGAATCATCTTCACAAGTCTTCAGAATAGATTGCACCAAAAATAGCTCAGACAAGGAAGATTCTAGCCCAACTATCCTTGCCTCAGGAACACATTTCATAAGGTAATAATCCTGAGAACCAGGAAGTTGTCTTTGTATGTATTATATATTCTTCATTGTGTGGTTTTACTTGGGCCCATTTTGTATTCTTCTATCTTTGGTAAAGACACATGACAACTGATGATATAGTGAAGACTTCTTGAGTTACCCTCCTGCCCTCTAGTTCCAGGTTTTTAATTTTTCATCATGTATCTCTTCCTCCAAAACTTTATACAGTGTTGGGCTGTTTTGAGACAAAATAAATAGTCAGTTCAACTGTTTCTATAAATACAAATCATAT
This sequence comes from Leptonychotes weddellii, assembly GCF_054177405.1. Lineage (NCBI taxonomy): Eukaryota > Metazoa > Chordata > Mammalia > Carnivora > Phocidae > Leptonychotes > Leptonychotes weddellii. The sequence goes on from NC_138380.1 coordinate 58,236,746, forward strand.
AATATTGACAAAAGCCCTTGTTCACCATTGCTAGGGATTTTTCTTTTAATGTCAAGTTTCCATGAGCACAAATAAAAATGAAAAACAAAAACTACTTGGTTCAAATTATGAGTCTAAAAGGATCTCTCAGCCTCAAATTGCAGAGTGACGGAGACTGCCCTGAAAATATAGGGGTGAGGATACCTTACCAGCTCTCTCTCTCTCTTATTTTTTAACAAAGAATTTCATCAGGGGAAAAAAAAAAGTTAAGCCCTATATGTATATCCTTTTCATTCCTTTATCATTTTCTGCTTTGGATTCTTATCAGATGAATGTGATTCATCTCTGCTCACTGTGCAGCAGTTTCCAATGATTCAATGAAAATGGACGGTAAGAATCAAGCAGCTGAGAAGAATGGGACACCATTTCATTTATTCCCCTCACTAGATTTATTTTCCCCAAATCTCCTCTAGAGCCATAAGGGCCTTTGGCAGAAACACAAAAGTCTTAGGAGAGCCATAGTACTTTTCTAAATCTCCACCATCATATTCATAAACAATTTTCATATGTTAGCATAGACTATTTACCGTCTGTTGTTTTCCAGTTCTCAAGTTAAAATTTAATTACCAACACAACTTAAGTCTGCATTTTTTCAATTCTCTCCCTCTATTCTTTCTGGTGTTTTACATAGAGTTCTAGTACCTTAAGATGAACACTCAGATCTAATTAAGAGAAACCACCAATTAACATAAATATTTTTCAGATAGTAGTTTAAAAAAGTTACTTCCCTGGAATATAATTGATATACATTAAACTGCACATATATAAAGTATAAAACTTGATAAAGTTTTACATATGTATGATCTTGGAAAGCATCACCATAATCAAGATAAAGAACACTTTCATCATCACCAAAGGTTTATGCCTCATTACAACCACTCCCATCCTAACTTCCCTCTCCTTCTCTGTTCCTGGGCAACTGGTGATCTTCTGTCACTGGAGGTGAAGTTGCATTTTATCATTTTATATAAGTAGAATCATATACCATGTATTCTTTTTGGTGTCCTTTCACTCAGCTTAATTATTTTCAGATTCACACACGTTGCGTGTATCAATATTTTATTTCCTTTTATTGTTGGGTGGTATTTCCTTGCATAAAAGTACACAATTTAATCCATCTGCCTCTTAATGATATTAGGTAGCTTTCTAGCTGTTGGTTGTTATAAACACACCTGCTATGAATATGTGTCTTTGTATACCTACAGTTTCATTCTTCTCAGGCAAATATCTTAGAAGTGGAATGGTTGGCGTGTGGCAGGCTTAACCTGGAACTTTTTCAGAAATGGTTAACCTGTTTTCATAAAGATTATTCCACTTCACATTCCCACCAGCAGGGTAGGAGAGGTCCAATTGCTCCATTTCCTTACCATCAATTAGTATGGTAAGTCTTTTTAATTGTGTCTATGCTAATAGGCTGGTAGAGTGTCTCATTGGGCATAAATTTGCATTTCCTAATAACTAATGATGTTGAAGATTTTATCATCTACTGCTTTGCTACCCATATATCCTTTTTGATGTAATGTCTGTTCAGAATTTGCTCATTTTTATAAAAAAATATTAGGTCATTTCTCATCATTGAGTTGTGAGAACACTTTATTTGTAAAGAACTCTATATTATAGATATAAATTCTATTATAGATATAAGTTCTATTATAGATATAAATTCTATGCTAGATATATGATTTGCAAATATTTAATTTCAGTATGTGGCTTGTCTTTTCATTCTCTTAACTAACTCTTTTAAGTGTTTAATCTTTAGAGTAAAAAATTTAATTTTGATGAAGACCAATTTAAAATTCTTTTTTTTTTTTCCTCCTTTTATGTAAGCTCATGCTGTTGGTGTTGTATAGAAAAAATCTTGGCTGTTTTCATTTATTTCTGAAAACTCTATACTTTGCTTCACTGATCAGTTCATGCCAATGTCACATTGTCTTGATAATTATGGTTTTTGTTTTTTTTTTTTAAAGATTTTATTTATTTTTTTGACAGAGAGAGACACAGCAAGAGCAGGAACACAAGCAGGGGGAGTGGGAGAGGGAGAAGCAGGCTTCCCGCAGAGCAGGGAGCCCGATGTGGAACTCGATCCCAGGACCCTGGGATCATGACCTGAGCTGAAGGCAGACGCTTAACGACTGAGCCACCCAGGCGCCCGATAATTATGTTTTTAAAATTATTCTTAAAGTCATGAAGTGTTACATGCCCAACTTAGTTTCTTTTTTTTTTTAAGTAATTTTGGATATTACAGGCCCATTATATTTCCATATGAGTTTTAGAAGCAGCTTGTCATTTTCAACAAGAACAACCCTGCTGGGCTTTTGATATGGAATGTATTGACTCTACAGATAAATTTGGGGAAAATTAATACCTTACCAGTATTCAGTCTTCTGAAACATGGACATAGTCTGTCTCACCATTTGGTTAGACATTCCTCACTCTCAGTAATGCCTTTTACTTTTCAGTGTATGGATCATGCACATCGTTTTTTTTCAGCTTCATTCCTAAATATTTCAAGTTTTTGATGCTATGATAAGTGGTATTTTTAAATTCAAGTTGTGGCTATTTATTGCCAGTATCTAGAAATGCAATTCATTTTGCCTGTTTATCTTGTATTGTTCAACCTTGATAAATATGCTCATAAGTTCAAGAGTTTTAAAAATGTCAATGTATTCTCTACATAGATGATCAGGGTTGTCTGTGAATAAAGGCATTTTGTTCCTTTCCATGTTCCTTGCCAAGCATGACTTCCATGCCTTTTTCTTGTTTTATTGAACCAGCTCGAATCTCCAGCAGAATGATAAATACAAGTGGTGAGAATGGATACCTTTAACTTGTTCTGATCTTAAGGGGAAACATTTCCTCTTTCACCCATTAAGTAGATGTTAACTGTCTTTTTTTCATATTTGGCCTTTATCAAATTGAGCATGTTCCTTCTGATTCTTACTATATTATGATTATTCATTAAAAATGGATGTTGGATTTTGTCAAATTCTTTTTCTGTGTCTTCGAAATAATCATATTATTTTTCTTTTTAATTTGTTAATATAGTGAATTGTTTATTTTATCATTCATTATATTGATTTTTAAATGTCAAAACAACCTTGCATTTTAGGATACATCTTATTTGATTATGATGCATTAGTCTTTATATATATATATATATAATACTTAATTTGCTTAAATTTTGTTTGGAAGTTTTATGTCTATATTCATAACAGAAGCAGCTCAATAGTATTCTATTCTTATAGTGTCTTTTTTTTTTTTTTTTAGAGGGCAATGTTTGCCTCAGAAACTGATCTAGAAAGCATTTCTTCCTCTTCAATATTCTGTAGATGTTTGATAGAATTTGTACTATCTCTTCCTTAAATATTGTCTAGAACTCAACAAAGAAGCCATATGAGCTTGGCTTTCTATTTGTGAGAATGTTTTTCACTACCAATTCAATTCCTCCCACATCTCTTCAGTTTGTAGACTCTATGGTAGTAACTAAAGGTATTGCTGGTGATTATACTCTCCCCCCAACCCCTACTCCCAACCACCCCTCCTTATAGCTCCACCTCATCTGCTGGATGGCAGGATCCAGTGGGGAGGTGCAGGGGCACTTCCCAGTCAGGGAATGTCCTGCCCATCCTTCTCGATCTTATCACTGTCAACAAAGTTCATTATAAGAGCAGTTCAAGGCTGAACATTTCTTTTAGCTGCATCTATATCCTTCCTAGTTTTGTGGAGCTCTATGTCAGCTTCTTGTTTTATCTCAGTTTCCCTGTTGGGTAGATATTCTTCATGATCTGTGGTTTAGATTTTGATAATTTCTTTTCTTTCTCTTTGAATACAGAGTTTGATTCTTTTCATTGTATTCTTATTTTGTTGTATTTAATGAGGCTCAGGGGGATGGGAGTGGATTAAAAATATCTATCATCATTCAAAGCTAGAGTCTTTATATTTTAAGGCTTTATTTGATACATTTTTGGACCTTAATTCATTTTTCAAAGGGCAATATTATCTCAGCCAGTATCCTCAAATATTAAGTAACAGTTAAAAGTTATGTTAATAGCTAGGTTTGTTCAGTGCTGTGTGCCAGTCACCGTATTAACTGTTTTACCTGCATTATCTCATTTAATCTTTAATAATTCTAATAGCATCATTATACTCATTTCACATCCACAAAAATGTGAAGGTGATGTGATGATTTAGTGGAAATCGCACACTTGGCAGACTGATTAGCTATGTTTAGAACTTTGATGGTGTTACTGTTTAGATTGTATTCTAACCTCAATTTTATATTATCTTTTGCATGATTCAAGGAAGTATATCTACAATTGCCTTAAGTTAGACAGACTTTCTCAAATCTCAAATAAAATTAATTTAAATTGATTTTAATTAATTCAAAAAAGACTTTTGGAGGACTAGGATACAGATATAGCAAAATCAAACTAACCATCCCCATATTAACCTCAGATCCCCAATAGTTATGTCCTTGCCTCCTTTAAACAATTCACTGTTAATGACATTAACCAAATCAGAAAAGAGTGAGTCCTCATTTATATTTCATCTCTCTGGAGTTAAGAGAGGAAATCTCTACCACAAATCTGCTGTTTACATGCGTAGAAAAATTATAGCATAAATTTGCTTCTTTAGGTAAGTGGAAAATTAAGAAAGAATTAAGCTAAGTAAATATAACAATGGAAGACAAGGACTTTAAATTCTCATTACAGTAAAATCTCATTAATTCAAAATAATCCAGATTTCTTAATGATTTTCATATGGGCTTTATTAAAGTTCACCTTTATTTTTAAATTACAGGAATTGCTAAGCAAATTAACTTTCAAATAAGCTTTTAGCATTTCACAATGCTCAACTTAATAGAGTAAACTATTTTCCAGTACTTGAATATCATGTTTTAAAGTAAAATAATGCTGAGTGAATTTTTTGGTCATGATAGCTGCTCTGTCAGAATCTCTACTACTCTGTAACTTCTTTATGTCTCTCTATTTGTTTAAATCCATCTGTATATGTAATAGTGAAACAAACAACCCTGTCTCCTTGGAAGTATGTAATCCAAGGTTTTTATTCACTCAGAAAAATTTAATTACAAGCATTTTATATTCTACAATGAGATTAACATGCAGTAATTCTTGTCTCTCTGCAAGAAAACAGTGTTCATATTATGAAGTTTTTATTTAATGATCAGTTCTGTTTCAATGCAGCATAGTATGGTGTGCTTTTGATGCCTACATGGTCTCAGCTGACATATATCAGCAAGCAAGAAGCAGAAGAATAATTTTGTAAACTTCCATTTAGTAGTCTGAAACATACATTCTGGAGCCAATAATCCAGACAGGGACTTCTATGTAGACATAAATCATTGTAAGTCAGAACATTTGCACACTAGGTACATTTGTGTTATTTACAAGCCATAGCACGTTGGGTAAATTGCTTCATCAACTGAGTTTTTAGCTTTCTCATTTTATCTAATAAACAAGAGCATCAAACTAAAAGTACATATTTTATTTTTCTATAATTTTGTCAATTTGTCACTTTTTAAAAGTGAAAATGTGGATGTGTTAATTCATAAGCTAGGAAAGAAGAATTAATGTCACCACAGAAATTAGACTTTTATATTCAGAAAAGTTTGGGGCAACTACTGACTTCTATAATCTGGAGCCTGCCTGGTGGTGCAACTCATCTTCAATCTCCACTTGATAAGCAAAATGCATGTTAGGTCATTCTGCTTAGTTAGATTTTTCTAATCTGTCACAGGACCACTTCATTACTAATGATTTGTGTCCCTACTAAAACGCATTCATGCTTAGAATATTGCTATAATGTATTGACAAAGGATTTTATTGCTGCCAGTGTGCTAATTGAAACTCTTTATATCACAGTTAAGTAAAACAAAATGGAATAAATTCAGCATAGTAATCTGACCAGTAAAATTTCCCATATATTGCTGGCCTTCAAATCCATGCAATTAAAACATAACAGAAAGGTAGGAAATTATCTCTATAAAAAAGAAAAAGAAAATGTTCAATGAATAATTTCATAAACATCCATGCTATTTTAGACGGAATATTTAATTACTGAGATTCATATTCAGATAAAAATATAAAAAGTATATATTTTGAGATCTAAATTAAAATATTTCTAATATATTGAGTCAGAAGAAATATATATACATGCATTCAAGACATATTAATTGAGCATATATAGTTTTGGAGGATGTAGCTATAAACAAAATGTGCAGAGTCCTTATTCTCATGGAACTGCTGGGATAATGAAGAATACTGTTATATAAACAAATAATTAAAATACAGCTTCGTGGAGACTGTGATGGGGAGGACTTTGGGAGCATAGGAGGGAGCACTTAATCAGATCTGGTTGGAGAACAAGGGAACAGGGAAGCAACTGGCCAACAGGTCCATAACTGATCTCTAGAGGGACATCTGAGTGAAGAGCGGTAATTAAATAGAGGAGGAAGTGGAGAGAATGTTGAAAACAAAAGAAAGGTCCAAGGCAAGCTCAGCGCATTCAAGGACCTGACAAAGGAGAGGTGAATTTAGATTTGAATGGGTAAGAGCTCAGTTAGGAGAGCTGAGTATGGGTAAGTAAGGGGATCTTTTCAAGGTTGCCATTTTCCAGATAAGGCAAGAGATGAAGTAGAGCTAGTATAGTAAGAAACTCTAAATAATGTGAAAATAAAAATAAATGCTGAGCATTTTTTCCCTGACTACATCCAAAAGGACCACGGGAAGCTTATAATAAATAGGATCAGTACAAGTGACCCATTGAAATAAGGCCAAAAGAATAAGAGCAAGAGCCAATGCTAGTTAAAAATGGTTATGCACAAAAGCAAAGGAGTAGCTCGTGATAAATTATCACACTTTGACATTTGAATTAGCTTGAGTTTCCTAGTACCTTAGCTAAAAGGGGAAATATGACTTCATTGCTTAATAACAAGAGATTACCCCTCCCTAAGCACTGAATGCCAAGATGCATACAGAAATATAAAGCAAAATTGACATATTGTATTTCTATATCTTTATAGAAGTATTAGGGAGCAGGGAAAAATAGAATGGTCTGTTTCTAGACTGAATCTGTGACAAATAAGCAGAGATGATTTTGCTGTCCATTTCTTATGTGATTTTGATTATAGTGAAGTTGGTGGTCATATTTCTGGACACATTTCTACTAGGAGCCAGAATAATCCACTTGCATAAACTTCTAGTTGGAGAAATTTGATACAGGACTACTGTTAGGTAATAGAAAAGAACTTGTATTTTTCCTAAACTAATACCCATTTAAAATCATACGCAAGTGAATTACCTCAATGAACAATGAGTCTCAAAATGCCTGTTGGGAGTGGGTCATTAAGAAAAAAATAGAAGAGCTAAGGAGGAAGCAGCCCAGCAGATATGAAAATCACCCTCCTCTAGCCAGGCACAAATTAATGTTTACAAAATATTTGTGAGAGTTACTATGTTTAAAATGTTTATTTCTAAGTTAAATAAACATTGTTATCTGAACTATGATTTAGACTATAAGCGCTGAAAGATCAGGAGTTGTATCTAAATCAGTTTGAATTTAGAACCCTAATCCCACAACAGGATTTAAGAGAAGTCCTAAAGTTGCCATGTGTACTGGGTAAAACCACCGTTCCTCTCCCACGTGCAAACCCCAAATGGAACTCACTGTCAAGGAGCTCACTCAGAATAGGCAATACATAATTCAGGTCGAGAGTCACCCCCCACTAAGTGACCATTAGTACATATCGCCATATGAGGTACATATTTCTTTCTTCAGTGTTGAGCAGAACTCCAAGTCTTTCCAGTCACCCTCCCCACTCAGACATGTAATCCACTGCATCTCGGCCCATCTAGTCCATCTCGCTCAGCCACCTCGATTGTGCCCACCACCACCTCCACTCTCACTTGCCAAGTTCTTGTTCAAATTCTTTCCTTCACTTCCCTCCAATCCATTGGCCCCACCACTCTTTATTAGATAGTATAGCAAACCAGGGTGAATTTTCCTGCCCAAGTCACTATCCCACTTTCTGAGATCTCTATCTCAGTTCTTCTTTTCATAAACCTCCACTGCCACCTCTATTTCCACTCTCAGTTGATAGTCTTGTATCGTATTTCAGAAAACAGAAGCAAGTGGATGAGAACCCAATCATCTTTTCATGTCAGAATCTAGTAACTCTCTGCATCTGTACCTACATCTTTCTTCTTTCTGCTGTGATGGGCGACTATGCCATGGACAGCTCTTCCACTTGTATTCTTGATCCATTCATATCTTCATTCAGGGCTTTTGCTCCAATATATATGCCACCCCTAATCTTCAGCATCCATATATTCTTCTCTACTGAGGAGTTCCCATTAGAATATACATTTCCTATAAGAAGTTCCAACTTAAAAAAATTCTCATCCATTTTACCTATTTTTTATCACTTTAATTCAAACCATAGGTCTCATATTAATCAACTACCTATAGCATTTGCATCACCTGTTTTATTTCATGCAAGCCTCTCTCTGTAGGAAACAGAATGCCCCAACAGCCACTGGTGCATGTTTGCTCAGACTCTGAGATCTCTGAGAAAACTCGGGATTGCAGGGTTAAAAATAACCCGAAAGGATCAGAGTGAAATGCCCTTGGGATGTGTGTGGTCTGTTCTAAAGTACACAGCAGAAGATGTTTAGTAGATAGGAAGCGAGCTGTAAACAGCAAGGCTGTGCACTCCCCTTTTTTTTCCCTTGTCCTGTAAACAGCACACTGTGCACTCCCCTCTTTGTTCCTTTATTCTGTTTTAAAGATTCTTACGTGCTCGACTAATCCTGTATACATGGAGGAATGTGCCTTACTATGCCTCTGCTGTAAATCATTATAGATCTATATCGCTGTGGAAGGTATATAAGAGTATGGAAAATAAACCTCGGGGCCTCGGGCTGTTAGCTCGGGGTCCCCTGTGCCTCGCTATACTGTCATCTCTTTTTCTCAGTTCCTCCGCTGCCCCAGGTCCCCGACTCTCAGAGGTCTTCATCTCTCAATTTAATTTTTAGACCTCATTCCCTCCTAGCGTTTTTCTTCATGAAATGGTCACTCTTTCTTATGCACTCGGCTGATTCCTCTTCTTTGCAGACCTCCTTCAGACACTGTAATTCTGAACAGCCACAGGAAACAGTCCTTGAGTCTCCTCTTTTCTCCATCTCCATTCTCTCCTGAAGGGTATCATTGAGCCTCATGGCTTTAAGGATCATTGTATTTCCCAATTTGTATTTCCAGACCTGACCACTCACTTGATCTCTAACTTATATATTGAACTGACTACTTGAAATATTCTCTTGGAGACCTAAATACCTTAAAGTATTGAAATATCAAAAATATTAACTCTTAGTTGCACTCTTAACTAGATCAAAATCTTCTTCCAACATTCCCCCATCAAATGTATTACCCAAGCCAAAAACATAGGAGATATTTTTCATTCATCAGTTCTTATCAGAAAATTCTGTTAACTATAACATTAAGAAATATTCTCAATCAAATCATTTTTTACTTGGTGACTCCTGCCAGAGTCCAAGTCATTATCATCTTGTACCTGGACCACCATGTTATCCTCTGGTTTTCTGCTTTCAGAATCTATTCTCAACATAACAGATTTTTTTTTTCAAAATATTATATTATAAAAGATATAAGACACAAGAATGTAGAATTTAAAAAAAGGAAGCCTGTGTACTCGTGACTCACCTAATTAAAAGGAAAAATTATATTTTGTCTGATTCTTTATGAAGGAAATAGAACATAATAATTATGAATACCCAACAATATAATTTTTAAATTTTTGCATGTTTATTTTTAAGTGAGATTGGCTATGATTTTCACTTTCTACTATTTTTTTCCACTTTCTACTATTCTATGCTAACTTTGTTAAGTATTGCTGGCTTAAAACATGAATCTGAAAAAAAAATTCTATTTTCTATGCTTTCAAATGTTTAAAATATAATAGAAGTTAGTTGGCTCTTTAACCTTTGAAAGAAAACTGACATTGTTCTGGAAGTAGTTCTTTGATAGAATTTTCAAGGTCTTCTGTATTTGAGTACTCAGGTGTTCTACTTCACAAGCTGATTTTGTTGATTCATATTTGATACAAAATCCTTTTTTTTCCTAGATTTTTTAATGTATTAACATATAGGCCTGCAGATTTTTATTTCATATTTAAAAAATCTTCCAAATACGTTTATATTTTTCTCAATTATTTTTATTTTAAAAAACCTTCCTTATTTCCAATATTATCTCTTTACAATTTCTTTTTGTCTTGATTACACCTGCTAGGTATATGTGGATGGTATTACTCTTCAAAGAAAATATTAAATGTCTTCATCAGTAAGCACTTAGGAATTCCTGTTTCCTAACTGCTTAGCTTCTGCTATTCAGAGTCTTAATTCCTACTTTTTTTGCTATTTTGGTTTTTTTGACATTATATTTCTATTTCTTGAGTTAACTACACAGTTTATTATTTTCCTTTTACTTGCAAAACTGTGGGAACATTTAAGACACAACACATTTTCTGCCAACTACAGTATTGGCTGAACACCATCAAATAAAATATAGTGTTTGTACTGTAATTATTTTCTAAATAGACTATAATCACATCACACTTCTATTTCCGTTTTATCCCAGGATTTAAGGCAATGTTCTTTATTTTTCAAGTTTTAAATTTTAAAAGTTAATATCTAGTTTTATAGTTTGGTGGTCATAAAATGTGACCTCTGCTATTTCTACTTTCAAAATTTGTTGAGAATTTTTTGTGGCCTGCAAAATAATATAATTTTTTAAAAAAAATATATAATTTTGTAGATGCTCCATAGACACTAGGGAATAAAGAACATCCTCAGCTTATAGAACACAAATTTGAGTATATTACTATTAAATTAATAATATTAATTATGTTATTCTGATCTTCTGAATTAGGTTTAAATATTTTCTGTGTTTGTGGCATAGTTTATATGCCAGAAAATTTGGCAGTGCATTTAAAAAGATGAAAGAATTGAAAACAACATAAAATATATCAGCTTTAATAACTGTACCTTTACCATTAACATTTGAGCAATATCCCATATTAACAAAATGGGATTGTAATAATTGCAGAGATTTATTGAGTGTTTACTATGTGGGAAGCACAGCTCAATGCAATTCACATGCACTGAATCCATGCATAACACACCTGTGAGCTAGGTACTAATATTAGTTCTGTTTTAAAGATGAAAAAGAATGAGGCACAGAGGTTAAGCATGGTTGTCTAAAAATATTAAAAAATGTAATGATCATATCACACTTATTGTTTCTTGCTAAAATAGGGAGCTACTTAGAGATAAATGGAGAAATAAGATATGTTATTGAAATTTTTTGAAAACTGAGAAATACGATTTATTCATTCACTTTTTAATGTACCAGACATTTATTGAGTACTCATTATGTGCCCAGAATTGTGTTGGGCCGTAGAGATACAAAATTAATATAAAAGCATCCCCACCATCAGAGAACATACAGAAAGAATGTAAAAGAGAGACTACTGCTTTGATTTACTAGGGTTCTTGGGAATGGAAATCGCAATGAGAAGGCAGGACGGCAATAAGACTTCTTCCTTCACCTCCCCTCCTTTGTAAGATTTCAGACAAAGTTCACTTCTCTGTCAGTCTCTCCTCTTCCCCCTCTTTGCCTCTCCTCTCCCTTTCTCTGTCTCCCCCTCTCTTCCTCTTTCTCTCTCTCTCATACACACACACAGACACACAGACACACACACACAGACACACACACACACCTCTTCCTATCTTTCAAGTAATTGTCAGATGGATGGGTCATGTGTAAGCTGAACCAAGGAAATTTTCATTATTGCTGTTGTCTAGTAAATCTCAGTAGCCTCAGATAGCTAAAGGTAAATGGAGGATTTGCACCTCCCTGCAACAGCTTCACTACTGGGTGATACTGCCAAACATCCAAACATTTATCAGCAGCATACACACATTTATAAACTAATTTTCTAATTTACCCACTCTCTTTCCACAGACACTCAGGGAGGTGTACGTCAAGATTGGTGCTTGATCTGAGGGCAGGAGCAGCCAACATGGGTCAGGTAACAGTTCTCCACAAAATGAAGTGCATTGAGCCAAGTGGGGATATACAGGCCCAAACAGAATTTAAGTGCTGTTTGGATGATCCTGGCCATCAGATGATGCAACGTTGGTGGCACCTACACATTTCTGAGTAAACATAGTTACCGGATGCCACTCGTTTTGCTAAGGAAAATTAATTCTGACGTCTGTATACTAACAAAAAACAAAAACAAAATCACTCCCCAAAACTCTGGTACACAGCTCAAGAATAATATTTCAAATGTTTCCATAACCATGTTTGCACTGTGGATTCTCAAGTTTTTTCAAAAGCTGAGTTGCCCTAAGGTATGGATTAAAGTTGCCTTCCACACATAAATATCATGTTTATAATGACATATGGTAATGTCAATGATCATATGCATGGTCGACCTGAAAGGAAAACAGTTTAATCAGTTTCATACCCTTCTCAGCTCTCAGTTGGCTACTATAATTGTTCAAGCAGTGTGACAGGAAAATAGATAAACTTAAGTTTCCACACTTAGAAGGTGGTATTCCATAGTTATTATGCAGTTTGTATCCAATGAGTATGCAATAAATATTGACAGAGTAACTAAATGGAAAAAGCAACTGAAAGGAGATTTTCTAAAGAAATTTCTGTAACATCCATAACAAGTTGTTGTTTGTAGCAGGTTTTTAATAGATTTTCTGCTTTATTGAACTCATTGGTTCCATTTGCCCGTGTACACGCTATTCATTTAGAGAGCTATATTCAGAACTATTTGTGGAACTTTGTGAATAATGCCAGTTCCGTTTTTTTTTAATGATTTGGAAAAGCTTTTGTTTCTTTGGGTGATCAATCCCCCCCACCCCTTTTTACCTCCTTGAAAGCTAAGAATTGCTGAAGAAAATGGTTTTTACTCTTTAGAGAAATACTATATTTTAAATACTGCCGTCTGTGAAGTTGAATAAAAACATACAAGAAGGTTTAGGTTATATGATGCTGACCTTTCTTAGGAGTGAAAAATATCACTGGGGGTTTCTCATTCAGGATACAAAACTATTAATTCAAGTGAATGGCAGGAAAATAGCAATAACTTATCTGTACGTGAGCATGTACACACAAAAAATATGTCCTACTACATCCCAGAGAAACATGACTGTCTCACTAGGCTAGACTCCAGAATTCTGAAATCAAAGAGTTGGGAGAGCTGGTTCCTTCTGAGAGAGCATTAGTTGTATGCCTCTCTCCTAGCTTCTGGTACCTTCAGGTGTTTCTTGATTTATAAGAATTAAGTGCTTTGGGCGCCTAGGTGGCTCAGTTGGTTAAGTGACTGCCTTCGGCTCAGGTCATGATCCTGGAGTCCCGGGATCGAGTCCCACATCGGGCTCCCTGCTCAGCAGGGAGTCTGCTTCTCCCTCTGACCCTCCTCCTCCTCATGTTCTCTGTCTCTCATTCTCTCTCTCGCAAATAAATTAAAAAAAAATCTAAAAAAAAAAAAGAATTAAGTGCTTTATATTGGATTAAGGCCTATCCTAATGACTTCAGCTTAACCTGATCATATGCAAACACCCAATTTCTAATTAAGGTCATATTTATAGGTATTGAGAGTTAGGACATTGACATATTCTGGGAAGACGCAATTCAACCCATAATAGCATGGGCTTCTTTAACCAACGGCACGTGGGCAGAAGCACCGGTATGCCAGTTACAAGCCTAGCTAAGCAAAAGGCTTTGTGTGTTTACAGCCACTTTTACATCTCTAGCATTGCCATGGGAAGCGCATAGGTTTCTGTTCACAGAAAGAGAATGAGAGGAGAATGAGGCGGGACCAAGACATCTCGGCCACCACAACCTAAAACAGAGCTACACATTCAGACCCAGACTAGATCAACTGAATCACAGCTATTTTGCCAATGTAAGAATAAAACCAAATGTTGTTTTAAGCTACTGAGTTTGAGCATGGTTTGTGTTGCTGCAATTTGTAGCAATAGCTAACTGATAACAATGGACTCTAAATTGTTCCCCTACTAAGTTTACTTAGGGATTTGATGTCAGAAGATTGAGTGCATGTTATTCCAATATAATAAATGCTAATTTTCCCCACTTTCCTGTATCTTTTGGGAGACTCTTCTTAATAAATAAAATTTGCAAACAGTAAAACCAGTAACAAGAAAAGTATGGAGAAAAATGTTTCAGTTTTATATATCTAAAACACTTATAAAGAGAAAGAGGAGATGCACATGACTCATTGCATTCACAAGTGTTTTGTTCGGCTGTCATCTTAACATACATCCTCACTCTAACTCTAAACCCAGTCATACTAAAGAGAGTAACTATCTAGCTAGTAGTTGGTTAGTCATCTAAGCTCTCCACCCCTTTCCTACTAGGCAGAATATGCAATTCTGAAAAATAGAGGAATGTAGAATATTTAAGAAAAGTTAAATTTTGTGTGGTAGTTTGATTTTTAGGGATACAGAACTTATATACAGAGCCATCATTCAGATGGGATGGTTGGTTTTTCATCCCTAGAACAGCTCTTCCCTCTTGAGTCATCCTAGCCACAATATTTTTACATGAATTTATGGAAAAGAAGACATAATGTAATAATTATAAGCTAAGAAGCCAAACACAACTGCATGTGTACTCAATCTACTGGCAGAAATAACCATAAAGGATATGTTTAAACCCAAAGATTTTCTCTTATGTGTAGAGATGACTGGAGGTATCAGTTCCAATACATGAAATAATAGATTAGTTTAAATCTGGAATGCAGCTGAGTCTAAATGCAAAGTTATCTTTATATTACTACCAATAAAACTTCAATCGATTTCTAATTGTCAGTCTCTGTTATTAACATCAAGAACATGGAAAAATCAACACCCATTATTATTCTTTGTGCTTTAGCATTACTTCTCATTGTCAAGTTTAACTTGCCCCTATATAGTAACTAGTAACTCCATAGCTATGAAAATATAACTACTCTTTGAGTACTTTTGCGTATGTTTTAAACCTCACATATGTCATGTGACATATTAAATTCAACATGTTTTAAATTCACCTCTGCAATATTGTGATTTATGAGAAATATAAATGTTTGGTCATTCAGATGACAAAAATATATTTCTCATATACAGTTGGTCTTCATCCATAGTTCCTGGCCCACAAGTCCTACGTCCCTTGGAATTTCCTGATCATAAGAGCAATGGGAGCATCTTTTGTTATATTTGATCTCTGAAGATGTTCAGAGTGATAAAAATGAGACGAACGTCTTGTTATGAATAACAAGACCCCTTCCACCACAACTGGCTTATGTTAATGAGGTAACTTTTGGAAAGCACTTAGGGATGCAGCTGGTTGCCAGGGGAACCAACCATGAATAGAGGATTGGAACTTTCAGTCCCACTCTCTGATTTCAGGGGTATTGAGGTGGGGGCAGGGACAGAATGGGGCTAGAGGTTGAATCAATTACCAATGATCAATGGCCAATAATTTAATCAATCATGCCCATGTAATGAAGCCTCCAAAAAAAATGATGAAAGGAGGAGATTAGGAGATCTTCCAAGTTGGGGAGCCAAAATGCTTCCACATGCCACCATGCTGGGCCCTAAGCTCCATAGGACAGAAGCTGATTTGTTAGGGACCTCACCATATGTATCTCTTCATCTGGCTTTTGATTTGCATCCCTTTGTAATAAATTGGTAATCCAGTGGTTAAATGGGTTTCTTGGGTTCTGTGATCTATTCTAGCAAATTCATTTAACCGAAGGAGAGGGTTGGGGAACCTTTGATTTATGGCCAGTTGGTCAGAAGTACAGGTAACAACCTGGACTTGCGATTGGTATCCTGAGTTGGGAAAGGTCTTTGGAACTTTCAATTTGTAGCAGGTTGCTCAGAAGCACAAATAACAACCTGGGCTTGTGATTAGCATCTGAAGTGGAAGGCAGTCTTGTGGGACTGAGCCCTCTACTGTGGAGTCTGATGCTGGGTAGATAATATCAGAATTGAGTTGAATTCTTATTGGTGTGGGGAAGCCTACACACACACACACACACACACACACACACACATTGGGATTTGGTCCAGTTACCCATTTTCTTTCTTGAATTCTCTCTTCTTATGTACATATATAAAATCAATGCCTAGTTGACTTTCTATGTACTTTTATGAGTTAAAAGCATACAGTTTTACTGTATAACACTCAAAACATATCTGCTCTTTATCCCAAGTTTCCATAATTCCTCACGGATCAGGGAACATTAAAAAATTTCACTCTTGTCTAACTTAGCCCCAGTCTACCTTGGAAATGGCAGTCAAGTTATCACTGAAATCTAAGGCCTTGAAACCTGAATCAGTATATTGTACACCTGAAACTAATATTACAAATGTATGTTAACTAATTAAAAAAAAAAGACAAGTAAGGAACAATTAGGATCAAGGAAAAGGTGATGGTGGGTAATAGTCATGACACAGAAAGTTTATTATTGGATTTGTGGTATTTAAAAAGACTAATCATTTGTATAAATACAACAGAATAGAAAATAATGTCACTTAGTTTTCTCAAACATTTGTCATACATCTTGTTTTTTTCTATATTAAACTTCTATTATTAACATTCAAAACTATCAGCAAATTAAAGAACAGGCACTTTTCCGAGACATTTTACAAAGCAAAGTTAGATGCAAATGGCAGTATGTTTAGTTAAGTTTTAATCACATAAAAATTGATTTTTTAAAACATCCCTCAGGCTCTATCCTAGTATATAGGCACTAAGCCTGGCAAGGTCTCTCCAAAGTTTGATACGAGTCAGCAAATTAAAAAATTAAGAAGCAAATAATTTGGTTTTATATAGTTCAATACTTTTTTTCATATCTTAAGCGAAAAATGAAACAGCTGAGCTTAAAATTTGGCAGGTACTCTGTCCTTAATCTAGAACATTTACTGTATTTAAAACATAAATTAAATTTCTTGCATCTGAATACATTATGAGGAACTGGATGGAATCCTAATATAACTTCTTGGGGAACAAATGAATTCCCCAACCAACTAAATCAGCCAAATGATTTTTTTTTCATGGATTTATTTTTGTTAATAAGGCAAAACAAGCATTTTCCAAGTGTAGTATATTATTTTTGCTACAATACTTTCCCTCTTACTTCTTAGTCTTGCCTACACAGCACATGCATAAGAATGGAAGTACTTACAGGAAAAGCTTTATCTTTATCTTATAGAGATCTACTGGTGTATGCACAAAGGCAAATCTCAGCATCCACCCTGGAACCTAGGACACCCACCTATCTCCTTGACAGATAACATTAATTAGCTTACAAAGATGGACTAGAAAGAAGAGGAGCTAAAGCACAGTAAGCAACTTCAAGTCCAGTATTCAACTAAATGAAATGCAACTGTATCTTTTACAGATCTATGGATTTTGTGCATCTAATTACACGATGGAGATATCAACATCCTTTGAAAAAATAGCCAAGAAATATAAAAATATAAAAAATACCAATGATACTATTCCTTTCCAATTAGACGCACAATTAAAAATAAAATACTATGTAAAGAAGTATTCAGATAAATATCTACATTTAAGTAATGATTGTAGAAATATAAATAGTCTTGCTATAGGATAATCTGACAAACAAAACATGCTTCAATTATATGTAGTATTTGCATACATAATTCCATTCTATTGTTGAACATATAAGAGCTGCAGAGATGTCTAGTCTATTTGTTACAGGATTTTCTCCTTCGGTGCCCTTGGTTCTTGGCCACACCTTTCAAAGAATGAAGGGGTAGACCAGACAGAGCGGTGGGCAGCAAAGCAATTTTTATTGAGCCATAGCAAAGTGATAGTACAAAGCTCCTGAGGAGGGAGGGGACCCAAGAGGGTTGCCACCAGAGTTTCTAAGTCTAGGGGTTTTTATGGGCTGTTTTAATCTCATTAACCCTCCCTACACCTGTCATCCAATCAGGTTTTTGCCACCTATCAATCACATGAGAAAGGGTAGAGGGCTCCTTCTAGGGTAGTATAAAATCCTTTTAAGGGTGGTTTCCTCTAAGCAGGGGGGGCTGGTCCCTGCCTGCCTGCTTTCCAACTATCCATCATCATATTGAGGATATATATATATATATACATATATATATATATATATATGTGTATATATATATATATATATATGTATATATATATATATGAAGAAAATTATAAGCGATCTAAAAACATAACCATATGGGACTAATTCAGAAAGTTATAAAATTACATCATAGACCAACATTAAAGTACGGAAAACATACTTTTTCCAAACTCCTTTAGTACTTGCATTTTTTCTCCCAAATGAAATGTATATGGTGCTCAATTCTCTAATCAAGGAGTAAGGCAGCTAAGAATGCTACTTAGTTTCTCCCGACCATAAATTGTATCCTGTGAGGTACTTCTATGGAATTTAGAGGCACCCTGGAACTCTTGGAGAACCACTGTTCCAGAACACTATTTAGTAAGTTTTAACAATTTTTTTTTAAAAAACATGTGGCTAAGTAACAAATCACAAGTTACAAGAAATATAAACATATTAATATCTATAGAAAAAAGACTGAAAAAATTTAATAGTAGTTACGTCTTAGAATTGACTTTCCTTTTTTTCTCAGCAAATATTTACATTCAATTCTTCTTCAAGGGCCATCTTCACAGGTAGGCCTTCCCAGAGTAGCCTATTTAAACACACACATATGTCGATATTCCTGACCCCCTAGAATCTGCTTTACTTTCTCATTTCCCCTGTAGTACATTCTATTTTACCACATGACTAATTTATTTTATTTACTTTTTATTGTTTTTCTCCACCCTAATATAATAGTAGAATGTAAATGTAAACTCCGAAGGGAGGAGATGTATTTTAGTACTGATATGTTTTCCTAGCCGAGCAATACCTGGCACATAGTAACTTCTCAATAAATCAATGACTGAATAAAAGTTTATTCGAACTTTGTGTATTTTATTCTATAATAATTTTATGAAAGGAAAAAATAAAGCTTTTTTCTTTTAAAATATTTTTGTATGGCATTCATAGGAATGCTACAGCTCCAGGAAATTTAAAGAAACTTGGTTATCTAGGAACCTAAGATAATGGCACATAACACCACACATCATAATCAGATCACAGAATAGCTTCAGAGTTATTGGAGTAGTTTTTATAAAAGAAATCTAGAACTTGTAATTTGACTATAACTTTAAGCTTGGATAAAAATCATAAATCTTTTCTTAGTTGCTTAGGAACTATAGAATAAAATTGCATAACCATGTAAGGAATAAAATGCTGGACCATGGATCTCAAGATCATTGTGAAGCAGTAGGAAACATATTTCTAATGATGATAAAGAAGAACACATTTTTAAAGCCAGCCATAGAGAAAATTATCATTTTTTAATAATTGAAGTGGCCATATGTCTAAATTTCTTACATTAAAGTACCAAAGACATAAATCTGTTCAAAAAACATTACCTTCCATTCTAATAGTTAATAATTATTATAAGAAGACTGTGTGTAGAAACCTAACCATTTCAGATTAGGGCAAAGGAGCTTGCAAAAGATCATCACTTCTACGAAAACAGGAGAAAATAACCAGCAAACATTTTTAATCCATTCAGAGTTATAGCTGAAAAGAGTCTAAATGAACTAAATTCCAAGTGCAAACCTTACGAGAGGCAATGTCAATGATCTCTTTTTTTCCCTGGGGAGGAATGATGGAAACAGAATTAACCCTGTCAGGAGATATGACAGGAGTAAGAAAAACAGTCAAAGAAAGATTTTTTTTTAAAGATTATTTTTACTTATTTGAGAGACAGAGAGATGGGGGGGCAGGCAGAGGGAGAGAGAGAGAGAGAATCTCAAGCAGACTCCACTCTGAGCACAGAGCCTAACAGTGGGCTTAGTCCCATGACACTGAAATCATGACCTGAGCCAAAACCAAGAGTTGGCCGCTTAACTGACTGAGCCACCCAGGCATCTCAGAGAAAGGTTTATTTTTGTATCTTTTTTATTTTGATGTTTTTTCAAATAAAGTTGCAAGAATAGTACAAAGAGAGTCTATATCCTTCTTTCTCCAATTAACTATTTGTTTATACTTTGCCCCATTTGCTTTATCATCCGCTCTCTATCCTATTGATCCACTGACCTAGCAACACATATATTTTCCTGAGCTAATTTATTTATTTTATTTTATTTATTAAAAGATTTTATTTATTTATTTGACAGAGAGAGACACAGCGAGAGAGAGAACACAAGCAGGGGGAGTGGGAGAGGGAGAAGCAGGCTTCCCACGGAGCAGGGAGCCCGATGTGGGGCTTGATCTCAGGACCCTGGGATCATGACCTGAGCCGAAGGCAGACGCTTAACGTCTGAGCCACCCAGGCGCCCTTCCTGAGCTATTTTAGAACAAGTTGTAGACATTTAGCTTACATTTTTAGCGTGTATTTGTGAATAATATGAACATTCTCTTAAATCATCAAAATTAAAAAAAAATAGCTTTGATAAAATTTTATTACCTAATCCACAGTCCATATTCAAATCTTGTCAAATTGTTCCTATAATGTTCTTTACAGCTCTTTTCATCCCTGGTCCATGATATGCATGGCCTTTAGTTGTCATGTCCTTATATTCTCTAATCCAGAATAATCTTTCTGCCTTTCTTTGTGTTTCTTAGCTTGATATTTTATTAAAAGTACAGACGAAGTTTTTGTTTGTTTGTTTTGCATAATGTTTCTCTACTTGGCTTTGTCTGATATTTCCTCATGATTAGGATCAAGTTAAACAATTCTTCAGAATACATCATATCAGAAGGCATATTATGTCACTTTGGCCCAATATTGGTATGTTGGTATTAGTTACCTGCCAAATTTCTGAACCTGCAGACTAGAATGACAGATTGAATTCTGGAAAAGCCCAGAAGCAGAAACAAAAGTCTTCCCTTCCCACTTTTGTTCTCCACTGGTTTTTCATGGAGATGTGATGGTACAGAGGGCAGGGCTATAAAGCAGAGAGATCTCTCTGGAATCTAGTGGTGATTATATTCCAAACCCTTTGGAAGGGAAGTAATTGATACTACCTTTAAATTATATGAAGTCAGTGCTGAGTTGACATTAACTAAAGCTCAATTCTGGATTAAGTTGTAAAAATAAGATCTTCATACATGAGGCCCTATAGAAGAAGGGGCAGTTCTTCTGTGACAATAAATATTATCTACCACAGTCTCTTCCATACTCTCCATGATAGAATAAAAATATTTGAATTATCCAAAGAAACAAAGAAATAGAATCCATAATAAAGAAAAATATTGAGCAATAAAGCTTTAAAATAACTTTTGTGATTAGTGAGGAACAGTTGGACTTAAAGTGGTAAGGATGAAGAATTTCAGTATAGAAATTAAAATCCCAATAAAAGAAGCAATCGGAAATTTTATTTTATTTTTTTTAAGTTTCTTATTTTTAAGCAATCTCTACACCCAACATGGGACTCAAACTCACAATCCCAAGATCAAGAGTCACATGGTCTACTGACTGAGCCAGCCAGGCACCCTATAAATGGTAATTTTAGTACTGACTAATATAATATCTGAAATAAAGAATTAATTGATGAACAAAACAGCAGACTGGACACAACAGAACAAAGAAAAACTTAAGACAGATTAATAAAATGTATCTAGTCTGAACCCAGAGGAAAAAAAGGAAGAAGAAAGAAAACTAGATATAATATTGGAGACCTATGGGAAAATATCAAATGGTCTAATCCAGAAAGGAGATGGAGATGATATAATTGTAAATAATTTTACAAAATTGATAAAATGCATCAACATGCATATTTAGGAATCTCAGAAAACCCCAGGAAAGACAACACCAGAAATGATAGACCAGTGGCTGAAAATCAGAGCTAAAGAGAAAAATTTTAAATGTACCCAGACTGACAAAAAAAAGATCCCACATAAATGACTATAAATATAGAAAGAAATGAAGAGCCTAAGTAATGGTAAATATATGAATAAATATAAAACACAATTTTTAACCAAAATTATTTAAAAGACTAATAATTTAAAAAATAATAATGTATAAAATATGTATATATTTAGAAATCTCCATTATATAAAATATGTATGTATATGTCTAGATCCTATGTAGATTTATATTTTATATATGTTCTATATTTATATGTACATCTAAAATAGCTACATATATAGAAATAAAATATGACAACTATAGCAGCACAACACCAGAGATATAAATGAGTGGTAAAGTGAACAATATTATTTTATTTATTTATTTATTTATTTATTTTTAAAGATTTTATTTATTGGACAGACATAGATTTTATTTATTTATTGGACAGACATAGAGAAAGAGCACAAGCAGGGGGCATGGCAGAGGAAGAGGGAAAAGAAGGCTCCCCACTGAGCAGGGAGCCAAATGTGGGGCTTGATCCCAGGACCCTGAGATCATGACCTGAGCCTAAGGCAGTCACTTAACCGACTGAGCCACCCAAACACCCCAAAAATATTATTTTAAGTTTCTTACATAATTCATAAGTTGTAAATATTTAAAACTCTGTTAACATAAAAAATATTATCAAATATATGTGATAAATGAATAAACCAATCTTCTAAATTATAAAAGGGAATAATAATATCAAGGGATTTAGCAAAAAATTCATTGGAGTAGAAAAATAGAATAAGTAGGTTGGAAAGGAGGAAGGCAATAACAAAAACCACAAGAGAAGATAGAAAATGAATAGAAAATTACAGACAATTCATTATAAAATTCAGGTCAAGTTGCTAAAAGTTCACATTATCAAAGGAGAAATATCAGACATTATTGTGAATGCTATTGCAAATTCAGTTGAAATGTTCAAATATAAGATAAAATTATTTGGTTTTGAGGTGACAATATGAATACAAATATTGTGGGGACAGAGAAAATAGGTAAAATAATCTAACCAAATTAAGAAACCTACAGAGCAGGAGTATACTGGGAATTGGTTGTGGCCCATGTACCATTCATTTCTATGTCCAAATAAGCTGCACTAATGTACCTATTGAAATAGAAGTTACATTTGGCAACAATTACAATATTTTTATGTATATATAAAGTAACTGAACTATAAAGTTTTGTGATATAGCTGATGTTGGCTAAAATTAGCCTTGTAATACAGTTTCTTTGCTGATTACAGTATTTTAGAAATTTTGAAACTTTACTGTGCTTAGATCAAAAAACATCTTACAATATTAAACTTTTTTGTAAGTGAAATATATAAATTGTAGTGTCTTTTAATTCAAAATATGTTTGAAATATTTATTTAAAATATTTAATCAATGAAGTGCTACAAAACTCAGCATTTAGTGAATTGTATTTATTTAATATAAAATAAGATATTAAAATATATCCTTATGAAAGCAAAGGGAACAGAAGAAACTAAATGATGAAAAATTAATTGGCATGAAAGACTTACTTTTGAATTCTTTTTTTTTTTTTAAAGATTTTATTTATTTATTTGAGAGAGAGAATGAGACAGAGAGAGAGAGCACGAGATGGGGGAGGGTCAGAGGGAGAAGCAGGCTCCCCGCCGAGCAGGGAGGCCCGATGTGGGACTCGATCCCGGGACTCCAGGATCATGACCTGAGCCGAAGGCAGTCGCTTAACCAACTGAGCCACCCAGGCACCCTACTTTTGAATTCTTTAACTGCACTTTGTAATATCACAACTAATGGGAAGACTCTTTCAATGAACCTTTAATTTTTAATTGGGTAAATTTATGTTCTGATACATATTTGAATAAAATTAATAAGGTCTATGATTTTGTATATATATATTTGTTAAAATATTCAAAATAATTAATAGAGATAATTTATGAGATTAGTTTTGTCTTATAAAATATTATTTAAAATATTTGTGGTATTTACATATTTCAATATTTAAAAAATATTACTGTGAATATTATCCATTTAATGGATTTGCTGAGTTTGCCAGATTCCTTAGCACCTGTAGAGTGATTCCTTCCTCAATTAAAGCTATCATAATATATAGAAAAGACAGTTGAAATTCGAGTAAACATTTTTAATTTATTAACCAAAAAGGCAACCTTAAGGAAGATTTGTAGGCAATTCCATAAAAAGTCTATATGAAAAAATATATTATATTGGAAAATATAAAGTTATAAGTAATTGATTAAAATGCATAAATACATATTTTTGTTTAAGCTCTTTTAAATGCTCAGGTATTCAACATAACACTTTTGAACCTTGTTTTAATTTACACAGATATATGATACCTTATAGAAATTGATTTTATTTATTTATTTATTTTTATTTATTTATTTTATTTTATTTATTTGAGAGAGAGAGAATGAGAGACAGAGAGCATGAGAGGGAGGAGGGTCAGAGGGAGAAGCAGACTCCCTGCCGAGCAGGGAGCCCGATGCGGGGCTCGATCCCGGGACTCCAGGATCATGACCTGAGCTGAAGGCAGTTGCTTAACCAACTGAGCCACCCAGGTGCCCTGATTTTATTTATTTTTAAAAGATATTTATTAAACTTGAAAGGAAAAAATAAAATATTTATTTATTTATTATTTATTTATCTGAGAGAGAGAGCATGCATATGAGCACAGGGAGGGGCAGAGGGAGAGGAAGATGGAGAGAATCTCAAGTTGACTCTGCTGAGCATGGAGCTCAATGTGGGGCTTGATTCCACAACCCTGAGATCATGACCTGAGCCAAAATCAAAAGTCAGACACCCAACTGATGGAGCCACACAGGAGCCCCAAAACTGATTTTATTTTTTTTTAAATTTGAATAGGCATTTTTATGTGAACACAATTATGATAAAACCAATATTTATCTCACTAAATAAATATTTTAATATATTAATGTTCTTAAAATTTTATCACTGTCTATTACACTCATATAAGTTCCAGAATATATGATAAATATAAGGTCAACCTTAATCAAGATATATGAGTCTTTTACAGAAGATAAACTCACATAAAGGTAAGAAAAATTGCTATCAACAAAACTTGTTTTCAGGTTAGAAAATTGAGCTCTAGTCAGAGATATGGAAACAATTAATGCACTGAAGGGCATTTCACATCTTTGAGCTCAGTGCCTTCACCTATGAAATGATAAGGATACATTGATTATTAAGGAGTGTTAGAGACAAGAGGTCCAAGACGGACTTCCTTGTGCTAAGCCCCACATCAGTAAACTAAGACTTTTTACCTAACCTAATTGCAGCTTCAACCTCTCTCAACAATATAACCTTCAATTACTCAACCTGGAGTTACCCAGTCAATACTAGTGAGGTAATCTGCCTGACAGAGCCCTTATGTCCCCCTTAGGAAGGTGACCTTGCCTGAAACAAGACATTGTTTGATAATAAATTTGTTTTGTGCCCTTCTTCTGCCTTAAAAACCATTCCTTTTCTACAGATTAGTGGAGGTCCTTTCTATTTGCTAGTTGGGATCCTGCCTGATTCATGAATCATTGACTAAAGCCAATTCGATCTTTAAGTTTACTCACAGTTTAATTTTTGTTGTTTATCATATACGTTTTTTTTTTTGTTGTTGTTGTTGTTTTTAAATAGGCTCCACACCCAGCATGAAGCCCAGGGCAGGGCTGGAACCCACAACCCTGAGATCAAGAGTCAGATGCTTAACCAACTGAGCCACCCAGGCACCCCTGATTTTTGTTGTTTGAAAGGAGTCATTCAGTTTAACAATGTCATTTAGTGGTCTCCAGAGCAGTTAATAGTCAACAACCATAAATATTTAACAAGCTATACACAAAATACAGAGTTTCTGTCCTATGGTAATATCAACTAGGAACCATCCTTAAGAAATAAGAGGTCACAATATATATATTTTTTTTTCCTAAAGTGAGGCACCAAATGAAAATGCAATGAAAAAAGGACCTCTGGACCAGTGTCTCCTAAATCACATCAAATTTAAATCAGATTTTTTTTAATTAAACTTCAAGAATGTGATTGAAATATATTTGGCTACAATATATGGTATAGACAATTTGATAGGAAAATAAACATGTGAAAAAGAAAAAAAATTCTTACAGTGGTGAGGGGTGATAGGAAACATACTGCAGAAATTATTCATGGATGAAAAATGGCTGATAGTCTACAAGGGCATACTGACAAACAATTGTTGAAACTGTACATACAAGGGGAATAGCTCAACCTGCAGCAGTTGGCTGCAACTCAAAGCCTTATATACATATAAACACTTAGACATAGATCTGCAATGTGAATAGCAGGAACAAAGGGAAGTAGCTAGGAAATCTCTACTAAGATTCTAAGAGCAAGTACTGCATCCAATATTTTAGTCTTCTTGCTCCTGTGAAAAACTTTCCAACACCATCTTTGATTACAAACAACTAATGTGATCATGCTATGTGTCTCGTTATCTGATGCAATCTATCCCACTGTGGTAGCTAAACAAAGTACTTTTCAAAACTTGCTTCCAGAAATTTAGTGAACAAATCATATTCTGTATGTGATACTTGAGCTCCCATTTAGCCAAGATTCTTTTGGAGTAGAAGTGAGAGACTTTTCCCCTCCTTTATTAACTGAATTAAGCTTAGAATCTAATTGAAGTCATGGATGGCTTTGTAATAGCTATCTTAAAACTTCTGAAAAAAATAAAATAATTATTAGATATTTTCTTTTTTTTAAAGATTTTATTTATTTATTTGCCAGAGAGAGAGAGAGAATGAGAGAGAGAGAGAGAGCAGAAGCAGGCAGAGGGAGAAGCAGACTCCCTGCTGAGCAAGGAGCCTGACGCAGAACTCGATCCCAGGACACTGGGATCATGACCTGAGCCAAAGACAGACGCTTATGATTGAGGCACCCAGGAGTCCCTAGATATTTTCTAAAGGATAAAAATATAATAGTGGAAAGGTTTGGCATCAAAGTGGAAGAGAACTTCCAACTAGCTACTGTGTTATTCTCAAATCTTTGCAATAACTGAATCAGAAAATGTTCCTGATACTATGATTCCTTGTGATTCTAAATTAAGAGGATCAGTAAATAATTAAGAACAATGTGGTCAATAATGATGACAAATGCAGTACTGGGAAGCTTAATGCAGACTAATGAGCTGAGGAAAAATTTTAAAAGAACTCCTTTTTTAATGGTTCAGAATTATACTAAACTAACCTGAATTTGCACTTTGGGGAAAAGACAAGATAACATGAATGTAAGGAGCATAAAATGCAAGTATGATAGCATAACAAGACACCTACAGAAAGGTCAGCCACAGAATCCATGAAAACTCTTGAGTGTTTTTTTTTTTTTAAGCAGCTTTCATGTCATGAACATAGGGGTCTTGTCATTCAGGAGCCTCTCAATTAAACTGTGGTCTCTGTGACAAATATAAATCTCAGTGTCCAGCTTGAACTTACACTCATTCATATTTTATCACTAAGACAAATAAAGGGAAACATTTGACTATGCTTCCATCCAGTCATTTTTGTGGTTTACAATTAGCCACCAAGTTCCTGAGTTTGTTGTAATAGAAAATTGGTGTTTTCTAGTCTGAAAAGCTATGGATCATAACCACAGTTTATCCATTATTTCTTCTGATTTCTAGGTAAAAATGATCTAAGACCCTTTGCCACTTTCTAATTGCTGATAAACAGTGGAAAAAGCCCAGAGTTTCATCTCACAGGGTTATGGAATAATGCATTTATCACCACACAAAACAACCAACCAATGAAACACACGTTAAAACAAGACTGTGGCATTACCCAGTGAGAAAATTATCTCGGTGAGTTGTTTCACTAGGCTGAATACTCAATTATTTTATCATTTTCAGTCATGAAATTAATTGGAATAGCCATTCAAGTATATGATTTTAGAACAATAAAGATATTAATTATTCTCCAATTAATCTGTAAATTCAATGCAATTACAATCAAAATCCTGTTTTTTAAATTAAATATTGATAACATGATACTAAATTTTAGGTACAAAGTTGAAGTATTAACAAATTTTGAAAGAAAACAAAATTAGAGAATTTATGTTACCTGACTTAATTATTAGTATAATAATTGAATATCTACAACTGGAAATCAAAAGACTGTGGGCCAATTCCTACTGTGGCTTCTTTTTGGAGGGCCTAGGAGCTAAAATGGTTTTTACACTTCAAAGGGATGTAAACAAAGAAGATTATGTAGTGTGGCCCCTAAAGGATAAAATATTTATTATCTGGCTTTTACAGAAAAAAAACTGCCAATTCCTGGTATAAAGGAACAGAAATCAAGATGGCATGGTGCTGGTAAAGGATAGGCAAATACATCACGGAACAGAGTAAATGTCCAAAAAAATCAAACCACACATACATAGTCAAATTGCCTTTGACAAAGGCATTGATAAAATTCATGAGGAAAATAATTTCTTTTCTAAAATATTTCTTGAGGGGCCCCTGGGTGGCTCAGTCAGTTAAGCATCTGCCTTCGGCTCAGGTCATAATCCCAGGGTCCTGGGATTGAGCCCCATGTCTGGCTCCCTGCTCAGTGGGGAGTCTGTTTCTCCTTCTCCCTCTGGCCCTCCCCACTGCTCATGCTCTCTCTTTCTCTCTCTCTCGATAAATAAAATCTTTAAAAAATATATTTCTTGACTATTTATTTTTCCATATCCATATTAGCTCTGTACCTTACATCACTTACTAAAATTAAATTGAGATTTACCTCTTGTCACCCCCTGATTGGAAGCAAGTATGAAGGTAATTGGTGCAATTATAAATGGGATCGATTCCTTGATTTCTCTTTCTGCTGCAACTGATTTCTGTACATTGATTTTGTATCCTGTGACTTCACTGAATTCATGTATCAGTTCTAGCAATTTTTTGGTGGAGTCTTTTATGTTTTCTATATAGAGTATCATGTCATCTGCAAATAGTGGAAGTCTGACTTCTTCCTTCCTGATTTGGATGCTTTTATTTCTTTTTGTTGTCTGATTGCTGAATTGCCAATACTATGTTAAATAACGGTGGTGAGAGTGGACATCCCTGCTGCGTTCCTGATCTTAGGGGAGAAGCTCTCAGTTTTTCCCCATTGAGTATGATATTTGCTGTGGGTTTTTCATAGATGGCTTTTATGATATTAAGGTATTCACCCTTTATCCCTACACTCTGAAGAGTTTTGATCAAGAAAGGATGCTGTACTTTGTCAAATGCTTTTTCTGCATCTGTTGAGAAGATCATATGGTTCTTGTTCTTTCTTTTATTAATGTATTGTATCACATTGATTGATTTGCGGATGTTGAACCAAACTTGCAGTCCAGGAATAAATCCCACTTGGTCGTGGTGAATAATCCTTTTAATGTACTGTTGGATCTTATTGGCTAGTATATTGGTGAGAATTTTTGCATCCATGTTCATCAGGGATACTGGTCTGTTCTCCTTTTTGATGAGGTCCTTGTCTTTGGTTTCCAAAAACCAAATTCTCCCCTTGTTCGAGAATTCGAATTCTCCCCTTGTGATCCAGTAGTTGTTTATCTCTCTTTTTCTCAGCTTCTTTATTCTCCATCATTTGGTCTTCTGTGTCACTAAATCTCTCTTCTGCCTCGTTTATCCATCAAGGTGATGCTGTCCTCATAAAATAAGTTTGGGAGTTTTCCTTCCATTTCTATTCTTTGAAACACCTGCAGAAGAATAGGTATTAATTCTTCTTTAAATGTTTGGTAGAACACCCCTGGGAAGCCATCTGGCCCTGGGTCTTGTTTGTTGGGAGATTTTTGATTACTGCTTCAGTTTCCTTAGTGGTTATGGGTATGTTCAGGTTTTCTATTTCTTCCTGGTTCAGTTTTGGTAGTTATACGTCTCTAGGAATGCATCCATTTCTTCCAGATTATCTAATTTGCTGGCATAGAGTTGCTCATAATATGTTCTTATAATTGTTTGTATTTCTTTGGTGTTGGTTGTGATCTCTCCTCTTTCATTCATGATTTTGTTGATTTGGGTCATTTGTCTTTTCTTTTTGATAAGTCTGGCCAGGGGTTTATCAACCTTATTAATTCTTTCAAAGAACCAGCTCCTAGTCTCGTTGATCTGTTCTACTGTTCTTTTGGTTTCTATTTCATTGATTTCTGCTCTGATCTTTATTATTTCTCTTCTCCTGTTGGGTTTAGGCTTTATTTGCTGTTCTTTCTCCAGCTCCTTTAGGTTTAGGGTTAGGTTGT
>NC_138380.1:58267215-58330924 GCF_054177405.1 Leptonychotes weddellii
TGCTATATACTTTCCTCTTAGGACTGCCTTTGCTGCATCCCAAAGATTTTGAATAGTTGTGTTTTCATTTTCATTTGTTTCCCTGAATTTTTTAAATTCTTCTTTAATTTCCTGGTTGACCCATTCATTCTTCAGTAGGATGCTCTTTAGCCTCCATGTATTTGAGTTCTTTCTGACATTCCTCTTGTGATTGAGTTCTAGTTTTAAAGCATTGTGGTCTGAAAATAGGCAGGGAATGATCCCAGTCTTTTGGTACCAGTTGAGTACCAAATAAAATGAGTTTGGGAGTTTTCCTTCCATTTCTATTCTTTGAAACACCTTCAGAAGAATAGGTATTAATTCTTCTTTAGAAGAATTTGTGATTCTTCTAATTTGTGACCTAGGATATGATCTATTCTGGAGAATGTTCCATGTGCACTAGAGAAGAATGTGTATTCTGTTGCTTTAGGATGGAATGTTCTGAATATATCTGTGAAGTCCATCTGGTCCAGTGTGTCATTTAATGCCTTTATTTCCTTGTTGATCTTTTGCTTAGATGATCTGTCCATTTCAGTGAGGGGGGTGTTAAAGTCCCCTACTATTATTGTATTGTTGTTGATGTGTTTCTTTGCTTTTGTTATTAATTGGCTTATATAATTGGCTGCTCCCATGTTAGGGACATAAATATTTACAATTGTTAGATCTTCTTGTTGGATAGACCCTTTAAGTATAATGTAGTGTCCTTCCTCATCTCTTATTACAGTCTTTGGTTTAAAATCTAATTTGTCTGATAAAAGGATTGCCACCTCAGCTTTCTTTTGATGTCCATTAGCATGCTAAATGGTTTTCCACCCCTTCACTTTTCTATTTTTAAAATATTTTTATTTATTTGACAGTTCCACCCCCTCACTTTTAATCTGGAGGTGTCTTTGCGTCTAAAATGAGTCTCTTGCAGACAGCATATGGATGAGTATTTCTTGTAGGGCTGGTTTGGTGTTTGCAAATTCTTTTAGTTTTTGTTCTGGAAGCTTTTTATCTCTCCTTCTATTTTCAATGACAGCCTAGCTGGATATAGTATTCTTGGCTGCATATTTTTCTCATTTAGTGCTCTGAATCTATCATGCCAGTCCTTTCTGGCCTGCCAGGTCTCTGGATAAATCTGCTGTCAGTCTAATGTTTCTATCATTGGAGGTTACAGACCTTTTGTCCCTGAGCTGCTTTCAGGATTTTCCCTTTGTCTCTGAGACTTGTGAGTTTTACTATTAGCTGTTGGGGTGTTGACCTATTTTTATTGATTTTGAGGGAGGTTCTCTGTGCCTCCTGGATTTTGATGCCTGTTTCCTTCCCATATTAGGGAAGTTCTCTGCTATACTATGCTCCAATATACCTTCTGCCCCCCTTTCTTCTTCTTCTGGGATCTCAATTATTCTAAAGTTGTTTCGCTTTATGGTATCACTTATCTCTCAAATTCTCCCCTTGTGATCCAGTAGTTGTTTATCTCTCTTTTTCTCAGCTTCTTTATTCTCCATCATTTGGTCTTCTTTGTCACTAAATCTCTCTTCTGCCTCATTTATCCTAGCAGTTAGAGCCTCAATTTTTTATTGCACCTCATTAATAGCCTTTTTGATTTTGACTTGGTTAGATTTTAGTTCTTTTATTTCTCCAGAAAGGGATTCTCTAGTATCTTCTATGCTTTTTTCAAGCCCAGCTAGTATCTTTATAATCGTCATTCTGAACTCTAGTTCTGACATCTTACTAATTTCTGTATCGATTAGGTCCCTTGCAGTCGGTACTGCCTCTTGTTCTTTTTTTTGAGATGAGTTTTTCCATCTTGTCATTTTGTCCAGAGGAGAATAGATGAATGAGAGAATACAATGTTAAAAGGGTAACAATGACTCCAGAAAAATATACACTAAACAAACCAGAAGAGAACCAAAATCAGGGGGAAAGAGAGGGAAATAACAACAAAAAAAAAGAATATGATCAGGCTGGTGAATAGAACAGAGCCACACACTAGATTTTGGGTGTATTTTGGTCTGTTAGAAGAAATTGCCTCCCAAAATTTTAAAGAACGAAAAACCTATATATATACAAAATAAGAGTAAATACAATGAAGGGATGGGATATGACTGTAAAGATGAAAATTAAAAAAGATTTTAAAAAAGGAATTGATAAGATAAGAAGTTGGTTGAAAAAAGAATGAAAAAATTTTTTAAAAAAAGAGAGAATGTGATCAGGCAGGAGACTAGGACAACGTCAGACACTAGATTTAGGGTATATTTTGGTCTGTTAGAAGAAAGTGTATCCCAAAATTTAAAGAAAGAAAAACTTATATATATAAAAAATAAGATTAAATACAGCGAAGGGATAAAATATGACTGTAAAAATGAAAATTAAGATTTTAAAAAAGGAATTGATAAGATGTTGGTTGAAGAAGGGAAGAAGAAAAATTCAACTAAAAAAACAGAAAAAGAAAAAATAATGAAAATTTAAAAAATTAACTTTGAAAGACTAAAGAATCATGGGGAAAAAGCCATGAATGCTATGTGCTGTATTCCCATAGCTCTGGGGTTTTGCCATTCTTACTGATCGGTAAACTTGGTCTTGGCTGGATATTCTTGCTGATCTTCTGGGAGAGGGGCCTGTTGCAGTGGTTCTCAGTCTTTGCCTGAGGCGGAATTGCTCCACCCTTGCCAGGGGCCAGGCTAAGTAATCTGCTTGGGTTTGCTCTTGGGAGCTTTTGTTCCCTGAAAGCTTTCCATACAGCTTTGGAGGACGAGAATGAAAATGGTGGCCTCCCAATCTCTGGTCCCAGAGGAGCCGAGAACTCAGGGCCCCACTCCTCAGTGAGCCATCAGAGAAAAGCAGTCAATCACTCCTGTCCCCGTGGTCTGCAGTCGCACTCTGTGCTCACCCAGCCTGTGACCAAGAATTTCTATCTTTGGCACAGGACCCTGTTTAGAGTCTCCAAACCTAGCAGATTCCTGTGGTGCACTCCCACGCCACTCCTCCCAGGGGAGGAAAGGGAAGTCTCCCTGGATCTGCTGCTTCTTGGGTCCCTGCTGGAAGAGCAGTGGGCTGACTGTGCTGCAGATCATGGTTTATGGCAACCCCGAGCTGAGAGCTCACTCCTTGGCTCCGTCTTTGCAGCTGGCTTCCCCGCTCTGATACCTGGGATTTCTGCTGCACTCAGGCACCCCTGGTCTTTCTGTGATCCCAAGGGTCCTGAGACCACACTGTCCCAGTGAGGGTTCCACCTCCTACTTAGCTGCTGGAGCCACGTCACTCAGTGAGTGGACTTCTAAAAGTTCCGATTTTGTGCTCCGCTGCTCTGTCACTTGCCAGTAGCTGGCTGATGGAGGCTCCCTCCCCCCAAGGTCTATCTTCCCATATATCGCCTCAGATTCACTTCTCCACACGTCCTACTATCCAGAAGTGGTCGCTTTTGTTCATAGAATTGCTGCTATTCTTTTCTTCAAACTCCTGTTGAGTTTGTAGGTGTTCTGAATGGTTTGATAACTATCTAGCTGAATTCCTGGGACCCGACGAAATTTAGGTCTCCTACTCCTCTGCCATCTTGCTCCTCCTCTGAGGATCATATGGTTCTTGTCCTTTCTTCTATTAATATGGTGTATCACGTTGATTGATTTGCAAATATTAAACCACCCTTATAGCCCAGGAATAAATCTCACTTGATTGTGGTGAATAATTCTTTAATGTACTGTTGGATTCAATTCATTAGTATCTTGTTGAGAATTTTTGCAACCATGTTCATCAGGGATACTGGCCTGTAGTTCTCTTTTTTAGCAGAGTCTTTGTCTGGTTTTGGAGTCAAGGTAATGCTGGCCTCATAGAATGAGTGTGGAAGTTTTCTTTCCATTTCTATTTTATGGGAATAGTTTGAGAAGAATAGATAATAATGCTTCTTCAAATGTATGGTAGAATTCCCCTGTGAGGCCATCTGGCACTGTACTTTTGTTTCTTGGGAAATATTTTATTAGTAATTCAATTTCTTTGCTGGTTATCAGTCTATTCATGTTTTCTATTTCTCTCTGTTTCAGTTTTGGTAGTTTATAAGTTTCTAGGAATGTATCCATTTCTTCCAGATTTTCCAATTTGTAGGCATCTAATTTTTCATAATATTCTCTTATAATTGTTTGTATTTCTGTGGTATTGGCTGTTATTTCTCCTCTCTCATTTGTAATTTTATTTATTTGGGTCCTTTCTCTTTTCTTTTGGTAAGTCTGGCTAGGGATTTGTCAATTTTATTAATTCCTTCAAAGAACCAGCTCCTGGTTTCATTGATCTGTTCTACTGCTTTTTTTGTTTGTTTGTTTCTGTATCATTTATTTCTGGTCTAATCTTTATTATTTCCCTTCCTCTTCTGGCTTTAGGCTTCATTTGTTGTTCTTTTTCTAGATCCTTTAGGTATAAGGTTAAGTTGTTTATTTGAGACTTTTCTTGTTTCTTGAGGTAGGCCTGTAATGTTATATACTTCCCTCTTATGACTGCTTTTGCTGCATCACAAAGGTTTTGGACCATCATGTTTTTACTCTCATTTGTTTCCATGTATTTTTTTTTTTCTTCTTGAATTTCCTGGTTGACCCATCCATTCTTTAGTAGCAATTTTTTTTAACTTCCATGTATTTGTGGTCTTTCCAAATTTTTTCTTGTGGTTGACTTCAAGCTTCATGGCATTATAGTCAGAAAATATGCATGATATGATCTCAATCTTTTTGTACTTGTTGAGGCTTCATTCATGACCTATTATGTTGAGGCCTGATTCAAGACCTATTCTGGAAAATGTCCCATGTGCACTTGAAAAGAATGTGTACTCTACTGCTTTAGGATGAAATGTTCTGAATATGTCTGTTAAGTCCATCTGGTCAGGTGTGTCATTCAAAGCCATTATTTCCTTGTTGATTTTCTGCTTAGATGATCTTTCTATTTATGTAATTGGGATGTTAAAGTCTCCTAGTGTTGTTATTGTATTACTATCAATGAGTTTCTTTTTGTTTGTTATTAATTGTTTTATATATTTAAGTGCTCCTAAGCTGGGAGGATAAATATTTATAATTGTTAGATCTTCTTCTTGGATAGTCCCCTTCATTATGATATAGTACCCTTCTTCATCTCTTGTTACAGTTTTTGGTTTAAAATCTAGTTTGTCTGACATAAGTATTGCTACTCCAGCTTTCTTTTAACATCCATTTGCATGATAAATATTTCTTTATCCCTCACTTTCAATCTGCAGGTATCTTTAGGTCTAAAAACCATAAGATATTTAGGAATAAACCTAACCAATGAGGTAAAAGAACTGTACTCTGAAAACTATAAAACACTCATGAAAGAATTGAAGATGACACATAGAAATGGAAAAACATTCCATTCTCATGGACTGAAAGTACAAATATTGTAAATATGTCTATCCTACCCAAAGCAATCAATACATTTAATGCAATCCCTATCAAAATACCAACAGTATTTTTCACAGACAGAGCTAAAACAATCTAAAATTTTTATAGAATCACAGAAGGTGCTGAATAGCCAAACCAATCTTGAAAAAGAAAAACAAAGCTGGAGGCATCACAATTCCAGACTTCAAGTTATATGACAAAGCTGTAGTGATTAAGACAGTATGTTACTGTCACAAAAACAGACACATAAATTAATGGAACAGAACAGAAAACCCAGAAATGAACCCACAACTATATGGTCAATTAATCTTCAACAAAGCAGGAAAGAAGATCCAATTGGGGCGGGGGGGGCAGTCTCTTCAATAAATGGTGTTGGGAAAACTGGACAACAACATGCAGAAGAATGAAACTGGACCACTTTCTTACACCATCCACAAAAATAAATTCAAAATGGATAAAAGACTTAAATGTGAGACAGGAAACCATCAAAATCCTAGAGGAGAACACAGACCGTAATCTGTTTGACATGGGCTGTAGCAGCTTCTTACTAGATATGTCTCCTGAGGCAAGGGAAACAAAAGCAAAAATAAACTATTGGACTTCATTAAGATAAAAAGCTTCTGTATAGGGAAGGAAAAAATCCACAAAACTAAAAGGCAACCTTTAGAATGGAAGAAGAATGTCATACTTTGATCTACATGTAAAAGATTAGTTTCTTTGCTGCTCAGAGAGTAGACTGAATAAGAAACAAGAGTGGCATCAAAATCAGATGACAGTTGCTGTCACCAAGCATGAGGTGATAGGGACACAATACGAATTTCTTTAGTAATTATCTATTTAATTCAGTAGTCACCAACATTCTCTTGCTAAGGCAAGTAGCCCAACTATTCCCATTTTTCATAAAAGGAATTATTGTTTATTCAAGATCATACAACAAGGAAATTATAGATTTGGTATCAATAGAGTTTTTAATCACCTCGTTATAATTCTTCCCATAAACACACAAAGAAATACAAATATACGTGGGATGTAGTTTCAGAGAAAACATTGCTAAATAACAATGACATAAAGAATTGAATTAGAATGAAGAATAGGATCATTTACTGGGACCACCTGATTTTATATTATCAAATGCATTTTTAAAAGATTTTATTTATTTGAGAGAGGAAGAGAGAGAGAGCACACAAACAGGTGGAGGGGCAGTGGGAGAAATAGACTCCCCACTGAATGTGGAGCCCAAGGTGGGGCTCTGATACCAGGAGCCTGAGATCACGATTGAGCCAAAATCAAGAGCCTGATGCTTAACTGGCTGAGCCACCCAGGTGCCCCAAATGCATTTTTAATATGAGTTGTGAGTATCTGCTGGGGAGAGCAAACTAAGTAAGTTGACCAATCACAGTGTATCTTTAAGATATGTCTTCTCTCTTTCAAAAGAAGTTGAAAAGAATGACAAAGTCTTTAATTTTATCATTGCTTTCTTTAGGAGATAGTGTTCACCAGGAAGGCAAGAGAGACAGAGCATATGACTTGCAGCATTCAATATTCATTCCAGAGTGTAGGCTAAGTTTCGCATGTGAGTCCTTGTTGCCTGTTGAGACTATTAGTCCATGTAATAAGACATGTTACTACAAAAAAGTTCTTATGAGTAGAACTTTCCTACTTACAGCACATCTTGTCAATTAAATCTGATCATATCCTTAGGGTAAGAGATGTATTGTGGTTTCCCTTCTAATTGCCCTCATAATGGACACAGATGTGAGGTTTCTTTTGTGGTTAACCTTTGTCAACAGTATTACTGGATTGACTTTCCCTTCACACAGCACTTGCTGTTAAGCCATCTTTTATTTTTATAAATCTCTTTGGCCAATTCCCTTTCTCTGTCAACAATGAACGTAAAAGTACCTCTTTTCCCATAAAGGAAGACATTTTTTAAAAAAGTTCATTATTCTTTTGTTCCAATTGATGCTCAGAATCTTTATATCTTTTCTTTTCTCTCAGATTCCCAAATGGATGGTACTAATCCATTCTGCCAAAGTGAGGAACAAACGGAGTGAATGTAATTTCATGAATTAAAAATTACATGTGTATGTGGGGGATTTTACGGAGGTAATTTACTTTCATTTGATAACTAAGAAAATAAGAGTATCAATCTTAAGTGGTTCCTGTGTATCTACAGTTATAAACTTTGGAATTAGTCAGACCCAGCTCTTTGATCCATATCAGGATTTGGCATGTTACAGCCTTGGGGCCAAATCCAGCCTGCTGCCTGTCTTTGTAAATAAAGTTTCATTGTAATTCAGCAATACCCATTAGTTTACATGCAGTTAAGCTGAATAATAGTGATAGAGGTAGTATGGGCCACAAAGTAGAAAATACCATCTGAACTTTTACAGAAAAAAGCTGTGTCGATTCCTGATCTACATAACCTCTTTCATGAATACTTAGATTATAGAGTTGTTCTGATGATGAACTAAGACTGTGGTATGTGAAGAAATGCAGGCTCTCCTGAAACACCATTGGCACTCAATTATTAGTAAGATTGATACCAATAGGGATGCGATGGAGGATGCTGCTAAAAAGGCCCAAACAATGATACCCAATGATCTTCGGTCTTGTCTGTGGACCAGGAGCCCTAACCATATGTTACAGATGCATTTCCTGCATCACCCTTCCAAGAGTTGGTAGATCATGAACTACTCCAAAATAACAATATGATATATATTCTATTAGTCATGAGTTAGAAACATTATTTTATATTTAAATGGATAACACTTTTTTAATAGTTGGGAACTACTGGGCTACTGTATCAATGCAGTATTCTAATTAATCTTTGAAATTTATGTTATTTAAACATGACTTTGTCAATCTCATTGATTTACTGCAATTTGCAATTTACACCTGTTTCATAGGACTAATACCAAAATTATCCTGACATTCTGTTACTATGGATAACCTACCTGTATATTAAAATATAAACTTGCATGGTGTATCAATAGAACTGTTCCTACTAGCAAGAGATTTATCATTAGGCAAACTTGGCAAGCATATTTAAAACATGCATTGATTTATTTAGGGGTATTAAACATATGATTCATCCATATCCATTTGGCATGAAGTAAGCTCTGGTGAACATAAAGAATGTTCAGCCCTGGTGGTTTTTTTAATCAATGAGTATCAGGAAGACATTCTAATCAATATATTTTGTAATTAAGTATCAAAAATATAATATGCTTCTGTCAGTGGTTTTTGTGCATGTTTGTTTATAATATTAGATTAGTTCTTGTTGATTTTTGTAACATCAAGAAGGAAGATTTTTCCTGGCTAAATGTCTTCTGTATAGTTAAAGAGCTGGTATGTTCTGGTATGATGATGGTATTCTTTCCATTGTCTTAGGTTTGGGAAACTGTCATTTTTATTTTTATTTTTTTTTAAGATTTTGTTTATTTATTTGATAGAGAGAGACACAGCGAGAGAGGGAACACAAGCAGGGGTAGTGAAAGAGGGAGGAGCAGGCTTTCTGCGGAGCAGGGACCCGATGCGGGGCTCGATCCCAGGACCCTGGGATCATGACCTGAGCGGAAGGCAGACGCTTAACGGCTGAGCCACCCAGGCACCACGGGGAAACTGTCATTTTTAAAAGACAAAAGTATACATACTTCTTCTGTTAAAAAAAAAAATGGCCAGAAAGTAAATATTTTAGTCTTTCTAGCCACCAAAGACTGTCTTATGTGTATTTTTTCTTTTTAATTCCCCTTTCTAAGTATAGAAATTATTCTTCTCTCATGGGTTATACAGAAATAGACTCCAATCCATTTTCAGCGCAGAGGCTGTCGTTTGGTCTGCTGACCTCTATTTTTTTTTTTTAAAGATTTTATTTATTTATTTGCGAGAGAGAGAATGAGAGACAGAGAGCATGAGAGGGAGGAGGGTCAGAGGGAGAAGCAGACTCCCTGCTGAGCAGGGAGCCCGATGCGGGACTCGATCCAGGGACTCCAGGATCATGACCTGAGCTGAAGGCAGTCGCTTAACCAACTGAGCCACCCAGGCGCCCTGCTGACCTCTATTTTAATGAGCCATCCTTGTTCTAGTGAAGAGGTTCAGTGAATGCAGCAAAACCCCAGGAGCAGTCAATCTGGCATTTTCGTACAGGCTCCCTGGCTTTTTAAATGCTCACTTTTCTGAATTAGTTGTTATACTGCCGTTTAATATTGGAACAACAGTATACCAAATCTTGTGGACTGAAACTCAAAGTAAGTAACCAGGTCTATATAGACATGGCAAATGATTATCTATGTCATATGATTTCAGGGACATCAGGTGGCCATCCTGTATAAAACATTAGAAATATGTAATAGTTTATCAATCATTAATAAATGAATTACCTTTGTGCATGGCTTACTCTTTGTGTAATGTAATAGTCCAGATGTGGTATCCAAAATAGTGTAATCTGAGTAAGCTTAATATACACCTTCCAATGAGGCAAAAAGTGGAGAAAAGAGTCTTGGGATATACAATTTAAAAAACAGATGTTTTGCCAAAGCATATTTGGAGCACTGAGGGGAGAGGTCCTTTTAACCTTAGAAATACTAATCTAACTGACATATTATAAGTTTGGGGGCTTCTGTGAACCTTGGAGAATTGATGAAGATCCTTGCTTCTTCAGCAGGAATATAGTCACAAGAGGGGGAAGAAACTGAGCAGAGAGAACAGAAGGCAAATGTTACAAGAAAACCAACTTTGCTGATGATGGACATGGAAACAATTTGTTGAACTTATTTTATATTTTTCTAGAAAAAACATCTTTAATTATTTTATTCCTCAAGCTCTCCTCAATTTAAGATTTTTGGTAAAAACTGAAATGTTTCAAAACTACCAAAACCCCCTTTTAGTCAGCCCATAAGCAAAAATCAAACAAATAAAAAAGTTGTATCTTCTTTTGAGGCAAAACAATCAAAGATATTGGATCAATGCCCACAATGATGATAGAGTTGGAACTTATGAAATTTCATCATAGAAAAATTCTTTTTAGGGGCGCCTGGGTGGCTCAGTCTGTTAACTGTCTGCCTTTGGCTCAGGTCATGATCTCAGGGTCCTGGGATCAAGCCCTGCATCGGGCTCCCTGCCTGCTTCTCCCTCTTCTTCTGCTGCTCCCCCTGCTTGTGCTTTCTCTTTTGGTCAAATAAATAAACAAAATCTTAAAAAAATATATTTTTCCAAGTTCTAATTCTAC
The DNA here is from genome assembly GCF_054177405.1 of Leptonychotes weddellii. Taxonomy (NCBI): domain Eukaryota; kingdom Metazoa; phylum Chordata; class Mammalia; order Carnivora; family Phocidae; genus Leptonychotes; species Leptonychotes weddellii. The sequence continues at coordinate 58,277,842 of NC_138380.1, forward strand.
TTTTCATTAGTTAATGTGATTCTAGGCCCAAATAAATCCTAATCTGAGTACTGCAGGCAAGACTTTAAGATGTCTGAGGATACTATGAAGTCTTATTTCGTAAGCCTTAAAACCCTGAAAACGGGGTAGTAACAATGACATGAATAAGAATCATTTCAACATATTTTATACCCTCACCATCTTTTTCGGTCAGTGTTTTCAAACTGACATGGGTTTTGTTATAAAGAGAAGTGAGAGTCAGGTGTTCAAGGCCAAAAGGAATGCTACTTTGGTCAGGCAAGAAGAGAATTGGTTTGACTTTGCTCCAAGCAGGCAATTAAGGAATGATGAATTAGAATCCCCTCAAAGTGGGAGCCCTATTACTCTCAGACATGTCATGCACTCTGAAGTGTAAAATGTCTGATCATAAATAATAATGTCACTAATTGTGTAAAAAAAAAAAAAAGCAACCTGAAACAAATACTGTTGCTATATGTAAGTGACATCATTGATTGAAAAAAAATGAACTCATCTCAGACTTTTTTGCTGTGGTCGTAAACACATAATTTTACTCCTTAAAATACAAGTGGAAGGGGGCGCCTGGGTGGCTCAGTCGTTAAGCGTCTGCCTTCGGCTCAGGTCATGATCCCAGGGTCCTGGGATCCAGCCCCGCATCCGGCTCCCTGCTCCGCGGGAAGCCTGCTTCTCCCTCTCCCACTCCCCCTGCTTGTGTTCCCTCTCTCACTGTCTCTCTCTCTGTCAAATAAATAAATAAAATCTTTTAAAAATAAATAAATAAAAATAAATAAAAATAAAAAAGCTAAGTTATGGCGCTCCTGGGTGACTCAGTCATTAAGCGTCTACCTTCGGCTCAGGTCATGATCCCAGAGTCCTGGGATCGAGCCCCACATCGGGCTCCCTGCTCCACGGGAAGCCTGCTTCTCCCTTTTCCACTCCCCCTGCTTGTGTTCCCTCTCTCACTATCTCTCTCTGTCAAATAGATAAATAAAATCTTTAAAAAAAAAAATACAAGTGGAAGGACATGACATCATACTTGGACAGTATCTGTTCCTTTATTCAAAGACTTGTAAAAGACTCCAAACATCCTTGTCATCTGAAGTATGGATCAATGTAACTAACTGAAAAATCAAATTGTCTGTAGTAATGTTTGAGTTAAAATCTTAAAAAATCTAGTTGGAGTTTATACAAGTATGATATGAATATAGGTTATTACGGGATTTTCTATCCATTATGGTGATAAGTAGCTATAAGTACACGTGTGTATATATGTGTGTGTGTAGATATGTAAATATATTACAGTATGCAGGTCATAAATATTGACTACATCAGTAAATGAATGATTAATGTTTGCAATGTTTGCAATAGATACAACTGTCTAAAAATTACTTTGTTCGAGTTGCTAGAATTAATGAAAATATGTGACATATCAGCTACATTTTTGTCAAATCATAATGTGAACTTAATGAAAACCCATTCATTAAATTTTTATTTTATCAACATAATACAACCTTTGAAATTAGTCCTTTACCAAATTTATAATGCCATTATATTCACAAATGCTATATTTTGAACTACCTACACTGATTGTAATCAATAGAAATTCTGGAAAGTTTGTACCTACCTCATTAAAACTCTAGTAATTTTTTTTTTTTAAAGATTTTATTTATTTATTTGAGAGAGAGAGCACATGAGAGGGGGAGGGTCAGAGGGAGAAGCAGACTCCCTGCCAAGCAGGGAGCCCGATGCAGGACTCGATCCAGGGACTCCAGGATCATGACCTGAGCTGAAGGCAGTCGCTTAACCAACTGAGCCACCCAGGCGCCCCTCTAGTAATTTTTTTAAAAAACATTTCTCCAGCTTTATTGAGAAGTATTAACATATAACATACACAACATGTTAAAATACACAACATGTTGACTGGATACACTTATATATTGTAAAATGACTACCACCATATGCTAGCTAACATCTCCATAATCATACCCCCACATAGAAACTCATATAGATTAAAAAAATAAATTAACTCCACTACTGCTCATTTGGGAAAATTATTTTTTCTATCTTGATGAAAATTTTGCTATTTTTATACTGTCACACAATGATTTCACAGTAATAATGTCAAAACTTCTGAGAGTCAAAAACTTTCATTTTTTGCAGATTTGATATTTTTCTTTCCAGTGGGAAGTTGAAGAGAAATTCCCTTCCATTATTCTTCTCTTCCAAAACAACATAAAGCTTTGGTGTTTTGAATAATCACATTCAATCTTCAGGACAGCCATGTAAGGTATGTATTATTCTCTACATTTTAGAGATGAGGATTTGAGTTTTATACATGTTCAATAACCAGCTAAGTTCACCAAATAGTGGCAGAGTTTAGACATCAGTCGGTTCTAGCCGACTCAAAAGTCTGTACTTTTTAAACTGGCTTATACCATAACCAGATATTCAAGATAACCAGCCAGGGTTACTTTTCCTTTATACATATTTTTATAACTTGAGACTTTCAATTTTTATATTTTGGTCAGATCACTTGTGTTTTGTTTTGTTTTTTGCCTGACTTTCTCGAAATATGGTATACTATGGTTTTTTGGTTTTTTTTAAGATTTTATTTACTTATTTGAGAGAGAGAGAATGAGAGAGAACACATGAGAGAGGGGAGGGTCAGAGGGAGAAGCAGACTCCCCGCCGAGCAGGGAGCCCGATGCGGGACTCGATCCAGGGACTCCAGGATCATGACCTGAGCCGAAGGCAGTTGCTCAACCAACTGAGCCACCCAGGCGCCCGATACTCTCTTACTTTAAGAAGTGGTTAGTCTCATTCACTGTACACACACACACACACACGGAAATCGGTGTAAATCTCATTCTGGGTACATACGGCACCTTATTCTGCCTTGTGTACTAACCATATAATCATAAGAGATGTAGCACTGATAATAGAAAGAACATAGACTCTAATCATAATTTCAAACTAAACTGGGATTCTGTTTGTTCAGCTGGGATTCTGTTTGAGCTAACAGGACCTATATGATTCTGAGAAAGATGCTAAACCTCTCTGAATGCTTATTTCATTATCCAAAAATATGGATAACCCTAATGAAGTTCATAATGTCATTATAAGGATTAAATTAGATATATAAAATCCTAACACAATCTTCAAAATATAATTGTAGCTATTGTTATATAAACAGGGCATAATGATGCTCTGATGACAGGTTGCTTGAGAATGGAAAATCATATATGTACAATACCTAGTACAGTGCCTGACACAGAGACAGTGTTCTCTAAATGGTAGCTATTATGATTTAAGAGCCATGTCTTATAGCCTGTGATTAATTCATTTGGAAAATTTCAGTCATGCAATAAACAGATGTTGAATATGTGCACTATTTCAGGAAGTATGCCTACTTTAGGGTGGAAATAAAATTAAGCATGATATGACTATTCCAAATACATTACATGCATTTCCATAGGTATGTATATATAATATATAATTACATTTGTATTAAATACATTAAATGTGTTAATTATGATACATATAAATGTTACATGTATTAAATAGAAATAATTGTATATTCTATAAATATAATATATATAATTACATATGTATACATATTAAGTAACTATAAAACCGCACCATGACCAAAGCACAATAATAAAATGTTTTGAGATGGGAAAAGGGCTACTATCTTTGGACGTTTGAGTACTATTCCTTTAGTTCATAAAAAATTATGGAATTCTGTAAATTAGTTTTAGTCAATAGTATTTGATGTTTAGGATTTTATGTTTTTGCTTTTACAATTTTCCTCCTAGCATAATTAAAATGATTCATGTATTTTCGCAGTGTTTTCTGTGTAATAGTACATATACACACATCAGTATACAAAGAGAGAATAATCTATTGGCAAAACACACTGAAGCTGTCTTTTGTTTGATTTGTATTTCTTTTAGGCTTAAAACATAATTCAGTTTTATGTGTTCATTTTTTCAGGCTCATTAAAAAGGATAAAAAATAAATACTTCATAACTTCATTTTTACCATAAAATGTATGTTCCCTCTTGGTATATTAAATATTTTAAAACATTAATGGCTAGTTTTCTTCTGCCTCTTTTTATTGAAGTGCAAATATACTTAGGGGATATTGTACATTGGAAGTAATAATGATAAAAAATAAAGCCCAGATAGGTTACCAAAGTGGTCCTGTGTAGAAGAGTCAAATCGACTAATAGAATAACATTGAATTTTTCCTTCTTAAGAAACCAAGTTTGTTTATCAAGTGTTCACTTAAGTAGAATTAGGTGTGTGTTTTGTTTCATTTTTATATTCTAAACCATTTTTGTTATAGGATATGAGAGGTGGAAATGTGATAGCTATGCTAACTGAGGATGGTAATAGGGTAAAGGACAACGAAAAAGCCTTTTGTAATGTAATTTTAAACGGTATCATCATTTATTTTCCGTTGGCATTCAATTTCCAATACATTCACTTTAAAATGCATTACTGTTTAGTTTTGAATGTTATGGTAATTTTGGAGTTGACTTAGCTTTTCTCAGAGTCACAGATATGAGGCATATTAATGCACATGAGTTCCAGATGACAAATGGTGCTTAAAGTTTCCATGTCTGCTAATTCATTTTTGATTATAACATGGATGTCTTCTGAAATATAAATGGCATTTTGCCTAGCCAAACGGTCATCTGATTTGAACATACGATGTGATGCTTCACTGATGTTCGAACTTTGGAGTCATTTCAAATTCATTGATAACAGTGCTTATAAAGGCCATGTTCCCTGACTCAGAATGAAATAAACTAAGTCTGTATCAGCTGCTTCTCAGGGACAATGTTCCTTTAATCTATCTGACTTATAGAAAGTATTTGGAATTAATTTAGCAACCTTTGCAATCAGAGGATGTTTCACTTTGCTTACATTTTCAAAACCAACTTTAAATGGTCCAGCTTGCATTGTGTCAAGGAATTCCAACTACAAGAGTAGTCTTGGATCTTAGTTTTAGACAAATAATGGCAGCTATTAGCGTCTGTTAGGGGAAAAAATGGAGGTCATTCAAAGTAAATTTAAGTTTCAAAAGTGAATTCCATTTTTATCATTAGCCATCTAAATCAGCTTGAAATTGAGAAAAGAAGTGGTAAGAAAAAGTTGTACTACTTTGTTTAATTGATTTTTATACCACAAATTATTTTCATGTATTTAAACCTTCCTTATATATTTTGGAAATTCTTAGTCTCTAATACAAAAGGTAAAAACATCTGTTTGAGTTTCCTTAATCATACTCCTTGAAGTTCTTACTGAATTCTTATTATTTTAAGTTCCTTCTTGAGTGTTAGCATGACAACACCATCACACTATGAATTCCCTAAGATCTAGTAATGTGTCTGAAACAGGCTGTACTATGGAAAGTGGTCTCTTGAGATCTGAAAAACAATAAAACTAACTAAATGTCAATTTACTTTTTATTTTTTACATGGTTCTAAACAATCAGAGCTACACTTTCCTCCTTGAAACATTCTTTTGTTTGTATAACCTCTAAATGGCTGCTGAGTTATAGTTGAATTTTAATAGTGTATTTTTAAACTGCATATTTTAAGCTTTAGCATATTTTATTACATATATTGAAGAAACATTACATCCTATGAGGAAGTTAATTGGAAGAAATCCTAGTGATACTGTCAACTATCACACTCAGGGGAAGTTCATAATGTTCCAAAAATGCTTGAGCATTTTAGCGGGCAGATTTTCTGTTTTCAGGCCTCTATCATACTCCATATTCTTACATTTAGACATTAGATTTGGAATAAACGATAGCTTAATGGTTGTGTAGAACTAGACTTGAATTGCTTCAATTCCACATTATCTAGAACTTTTGAAATGTTCGTGTTAAATTTCTTGGAATTTGTTGAGAAATTCTTTTTTCAAAATTATCCTTATGTTTAAGACTTTTCTATTTGTATATCTGTTGCATCATGAAAAAAATTTTAAAATTCAAGTTTATAAAAATATTCTCAATTAAGGACGAATTAAGACAGGTTGACAAATCTGGTTAAAATGATTATTGAAAGGCATATGCAAAGGCTTTCCATTTTGACAAAGTCCTTGACAAAATTTGGCAGAAATTAAGGCTCTTAAACAGAAATGTTAAATGTTGAATGTTACTACTCATACTGTGGCAGACCAAAATTTAAGTATAGTTATCTTTTTTGGGGGGAAAAATAGAATTATGGTATTAAAATTATTAATCTATTAATTTTCCTTTTTTGTACAGTAATATTTATTCTATTTTTATTGACATGATTATATATAAAGTAAAATATAAGAAGTTTCATTGTGTTTATTTGCTGCCCAGTATGGTTCATTTCATTGTATGATTATAACTAAAAATAAATTTGTTCTATAGAGGAGGAAGTGCTAAAAAATTATTCTCTACATGAAAACACGCCTGGTACACTATTGATAGGAAGTGTAACAAAAACGAGAGAAAATTAAAAAATAATTCAGCAACTTGCTTAAAAGAAGTTTTGTTTTTTTTGTTTTTTTTTCATTTCAAATGCATTACAAATTCTGTGTGAGTATTCTCATTTAAAATATCTCTGTAAGTGAAGGAAAAAGTAAGGGAAAGAGTTATGATCCCCTTAGCAACAATTTTCTAATTTGTTCAAAAATAATTATTATAACTTTTATTGCCTATTATTACGTTTGCATTTCTAATAAGTCAACATTTACATTATCTTAACACGATGAATTTTAAGTCTCCTCACCCCCACACCAGTTCAGGTGATAGTGAAATGGAAACAGTATTATGTGGTAAAATATACTTTTTTACAATTGTACTATATACATATATATATGACATATATATGTACTATATATATATATATGACACATAAAGATGACAATTCAAATCCAGATTTCAAATAAGTGGAAGCAAGGTAAGTGTAAGGTACATCTAAACTGCAAAATAGAAGTTTGTATTTTTATGTATAGTATGCTATGAGATAATGTATAAAAAGGAGCTAGAGCATAGGAATAAATCTGAATTCTTCCCTTTTTTTCAAGGATTAACACATTTTTCTATATTTTTATTTTTTACTTTTTTATGGAGTTCATATTTAATGTGGGATCTGAAAATAAACAAACAAACCAAAAATAAAGACAAGCAGATGTGTGAAAAGAGAAAGCAAGGCTTTAAATTTATTTTTGGTTTCCAGCATCACATTACTGGCTGCAAACAAATGAATTTCCAATGTTTTTGATTTACCCAATGTTCTATATTATAGAGGTCTTTGTTGCTGATACCATTTACTTTATTATTAAACTCCACTTGACTCAGCAGGCACAGCCATACTGTCTTTCAGATGGGAATGTAGGGCTTGCAGACTACTGTCATGGTAATAGGTCTTACTCCTTCTACCCTGAGAAGACTGAGAAGCAACCAAAGCACTATTCTGGCAGCTTGATTTAATTCTACCTCTTGCTGCTGAGTCTCATTAAGAGATAGTAATGTGGGTCCTTATCCTACTCACTTTCCCCACCATGTGAGTAAGAGCATTCACTACTGGATCTCAATGAATCTTTTTTTTTTTTTTTTTTTTTATTGGGGGGTGCAGAGGGAGACGGAAAGAGAGAATCTTTTTTTTTTTTTTAAAGATTTTATTTATTTGACAGAGAGAGATACAACGAGAGAGGGAACACAAGCAGGGGGAGTGGGAGAGGGAGAAGCAGGCTTCCCGCGGAGCAGGGAGCCCGATGCGGGGCTCTATCCCAGGACCCTGGGATCATGACCTGAGCCGAAGGCAGATGCTTAACAACTGAGCCACCCAGGCACCCCGGAAAGAGAGAATCTTAAGCAGGCTCCACACCCAGCATGGAGTTCTACATGGGGTTCGATCTCAGGACTCCGAGATCATGACCTGAGCTGAAATCAAGAGTCTGGCGCTTAACCAACTGAGCCACCCAGGTGCCCCTCAGGGAGTCTTCTCATAACCCCACCATCTGCTCTGTGAGATTATTATCCATTATTTTTAAATTTAAATATATATTTATTCAATCTGTGTGTTTCATTGTGGTATACTTTATTAAGAGGTGACCTATGGGATATTAGATTTGATTTACAGTTAAATTTTGACGCCATTTCTCTTAAGAAGTTAGAAACAAACATCTAATTCTCAACAACACCAACAACACCAGTAAACAAATTTCTGCATTCCAGGACAAGGAAACTCCTATTTCTGGAAATGTGTAGTTTTCATATATTTACACTTTAAGAAATCACTTAAGAAATGAAAAATAATAATGGGAATTAGCTTCTAAGTGCAGTCTGTTAAAGTAAGATAAAACAAAAGTCTGATGATATTAATCTAGGGTATTTACATGGTAGCTACCTAAATGAAATATTTTTCAAAATTGCTAATAAGCTCTCTTGAGCAAGTATTGAAATCCCTCTATACATCAGGCCTTGTAATAGCTATAGTGGTGCTCACATTAAGAAGATACCATTGTAACACTCAAGAATCTGCAATTTGATGAAAAGCACATTTTTAAAAAGAAACATTATCATCATCAACAAAAACAAGAAAGGCAAGAACAACCTAAGTCCATGCTACAGATCATTCAATGAAAGGAACTTGATGGCAATGGCTATTAGAGATTATTATGTTATTAAATTTTCATTCCAAATAAATATTTATGTTTGTTAATTGGATGAGTCTATATTAATCTTCAAAAAGTAAAACTGGGTAAAGCAGCTATAGCTGTGCATTAAATCAAAAGGAAGAGGGAAGAGACTGGTTTTTCTTACAGAAAGGAATTTTAAGATTAAAGAAGTTGGTAGCAATGGCTTATTGGAATTGTATTTCAAAGATTATTTTGATATGGAAAAGTAAGACTAACTGATCTTTTAACTATATAGCATAGAAAAAGAAGTCATTCACAGTCTATTTTTCTATACATAGAATGAGATTTGATGTGACAGCTCATGTGTTATGGTTTTGTTAGATATAATAAGTATGGGATACTTGAAAACTGGCAACATTTGTTAATAAAAAGTAGGAAAGATAAGCTGACTATAAAACAAATTCAATTAAAATATATTGGGTTTTTATACTAAGGAAGCTCTGCAAAAGTTGGAAGTAGTCTCAGATTTTTTTTTATTTTTTTTTTAAAGATTTTATTTATTTTTTTGAGACAGAGAGAATGAGAGAGAGAGAGCACATGAGAGGGGGGAGGGTCAGAGGGAGAAGCAGGCTCCCTGCTGAGCAGGGAGCCCAATGCGGGACTCGATCCAGGGACTCCAGGATCATGACCTGAGCCGAAGGCAGTCGCTTAACCAACTGAGCCACCCAGGCGCCTGGAAGTAGTCTCAGATTTAATATTAAAAATTTTGTCTTTGAATGTCATTTCAGTTTTGAAGATATATTATTACCAAATACATTCCAAGCACACATTTTCTTGAAAACTAGACTATAAAATGAATTTAATGTAGCTAACACTGCAGTTCTTGATTTATGAGTGGATGCTAAAAAGTTGTTTCCCTGTAGGGAAAATTATTCCAAGCTTTGCAAGTTTCATATCTATTTTGCAATTAGGTTAATTTCCATTTGAAACTCTCCAACTTTGCCCTTTTGTCACAAAAATCATGAAATGTGAGCAATAAATGAGAAGCATTGTTTTTGTCAAAAAAGTTCAGAGTTTGGGATTTCCAATCCCAAGTAAGTGCTTCTAAATGTGCTCTGATATATAGAATGTGAAAATTAGTAAATATGAGTGTTCTCTATGATACTTTCTGGCATATTCCATTATTTCATGTAATTTGACTGATAGCTAAACTTCTAATATTATCATCTTTGAATGTTTATCTTAAAAGAAATATAATTACACATACAGCAACCATTTTCAGGGAGACAAAACCAGACTGCACAATATTGTTTGATACTAGATTTCAAAACAAATATAAATATGTGATTTTGAATAGGCGACTTAATCCCCTTACCATTGCATTTGGACCAGTCTCCTGATATTCTATGAGAATTTTTGTGGTGAAATTGGTACTACAACCTTTTAGTCATTTCTGTCTCTCTTCAGAATCTCAGACATATATATCTCTTTCTAACTCTGTGGCTTTGAGGGACCCAGGTTTATTTTCAAAACCATTTATAGAATGACTAGTCTATGAAAAATTGTAGGTACAACCACATGTTGTCATTTCCCTTTATTTCTTTACCTTTTGACTTATATGTTTTTTGGAAGTGTAGGTAATTTTTTTCCTTTTTTTTTTTTTTTAACCCCTTACAGAAGTATGTGAAGGGAAATGATTTTGTAGAGGATTTGTTTTTTGCGTTTTTTGGGTTTTGTTTTGCTATTGCTGCTGCTGTTTGTTTTCTTTTAGTGTTTGCCCAACTTTACTTTCTATAAATAGAAATAGTTATAGAAATAACTATTTCTATATATAGAAATTTCTTTTATTTATTTATTTATTTGAGAGAGAGAGAATGAGAGAGAGAGATAACACATGAGAGGGGGGAGGGTCAGAGGGAGAAGCAGACTCCCAGCCGAGCAGGGAGCCCGACACGGGACTCGATCCCAGGACTCCAGGATCATGACCTGAGACGAAGGCAGTCGCCTAACCAACTGAGCCACTCAGGCGCCCTATATAGAAATGTCTATATATTTCTATAAATTTCTACATATTTCTATGGGCAAAAGAACCACCCTCTAATTACATGTGTTTGTGGGGATGCTGATTCTCTAGCTAAAGATTTGGACAGGAAACCTCTCCAAGATCCTTGAATTAACCTGAATGTTGGGTGAAAGAGAATCATGTTTTCTCTGGGATCAATGAGTCCACGGAGCAGGTAATCAGTTCTCAGTGTCCTTCTTACCCCAATATGGAGGACATAAAGCCAGCAAAGAGAATGAGAAAAATCCAGTGATGGAGAGAAAGAAAATAACATCCTTTGAAGTTTCTGCTTAGTTTAACCTAATCTGAGTTGAATTTGAGTTTGAATTTGAGTTTCTTGTTTCTGTAACTTCAAATAACAGCAATAAAAAAATAGTTCCACAAAGCTAGTGCTTGGTAGTATTGAACCTATATACATGTTTTGCAATTGAATGTAACATATGTGTGCATGTCATAAATTTACCTCCTCATTTCCTGCCTCCATAAACAAGAGTTTTTTCATCTGATCCAATTTATGGTTTACTTCTTAAACTATGGCATACAGGAACTAGTATAGACTTTTATTTAATCACTCCCAATTCTCACCTGATAAAAACAACCAAACGTGACTTCAAGCATGGTCTGATCACTATAATTCAGCAGTAACTTGCATACTAGGTACAAAGAGAAAGCTAGAAGGAAAAATGTCATTCAAGATATTTATATCAAGAGCATTAGAGCATATCTACTCTCCATTAGCTGTTATAAAGAAAGCACTTTGATGGAAGAAGATTTAAGTCTTCTTTGAGGTGATCTCTCTCAACGGTATAGATAATAAAGCACCTTGCTTGCAAATACCACACTGATAATCATGTTACGGGCTACATCACAAAATTCAATTAGTTACTTTATTTTTAAAAGAAAGTTAGTTTCTACTGAATGAGCTTTCATATGTGCTAGCATCTTCAAGCACATGCTTTTGTGAATGCATATTGAAATAATTAGAGTGTGCTACTTAATGCACATTTAGTTGGAACTCTGCACATTAAAACGATATAAAATTATTAGAAGAACAGGAAAATACACCTTGCCTTTGATTATAAAGATGACTTCCTCATGCAGGCATATTAAATTTAGGGTTGCTGATAAAGACTTCAAATATTTTTTTCCTTTTGTGATTTCAGCACACAATGTACGTTTCAGTGAAATTATATTGAAGATTTCCCTCTCTGCTGTGTAACCTTGGCCGAACTTCTAACGCGATGTTCCTCTCGTGCCTAGTTTTGGATGATGCTTAGAGTTGGCATTCAATACATTTCTCTTTGATTGGCTGGAAAATAATATATCATGCCTTTAAAAAGTCAAGATACCAAGAATAGTAAAACGCTTTTTGTAATTTTAGCATTTAGCTTACAGAATGTATTTAACTTTGTTTATTACTGTGAGATGATCCTAACACCAAAGTCCTCATTCTAATTATACTTTGGCTCTGATTTTGTTCACCCCTTTGTATATACAGTAAGCGGTGTGCTATAAAACTGTAGAGCTAGTAGTCTATCCTAAAATCAGTAGATGTAAAGCTGATGCCTTACAGTATGTATTAGTGCAGATCATTCTAAATACCTTGGAAAGGCAGAATCATGGCCATGGTTTCTGGTGCTACAGTTGGTGACCTGCAGAGAGGTTCAAACTGGGGTTGAAATCCAGCCTGTAATCGTTAACGCCAGCAAAGCCTTGTCAGTTTGGAGAACTCGTGTCTCTTTCTAATTTGCAAAATAGTGTATTAATAGATAGTGGTGCATCTGAAGAAAGTGATTTTAAATGAAGGTGGATCCCGACCCCCCAGCAAGGAGCTGACAGGGTAGTGATAAGCCATACTTGGAAGAGGCTTCATTGAAACTAGGAACCTGCAGATGAGCTATCCTGTTATAGGGTAGGTGATTTCTAAGAATGAGGGAAAGAAGAGGGGTAGGGGGCAGTGAAGCAGGGATGAGCACTTTGTGAGCAAAAGAGCCAGTAACTGGACATTCTGTCAAGGAGGTTACTGACACTGCTTTACAGTCTCCTAAGCCATGTAAGGTTTGACTTTTCAAAGCTAACCCTCCCTTGTCCTTCTTCTCAGACTCAGTCCTGAAGGAACTGCAGTGGTTACAGGTGAAGGATGCGTGTAGCTGGGAAGAGGGAGCAAACTGATCTCCACCTCCCTGCTCCCACTGCAAGCTTCAGTCCTGAGGTGGAATCTGACTGCAGACATGGTGGCGTTGGGAGTAAAGGGGGGTGAAGAGCGTGGAGAAGTTTTGAATGACAAGAAAAAGTATATCTTAGATGAGATTGGACTTTTTAATACCTGAAAAAGTGAGAGTACTTGTTAATACCTGTAAGTCATAAAGAAAGCTATGGGATCTACCCAAGATTTTATCCAGGAGTAGGAAAGAACAAGCCCAAAGAATGCATCAAAGAGAATAAATGTGAGAGCAAACAAAATTACTTTTTGTTCACACTCCACTAAGTTCAATAAATACATTGGATCCACTGGCAAAATTTCCATAAGTGGCTTCTTCTTTCTTCTAAAACTGAGAATTGTATTGGTTTGTGCTGAAGAAACAATTTTCCATTTCCCAAATAAACATGAATTAGTTTTTGATGTGCACCCTTTAACTCTCCAACCATTAAATGTATTGGATAATGGTTTAAAACACTTTAAAAAAGTTTCACCTTGTTTATTTGTTATTCTGTCAATTAGAATTTTCTATCCACTGGCCAGCCCTATTGTGCATATATAAAATATATATATTATGATAGCCGATTTCCTCAGAATGATGCTGTGACCTCCAAAGATTTTTTAGTACAATTAAAATGATGCTCAAACTATATTCAGAATTATTTTGGTGTCAAGTGATTTTTAGTCTTATTTAAACAGAGAAAATGCATGTAATTCACATGGTTATGATAATTGTACTTCCCAAGCCCCAAATCAAGAAATGTGGTTGACAAATGATTTTTGGGTTACATCCAGGTACCAGAAAGTAGCCATACTGCCCAAACACTGTCACTAGCTTAGTGTTTGTGGTTTAATGCCTGTGGTGTAAAGAGGTGATGAAGATAGTATTAAAAATATGGTATGTACAGGGAATATATTTGAATTATGTGGGGTAAATTAAGCAGACGGCACCACACTATCCCTTAATACCAAAACCTTAGCTTGCTTTTCTTGCTTCTGCCTTTTGGAACTATTTTTGATCTGAGAAAATTTTAAGTAAAACCTCCTCCATTAGATTCCATGAATCAGTTTGTTTGCCTAATCATGTCATTAAATTCCCTGCCATATCACTAGATACAGAATCTGTCCACCACACTGCTCATTCAAAAATTTCATAACATTAAGGTTGTAGACCAGTCAATGTAATTATATTTCTGGGTCATGTTAATATACAATTTTTGGTAGGTGAATTCAGCTTATTTTTGCTGAATAAAGATCAGTTATTTTTCTTTGTTTTGTCCTTATTTTCAACTGCTGTTCTTCAATATACTTGCTCCATTCTTCCATTACTGTATTCTAACTCATGAAATGAGACGTTCAGGAATAGTTTAGAACACTAGATCAAGCATCATCAAAGCTCTTAATTATGTTTTGAATGATTCCAAATGGTAGTATTCATCTAAGAATAAACCAAGCATTACAGTAAAAGAGGTGTGAAATAGCCATATAAACACTCCTACTACTAGTTCATTTTTCAGTTTACTAAGAACATCACTAACAAGAAATAGAAGGTTCTTTTTCTCTTTTCAGTTTAAAATAATTACTGGAACAGTCTAGGATCTATATATAATGAAAAAGATCAAAGAAACTGAGAACAAAAATGCACCTGTATATATGTAATGCATTAAAAAGTAGTCAAGCCCAATTTTAGCCAATGAATGCATGACTGAGTAAGGAGTAGAAAGTGTTCTTCATTAATTATAAATTGGGAATTTGGGGGAAAAGAAAAAAAGAAAAGCTCCAAGGAATCATAGGCAACTTATGGCAAATGTCCAGCATCACACTAAAATAAATCATGCAAAGGTAACCCTATGCCATTTAATGTTTTCCCCCTTGGTAATATTCACTAATTTCATCAGAGAGTTTCTTAAATGTCTTGTTTTAAGGTCTAGATATTTAGCTTGTCAATCATTTTTATTATGGAATAAGTTTATATAATATTTTTATACCTTGCTTAAGGAGGGGACTCACCACTAATCACAGCATTCTTGATTTTTTTTCCCCCAATGTCCTCAAGCTTGATATTTGAAGGTATAAGCTAAAACACAAGATGAAAATTTGGTTTAGGTTTAGGTTTGGATAGGTGGTTTTTTTTTTCATGTGGAGAAAAAAGTTCAAGTCACAGTTTATTTTTTAAGATTTATTTATTTATTTAGAGAGTGAGTGAGAGAGCACAGGGGGGAGGGGCAGAGGAAGGAGAGAGAGAATCCCAAGCAGACTGCGCAGAGCCCATGCGGGGCTCGATCCAGCAACCCTGTGATCATGACCTGAGCCGAAACCATGATGCCAGCACTCAACCGACTATGCTACCCAGGCACCCCACAAGTTGCAGTTTACATATTAATCCTGGCTGATTTTTAGGTTGTGATTTGCCAATAAGAGAAACAGTTAATTAATATTCCTTTAATCAATAATTTATTAATTAAAAAGTTACCTGTTAGAAGCAATTCAAATTACCTTAGAAGGAATGTGATTAAAATGCAAAAACACAAACACTTAAACAGTCCCACTGAATCTATTCCAAATTAACTTACAATTAAAAAAATAAAGCCCTAAAGAAATAAAACCACCATGAATAAAAATTATCTGGGGGAAAAATAAAAGAAACTACCTGTAGAAAGAGATCCATAGAGATAACATACACTAAATTAACAGTATATTTGTTGATATATTTAAATAAACAAGTAATATGATGGGACTACACTTTCACCTAGTTCATATAAAGCAGGAAAAGAGCATCACTTCCACTCTAACAACAGAAGAATAAACTGTATAAACTATAAAATCAAATTTTTTTAAATTCCATCCAAGAGCAGAGGTTAAATCCCAGAACAGAGAAGTCCAAGCAGGAGAGGGAATACATGGAAAGAATATGTAGCTCCAGCAGGTAAGAGGAAATTAGAATTTTATCACTTTGTTGAAGGATGGATGTGGGCTAGCTCAACATATAACATATTGGGTGCCTTGGACACAAGGAAATTTTCACTCCTGTGGAGGCTGTTTTTCATGGACCTCCACTGATTCTCACGAGAAGGCTTGTGAACGTCCAGGAGACAGGAAAAGCCTCCTCTGGGTGGTACAAGCATAAGGGAAGTGCATCACTATCGGAAAGCCAGGAAGCTCCATCTCTCCTGCTCGGATCCTTCTCTTACACTAAATAAAAACCTCAAGATGTATGGGGAAGAATGGCAAGTTCTATCACTCTCAGGGCACAGGTAGATACTATTATTCCTGTGGGAAGGGAAATGGAAAGAAACCTCCTTCTCTGGGGAAATGTCAGCAAAGAGTTCCCCTCAGTGCCTTCCTATATCAATAGCTTCAGAGTCCTCAGCACCATAAAAAGCAAATCTCTCCCATACAAGATCCACTCTGGCTATAATGGAGAGTTGTGCTTTCAGGAGGAGGAGGTGTAGGAATCCTGAGAAAGCCCCCTCTATGAAGCCCAGGCATATGGGGCCTCACTTTGTTTTTGTATTTTCTGAAAGGTTTAAAATACAAATTCAACTTTTAAAATAAATATTGATTATTTAATATTCTAATTCCTCTTGAGCGAAATTTGCCAGTTTTTATCTTTCAAGCGATTTCCTCATTTCATTGAAATTGCCAGATTGTTGCATAAAGTAGATCATAATATTATTATACCTTTAAAATCTGTAATCAGTTACCTTTCCCATAATCAATACAGATATTTTGGGTCTTTCTATTATTGGTTCTTATCACTCTTGCTAAAGTTTATCAATTTGATAGATCTATTAAAAAAACTAGCTCTTGAATTTATTGATTTTCTCTTTTTTTCCTGTTTTTTATTTTGTTGATTTCCATACTGATATTTAATGTTTATATTCTTCTTCTTTCTTTGGGTTTAATTTGCCCTTCTAGTTTTAAAGACGGAAATGAAAGTCATTGATTTGAAACTTTCCATCTTTAATATAAGGGTTCTATTTTAATTTCATCTCTAATTACTTCTTTCACAGAATTGCACAAATATTTACATGCTGCATTTTCAATTTCATTTAAAACCAATGATATCCTAATTACCATTTAGTTTCTTCTTTTAGTCAGTTACTTAGAAGTGATTTATTTAGTTTCCAAATATATGAATATTTTGCAGAGGTCTTTCTCTCATTATCTAATTTAATTCCATTGTGTTCAAAGATCATATTTTGTGTGATATGAATCCTGTTGAATTATTTGAGACTCCTTTTATGACTCAGATTATGTATGGTTTATTTTTTAAATATTCCACATGCACTGGAATAATATGTATGTTCTACACTTGTTCTATTGTGATATACACTTGTCCAATAGGTCAGTTTGTTTGATGATATTGTACGTCTTTTATATTATTGGTGATTTTCTGCACTGTTCTATTGGCCATTAAGAAAGAGATGCTAAAATATAATTGTGTTTTTGTTTATTCATCTTTGCCATGTTATTAGTTTTTATTTCTTTTATTTTGAGGATTTGTTATTTTGTGAATAATCTTTTATGATTGTTAGGACTTCTCAATAGTCTGGCTAATTTAGCATCATGAAAAGACTTTCTTATCCTTGGAAATAGCCTATGCTCTAAAATTTTCTGAGGTCAATACAGCTGCTCCAGCTTTCATTAGGTTTATGTTAGCATGGTAAAACTTTTTCTATCCTTTTTTTTTTTTTAACATTTTCTGTCTTTTTATTTAAAATATATTTCTTACAGGCAGCATACAATGACTCTTGCTCTTTATCCAGTTTGACAATCTCTGCCTTTTAATTAAGTTCTTTAGACCATTTGCACTTAATGTATTTATTTATATGGTTATATATAAAGT
Source organism: Leptonychotes weddellii (assembly GCF_054177405.1). Classification (NCBI taxonomy): domain Eukaryota; kingdom Metazoa; phylum Chordata; class Mammalia; order Carnivora; family Phocidae; genus Leptonychotes; species Leptonychotes weddellii. The sequence continues at coordinate 58,295,581 of NC_138380.1, forward strand.
TCATCATCTTTCTACTAATTTTATCAGTAAAAAAGAATTTTTTTTTCTTTTCCAGTCTTTTTTGTTTTTAAGATTTTATTTATTTATTTATTTAACACAGAGAGAGACAGCAAGAGAGGGAACACAAGCAAGGGGAGTGGGAGAGGGAGAAGCAGGCCCCCCCGCCAAGCAGAGAGCCCGATTTGGGACTCGATCCCAGGACCCTGAGATCATGACCCAAGCCGAAGGCAGTCACTTAATTGACTGAGCCACCCAGGTGCCCCTTCTTTTCCAGTCTTTACTGAATTTTATTATTGAGTTTTTAATTGATCTTATTTTATTTCATTTGTTGCTTTATTTGCTGTCCCTCTAATTTTTTGGTAGTTGCTTTAGGGTTTCTAGTATATGTCTTTAACCTATCACAATTTATCCTTAAGTAACATTAAACCACTTCATGAGAGGTAATAACAATCTTAAGAGATTATATACTTAATATATGACCAACATATATTTTGGTATGCCTATATGGTATAAAACATGGCAGTGAAAATAATGAATTATTGCTACATACATTGCTATATTTGGATATCAAAAATAGATCAAGAGAAAATGTAAATCACAAAGTAGTATGCATAATCCTATTTTAACTTTTTAATTTTTATTTTATTTTATTTATTTATTTTTTTAAAGATTTTATTTATTTATTTGACCGAGAGACACAGTGAGAGAGGGAACACAAGCAGGGGGAGTGGGAGACAGAGAAGCAGGCTTCCTGTGGAGCAGGGAGCCCGATGCAGGGCTCGATCCCAGGACCCTGGGATCATGACCTGAGCCGAAGGCAGACGTTTAATGATTGAGCCACCCAGGCGCCCCCTATTTTAACTTTTTTAAACAGGCAAAATAAAACAAGGTATACTTTAGAGATGAAGACACACATGGTAAAGTTATTTAAAAACAGCAAAAAAATGATCAGTGACCATTTAGGATAACAGTTATCTCAGGAACTGGAGACCTAAATATGCAGATACTCAAAAGGGCCTTTAAAACATTGAGGATCTTTTTTTTGAAATCAAGTGGTTAGTACAAGTATAAATGATTGATTACCATTATTTAAACTATATAAAATTATATATCTATGTATATATGTTATAAAAGTTATATATATATAACTTTTATATAGTTTAAATATATATGTGTGTATATATATTTATATATAAATATAAATATATATGTATACACATACACACGTACACCAGCTTCCCATTACAACATTACATTCACTAATATGTCAGGACATACAGTAGACTTTGGACAGGGAAAAGATGTGTTAAGGGGAAACTGGTGTCTGTCGATATGAAATAAAAAAAAAAATTCACTTTTCACGATTGACATGGCCCTAATCAATATATAAATTCTGCATTTCTAAGAACAAGTCATGATACAGATAAATGAAGAAGTGAATGCATAAATAACTTACTAAAAATAAAGGAAATTAACAATTCCAGCCCATCTCTTAGGTGCCAGGATACTGCATTGTGTGCTAGACCTTTGGTTTCATTTAATAGTCTTAAACCCTTAAGGGGCTTACAAGGAATCTGAGTAGCATAAAGGTTAGGTATTTTCACCAATGTGCCAGATCTGGTAAGTACTGAGTCGAGCTTCAAACTCAGGCAGGTCCAGCTCCAAAGCCTGGACTCTTAACATTAAACCACTGTATTTCCATTAAACCACAAACCAAAGACAAGTAATCAAGTCCCACCCAGGAAAACTTTCTATTTTCTGCAACATGTGATTTTTCTTTTTCCCTTTAAAAACAGCTTTTGTGTCCCCATTGATGAAATAAGTTAAATACTAAATACCTGCTTTGACCCACCTCACAGTGGTTCAGTTAGAATCAGATGAGCCAACATGCATAAATTTACTAGTAGAATGTTGCACGTTGTTGTTTTGAAAAATTTCTTTTCTTAATTGCATCTCCAGCGTGGAAATTATTATGTGACCTGTAGCCGGTATTTTACTTTGATCAATGAATATATGCATACACCAGAAAATAAACCTAAATGTTTTCATTTTTATAGGTAAAAATATGGCAAAGTAGACCCACTGTATATTATAGCCACACTTTTCACTCATCTCTCCATATTCTTGGGGAGGTAACAAGGGGCAACTTCTTTGGGATTTCCTAAAGTAACGGTGCATTGCACGCATTACCCCACACAAGAAGGCAGATGGGGCTCTGGGAGGTGGATGCAGCCTGGTTTCTAGCTTGCACACAAACAGTCTATTCAGACTCACTGTTGCTCTGAACAATTCCCAAGTGCTTTTGCTAAAGTGAGCTGGAAAGACTTGCCACAGGTGGTGGCCCCGGCTAATGTACACCTGCATTACCTACCCTAGCATCCCAGTCTCTTAATTAGTTTTGTCTCTTATGGTTCAGTAATTAAACAAATTGTTATAAGCAACTAAAAAATAGAAGCCAAGAAGCCCATTTCCACAGCTGGCAGTCTGACACATTAGAAGTTTAATTGCTAAAATGCTCTGTCAGGGGCCAAATTCTTTATTATTGTTTGCCTAACAATTATAAATGAGTGGGTGGGTGGAAGTGGCACTCTGGGTGCTGTAAGAGTTTTTTTATGACTGATTCTCCCTCCCCCCCAAATATATTTTTCACAGTGGCTGAGTTGCTTGGGAAAGATGAGGATAACCCATCTTTTTTTAAGCAGGAATGAATCTTTAAACCAGTGATATTTGCGACTACTAAAGAGGTTTATATCATAAGAATTAGTCTGGATACTTTCACCAGAGAATTCTCAAATAAAAAAGTTATAATAATGATTGCTTTCTAGTCTCTGTCAAGTCCTTGGAGAACAGAGCATCCTCCTATGACTTTTCATCTCTTCTGTGAATGAAAATTTTCCCAGGCTGTCCTCTTTTACCTTAACTAGGGCACTTAAAACTAACACACAGGCACATCCTTGGGACACACACATGCCCATCTCTGCACAAAGTATTATAGCTTCTTCCCAAATTCAGATGGTGTTTCTAATACCATTTAATTTTTATTGTGGGTTTCCCACACCTTCAACTTAATATAAAAAGTCATCTCTTTTATTTGCTTGCATTTGCTTAAAAGTAAGATATTGTTAAAAGGACTTCAGTTTTGTTTGTTTTGTTTTAAGTTATATATTTTTCTGAGTATTAAACTAATACCTCTTTAGTTTAAAAAACTGGAGAAAATATAATTAAAAAAATAAACATTATTCAAAATCCGACACTGGCATATTGGATTACTTCCCAGCAAATATTCACTCTGCTCCTCCTTAGGGCAGAGTATAGCTCCTGACTCACTGAGTTTGGGCTTGGTCATGCATTTCCTGGGGCCTCTGGAATGTAGGAAGAAGTAACATGTTGAATTGGGTAGAAATGCCAGTTGAGAGCAGAAGTTTTCGGAAGCTTACTCTCTTGTACTACTGATGGCTGCCATGGCCAACCCTGCTCCTTCAGCTAGGGTTCCAGAATCAGAGATGTGATAAACAGATTTGCACAGAAGTCTGGATCCAACGCAGGTCAGATCTAGCCAAGTACCAGCTGGCCCTTTCTGAAGCTGAAATAAATGTTTCTTATTGTAAGCCTCTGAGAGTTTGAGGTTGCCTGTTACACAGCAAAGTTGACATATATATCAACCTTTCAATGGAGATTTTATCTATTTGTGTATGTATATAGGTATGTGCATGCACACACATACACATGCATACAGTTGACCCTTGAACAACACAGGTTTGACCTGTGCAGGTCCACTTACATGTGGATTTTTTTTTTTTTTTTGATAAATGCAGTAAGGGTACTGTAAATGTATTTTCTTTTATAATTTTCTCAATAATATTTTATTTTCTCTAGATTATTTTCTTTTCAAGAATACAGTATATAATACAAACACACAAAATAAGTGTTAATTTGTTATGGAACCTGGACTGGACGGCCTGACGGAATAACCAAGCGGCACCCGGAGATCTTGGAGGATAGGAGGTTTATTTAACGCCGGTGGGCTCAGAAGAGATTGGTCTGAGCCCTGAGCACAAACAAAGGGGGCAATTTATTTATTTATTTTTTTAAAGATTTTATTTATTTATTTGACAGAGAGAGACACAGCAAGAGAGGGAATACAAGCAGTGGGAGTGGGAGAGGGAGAAGCAGGCCTTCCGCCGAGCAGGGAGCCCAATGCAGGGCTCGATCCCAGGACCTGGAATCATGACCTGAGCCGAAGGCAGATGCTTAACGACTGAGCCAACCAGGTGCCCCCAAAGGGGGCAATTTATACACATCTACTTCCGCATACCTGGCACTTTTGGCGTGTGCTCGAAGTGGGGCAGAGAGAATAACCCAGAAGAGCCCCGGGGCAAGGACTGGGACTCTCTCCCTGGCTCAGTCGGCCATCTTAGGACACAAATTTTCCTTATCATTCCCCCCTTTGATGTTCCTTTAAACACCTAGTTTAGAGGGCATCATTTTCATCTTCTAAGGGGCGATAGTGAGTAAGGAGTAACTGGAGTCTGATTTTAGCAATTTGAGTAATGATAAACCTAGTAAGGGCATTAAGAATACAAGGACCAAATGCTACTATGAAGAGAAGCAATAGGAGGTGGGCGAACCAAGGGAACCGTTGTGAGAGGGTATCCCACCAAGTTGTCCACTGGAGTGTTTCCCACCGGCGATGTACTTGTTCCTGTAATTGGGTCAGAGTTTCTTGGACCACCCCCGACCCATTAGCATAGAAACAACATTCCTCCTGTAAGAAGAGGCAGAGCCCCCCTTGCATGGCCATGAGCAAGTTGAGCCAATGCCTGTTTTGGAGAACCACTGAGGCCCGTGAATCAAGCTGGCGATGCAGGGCCAGGGCCAACTGAGTGAGGGCAGAAAAATCTGCTGTGAGTTGTTGAGTTAAGCCCTGGTACTGAATCTGAGACATCCTGACGCCAGTGGCGCTGAGGGCAACACCTAATGCAGCCGGCAGGCTCACAATAAGAGGGATGGCCATGGGAGAGTGCCGAGGGCGGCTAGGAGGTCTCCATATGAGTGGGGCATTGCTCCTGGCGAGGACTGAAAGATCGGGTAAGAGACTGACAAGTGTGCATGATTGATCGCATGGGGTGATGCAGATGTATACACCTTGATCACAAGCTAAAAAGGTGTTGTTAGGCGCACAGACCCAATTGTGGCCTGTGATGGGAGAGGAAGAATTGCCATATAGCAGTACCAGAGCCAGAAAGGGATAATCTGAAGTCCCTGGTGCCAAGGTGGGAGGTGATATGGTAGATTGGTTGAGGATGACACCTAGGTATTGGATGGGACCGGGCTTCATACAGATCCAGCAGTCAGATGCTAGGGGTGGATTCAAGGGGGTAAGCGCTTAGTGGGAGGCGTTAATCATATCTAACAGTTGTGCTATAGATGCTTGCTGCATTTGGATGGGGGACCCAGGGATGCGCCAGGGCGAGTTATTTTCTGTCTGACTCTGGGGGTTGACTGTAAGGCTTGGAGTGAACATGGACTTAATCATAAATTTGGCCACGGGGTCAGTCCCCATAGGGTGATATTGGCCCAACAGGAGAATGATTCCTGTAGCCCATGATGTGGCATTGGGTTCTAAGACTGAGAGGGTGAGTGGTATACAGTGATTGTTAGAGCAAGAGGATGGGGTGGTGTTGCATGACAAGGAAATCTGGATGTCATTGTGTTGTTTGAGGTGCCACCTGGTGGACCATTGTTCCATTCCCAGCCAAGTCGCCACCCATGACTCAAATCCCCAGGCTTATGAGCAGAACTGAGGGCAGGTGTTTGGCTGTTGAGGCGTAGGGCCCCCACAGATGTAGATATCTACCAGCCAGTAACCAGTGAGGGCCATGGTAGGAACACCGTCTATGAGGGTACCAGGAGGTATCAAGAAGCTGGCATCCATTAAAATGAAGGTTAACCTTTGGTGTGTGCCCATCCCAGGTGGAAGAAGTCAGTGGGGGCACTGGTGTGGAATTGAGGGGGATAAGCTGGAAAGTCCATTTGCCAGTAACGGTGATACGAGAGTCTGCCCTCCTTGCCTGGCCAAGCTAGAGGCAGTGAGGAGGAACAGCACACCAGGTAGCAGAAGACTGGGACTGACTGGGGCCAGGAAAACCGTGGTGAAATGCGCTCAGGAGTAGACAGCAGAGGGCCAGTAAAAGTGGGATCTTACAATAGTAAGTCTCTGGGGGAAAGTCCAGTCAGGAGAGGCAACAGTGTAGAGTCCGACTCCCAAGATGAGGGAAATCACGCCAATGAGAGCCAGGGACCACAGTGAGCAGGTGTCCATCAGTTGATGGGGTTTCGTCGAAGGTGAAGCCGGAGTGGGTTCATGAAGTCTGGCTGGACTCTCCACTTGCGTGGCACCTCGTCCAAATGATGAGCTTTCTTCACTCTGGAGTGGTGGACCCACGGGGTGACACCTAAGACCTTGAGGGCAGTAGGGGTGGTTAGAACAACAGTGTGGGGCCCTGTCCACTGTGGTTTGAGGGGGTCTTTCTTCCAATCTTTGACCCAAACTGAGCCTTCTGTCTGGTAGGAGTATATCTGAACCCCCTGCTTGGCTGCACATCTGTGAAGTCTATCTCTAGATCTTCGAAGGGGGTTGCTCCCAACCTCTGGACACTTGGCGGGGGCTGTGGTGCAGACTAAGCATTATTTTTAGCACATGTTATTTATCGTTCACTTGTTGCTTGGCATAATGCTGGCAGCTGACTGATGCAGTAGTGCTTCTTGAGAAGGGCCTCTAATGCAGTTTTCCCCAGATGAGTTAGTTGGTGGTGTTCCTTGACTAGATGCCCTCCAGTTGCTGTTGGAACAAAGATGCGCCCATCTGGCATCATCCACCATCCCTTTTCAGTCCGGGTGGCTCCCTCAGCCATGGCCCATTCATTTTCCTTTTTAGTGTAACTGGGTGGAGGGACTTCTTCCGGGCGTGTTAGGGCCATGGTGAGGGAAGGGGCTCTGTCCATGTCCTCACTGGCTGTGGTCTTGGCTGCCTCATCTGCCAGATGATTTCCCCATGCTATGGGGTCGTCTCCTCTCTGGTGTCCCTTACAGTGCAGGATTGCACTGTATAGATGTTGACTTGTTTGCCTTCACCGAGGGTGAGGGCTCGGACTAAGGCACGTAATTCAGCCTGTTGAGCTGACCATCCAGCTAGTAATGCTTAGCTTCTAGGACTTCAGTGGTTGTGGTTACTGCATAACCTGCTTTTCGGGCACCCTCTTGTAGGTAACTGCTGCCATCGATGAACAGTGTGAGCTCTGGATTCTTTATGGCTTGATCCCGCAGATCTGGATGTCTTGAGTAGACTTCATTAGTCACCTCAGAGCAGTCATGGTCTGGTTCCCCCTCTTCCTTGGGGAGGAAGGTCACTGGATTTAATGTCCTTACAGTTTCGAGGGTGACCCACGGGTTTTCGCAGAGGAGTCCTTGGTATTGTGCTAGCCGAGAATTGGAAAGGAAGTGGTGTCCCTGTGCATTCACGAGGGACACAACTGCAGGAGGGAGCTTGACATTAAGTTCTTGCCCCAGGGTAAGTTTTTCTGCCTCCTTGAAGAGTAGGACTGTGGCTGCCAGCGCCCTGAGGCACAGTGGCCATCCTGCTGCCACGGGGTCCAGCTTCTTTGACAGGTAAGCAACTGGCAGTTGCCAGGGTCCAACAGTCTGGGTGAGTACCCTGGGCACTATTTTTTCCTTCTCATGGACAAAGAAATTGAAGGGTTTCTCTACATCTGGTAGGCCCAGGGCTGGAGCCTTCCCCAGGGCGGTCTTTAACTCTGTGAAAGCGGCTTCTGCTTCCTCAGTCCAGGCAGGGGGTTTTCGATCTGGTCCCCCTAAGAGATCATAAAGGACTCTTGCTTTTGCTGAGAATCCAGAGATCCAGATGTGGCAGAACCCTGCAGCCCCCAGTAATTCTCGTAGGCCCCTTTTTGTCTGAGGCTGTGGTAGGGAGATGATGACCCTTTTCCTCTCCTGCCCTAGTTCTCTTTTCCATTGGGTGAGGAGGAAACCAAGGTATCGGACCTGTCGTTGGCAGATTTGTGCTTTCTTCCATGACGCTTGGTATCCCGAGTCTGACAGGAGCTGTAGGAGGGCCTTTGTGCCTTTTGTTCAGTCTTCTTGTGTGTCACTGGCGAGGAGGAGGTCATCCACATGCTGGAGGAGGGTGCATCATATGGCCTCTCTTGGGAAGCTGGCAAGGTCTGCGGCCAGCCCTTCCCCAAACAGGGTTGGTGAATTTTAAACCCCTGTGGGAGGCGCATCCAAGTCAGTTGCATCTGGCGCCCTGTATCAGGTTCAGACCATTCAAAGGCAAATAGTGGCTGGCTGTGGGATCAGTTCAACAATGATAGGGGCCTGATTCTAGGCAGTCCAGGTGGGTTGTTTTCAGCCCATCCTGAAGGGAAGGAGAGTCTAAACTCCGGCGGGCTGCTAGGTTGGGCCTGGGCACAGAATAGCCTCCATTCTTCTACCCTTGGCATGGTAATTGCTAGTATTAGAGACCCTGTCTCCTTCTGCCTTGGGTTCAATCGGAGGCTAGTGTGTCCAGTGGGCTCAAAGGTTATCTGAGCCCTAAGCTTGGAGAGTATGTCTTGGCCCAGGAGAGGGATGAGGCAATCAGGCAGATAAAGGAATTCATGTCAGACCTTGTGGCCCGAGTTCACAATGGTGAGCCTGGCAAAAGGGCTGCTGTATCGCCTGCATCCCAGTGGCCCCAAGGATGGTTGCAGTCCTTTTACTGACAGGAGCTACTGGGGAGGTGACAACAGAGCGCTCAGCCCCAGTATCAACCATAAAAGTCACTGGTTGGCCCCCCACCTTCATTCTGACTGTGGGCTCATGGGGGCCAAGGAGGAAAGAGCCCAGTCCCCCTTAGTCTGAGTCCATTGCTGCAAGGCTTTAAGGTCCACCTCTTGGGGTTCTTCCTTGTAGCGGCTGGGCTTTTGAGCCTTTCCCTGGTTGTGTTTCTCTGGTTCCCTCTGATGGCGGCATCAGAATGGTTTCCAATCATAAGTCACAATGATGAGACTGCTACAGCTAAGCCTCACCTAAGATACATTCATTTTTCCAATGCCCTTTCTCTTTACAGTAGGCACATTGATCCCTTGCCAAGGGGGTTCTGGGTTTCCCCCCTTTCAGTGGTTGGTGTCTCCCCGTCTTTGTGTTGTCCTTTTCTTTCAGGGTGGTGGCGAGGAGGCTGACTTTCTTTTTCATCTTTTTGTTGGCTTCCCATTTGGCTGTGACCTCCCTGTTCATGTAGACCTTATTGACAATCTCTATTAGTTGGGTGATGTTCATCCCGGCAAAACCCTCTAGTTTCTGAAGTTTTTTTCTGATGTCTGGGGCAGCCTGAACCATGAAGGAGGTGTTCACCATCTGTTGGCTTTCCTGTGCCTCAGGGTCAAATGGAGTGTATATCCTGTAGGCTTCACACAGTCTTTCACAGTAGTCCCCAGGGGACTCCCCTGGTTGTTGAGTGACCAAGGATACCTTAGTCATGTTTATGGGTTTCTTAGCTCCTGCCTGGATTCCCTGGAGGAGGGCCTCCTGGTGTTGGCGGATGTGGGCCTGTCCCTCAGTTGTGGTGAAGGCCCATGCTGGGCGCTCTTCGGGTGTGGCCATATTAGCCCAGGCAGCAGGGTTGATGACTCCCGCTGGTGCGTGCTCTTCCAGGTACTGCTGTGCACTTTCATTATTCTCCACTTTTCCTCTGTGTTAAACAGGGTGCAGAGTAACTGCTGGCAGTCTTCCCAGGTTGGCTGATGAGTCTGGAAGAGGGATTCTATGAGGTCTACCATGGCCTATGGTTTTTCAGAGTAGAATGGGGTGTTTTGTTTCCAGTTGAGGAGGTCGGTGGTGGAGAAGGGCTGATAATACATCATGGAATGGCCGGGTTGGACCATCCCGTCTTCATTGTGCCTCTCAGGTTCCCGCGTCTCTCGTACCAGCATTTGGAGGGCGATTGCACCCGGCCTGGGGTGCAGCCTGGCTGCTGGTCCTGGAGAAAGTGGATCTTTTGGGCCTGGGGGCGCCAGTGAAACCAATGGCAGTGGAGTGTCTGGAGCTGAAGGGCCAGGTGTAGGCAGTCTTGGAGATATGTACAGTGGGGGCAGGGTCAGTTCATCCTCGGGATCTCCGGCTAGGATTTGTGGAGGCTGGAGCTTTTGCTGATTTTCTTTAGGTCACTTGGATGAGGCAATTAAGACTCTTGCTTGTCCCTGCTTATTGCAAGCGAACTGCACCCAGGGGGGAAGGGTCCAAGCAATTCCTAGACAGGAGTCAATGTACGGAAACTGGTCAGGGTGTCCTGGTTCTCCTGTTACAACTCGCCATACTCGACGAATCACTGGGACATCCAATGTCGCTTCTGAAGGCCACCCGACATCAAAGGTGGGCCATTCCAATTCACATAGGGTTCTCAACTTGCCAGGGTTTGTCCTGACTCCATAGTCTCCTGAAAACCCCTTCTTGAAATTTTTGATCATGGTCTCTAGAACCGTAGGTTTGTCTGCCCTGACCCCATGTTGATGTACCCATGTGCAGTGGTGCAAAGACAGACAAAGGGGGGATTACCTCCTGAGATGAGGAGATCAATCAGATGCCCATCTGGCTGTGTCCCAAAGGAGCTTAGGTGAGGCTTAGCTGTAGCGGTCTCATCGTTGTGACTTATGACTGGAAACCATTCTGATGCCGCCGTAGACTATGCCGTTCACCATGGAATCACAGACAAGCCCACTCAGACTCCGTAGGCTTCTGGGGACCTTAAGTGTGCCTGCCCATGGAGTCACAGAATCAGTCTGCTTGAGCAAGCTGGGTTGGACTGCACATTCACTCACACATTCACACTCCAGAAGTTATTACATTCCCTCCCTGGGAATCCCTACCTGTGAGAACTCTAAGAGGTCTCTGGGAGGTGATCAGGCTCCCCTTCCACCCCAATGGGGGTGGGCCTTTCTGAGTCCTGGGGCCCCAGGCCTTACTAGAATCCGACATCGGGACCAGGTCCTCACCTGCCAAGTCTCCTCGAGTCTGGTGGGAACAGCAGAGTGGGGGTCAGCCCGAGGAGACCAGGGAGGGAGACTGCCGAAAATTAGGCAGGGTGCGCCTTCTCTGTTACGATCCTTTGTTCCATCACCACCCCACCGTTGCCCCAAACCAGTGGCAACAATGGGCCAGCGCAGTTGGGTTTCCCAGTCAGGGAACCAAATGTTACAGAACCTGAACTGGATCGCCTGATGGAAGAACCAAGCGGCACTGGGAGATGTTGGAGGATAGGAGGTTTATTTAATACCTGTGGGCCCAGAGGAGAGTGGTCTCCAAAGGTCTGAACCCTGAGCACAAACAAAGGGGGGCAATTTATACACATCTACTTCTGCATACCTGGCGCTTTTGGTGTGTGCACAAAGTGGGGCAGGGAGAAGAACCCGGATTGGTCCACACAGGAAGCAGAGCAGGGAGAAGAACCCAGAAGAGCCCCAGGGCAAGGACTGGGACTCTCTTACTGGCTCAGTCGGCCATCTTAGGACACAGATTTTCCTTATCAAATTGACTTTTATGTTATCAGTAAAACTGCTGGTTAACAGTAGGTTATTTGTAGTTAAGTTTTGGGGGATTCAAAATTACATGCAAATTTTCAATTATGTGGTGGTCAGCACCCCTAGCCCCCATGTTGTTCAAAGGTCAGCTGTACATTCATTCTGGCATATTTTTTTCCAGGCATCCATTGTTTCTTTGTCTTTGTCAGTATGTGTGTGTATATAACATATGTATGGTTAGGGGCATATATAGGTTATATAAATATACTGTGTGTGTGTGTCTGTGTGTGTGTGTACCTATATATACAGTAAATCACATACACAAACACATAGATTTAAAACAGATCATCAGTAAGGTGATGAACCCATTATAATTTGCCTGGAACTTAGCTTGTTTTAGCATTGAAAGTTCCCTGTCCTGGAACACTTCTCAGTCTCAGGCAAAGAGGATTGTTATCACTGTACTTCTTACCTTTTTTTTTTTTTTTTTAATAATTTTTCTAGTTTAATGGGACTTGAGCAAAATTCTCCAATTTCGTTGCATGTTCTTCTCAGTCTGTAGGAATTTCAGAGTACCCCATCACATGCACACATAACACACCCAATTTAACCAATCACCTCACGTTAGATATTTCAATTATTTTTTGTCATTTTTTTTCTTGTAAGTTTGAAAACATTTTCTTTTAATCTTTGATTCAGTTGTGGGTTATTTTTTCACATTTTATCATCATTATTCATGACATAGAATTTTACCCTTTGAGAGACTAATTTATTTTATGAATTCAATAGCTTAATTTTAAAATACTTTTAGTAGAAGATAAAATGTTTTGAAGCAACAACATAGTTATAATTTATATCACAACACAATTTTTACTCAAAGTTTATGTAATAGCAAATATAATCCCTTTAATAGTTATCTCAAATGCCATGAAGCCACATGTTCTTTCTATTCAATATGTAAGTCTTAGTACCTACCCTCATCTGACTTTCAAAAGAAGTGCATAAATAAAATATGCACACCTGAAAAATAAAAGTACAATGTTAATAATATGGGACATGTAAAGTATGATATTAATATCAAGTGATCCATGGTTGTGAGGAAGTAAACAAATAGTACAAGTTAGTGTGGCCAAGCAAAGCTTCCTCAAGAAGAAAAGTTATAAAGTAAAGGGACACTAGATATGCTGTATGGAACTTCCTATCTATTTTTGTAAGTATTTATATGGTACAAAATGAAATTAGGACTCTATATATGAAATAAAACTGTAATTGTGCAGTTAAAGGCTGGAGTCTGTAAAGGAAAGATACATTGGGATGAAGCAACAGGGGAACCTTTGTGAGAGAGAAGGCATTTGAGCTGGATCAGGAAGTCTTTTCCAGATCTGATGCATAGGTCATTTATATCTCCCATATCTACAAACACAGCAATAAATTAATAAATAAAAATGATGATGTTTCACAACGCAGAGTACTAACCAGTATACCATCACGATGAGCTACAAGGCACGTGTTGTAATGAGCACTGGATGTTATACGCAACTAATGAATCGTTAAACACTACATCAAAAACTAATGTACTATATGCTGGCTAACTGAACATAATAAAATAATGATGACGTTTCTGAGATGGCTTCTGAATGTACATAAGAAGAAAATATTTCATGCAAATATCTTGATAAATAGTATTACTTTAAAAATAGACCTGTAAAGGGCGCCTGGGTGGCTCAGTTGGTTAAGTGACTGCCTTCAGCTCAGGTCATGATCCCAGGGTCCTGGGATCGAGTCCCACATCAGGCTCCCCCTGCTCTGCGGGGAGCCTTCTTCTCCTTCTGCCTCTACCTGCCACTCCCCTGCTTGTGCTCTCTCTCTCTCTGTCAAATAAATAAATAAAATCTTTAAAAAAAAAAAAAAAGACCTGTAAAAAGCCTTGTCGAAAATAGGGTTAAAAGGGTTACATTCAAACGGTATAATTCTGTCTTTGAATCTCTTCATGAAACTTCTAAAAATTCACGTTATGTTTTAGACATGTTATCCTGTTCTTTCTGGTATCAGTAAAAGTGCTTATATGCTTCGATGTACCGTAGTAAAATGGCAATTGTAAGTCATATTCCTGGAACAGTCTCATGAGAACATGGTACTCCCTTTCATGGCATGACAAACTACACAAAATATAGTAGTAAACATTACCTTGCCAATTCTTAGAAAAAGGAGACATTAAAAATAAAATGCTACACTGCGTGGAGAACAAAACAAAATAGTACTCCTTTGTATCTTTATCCAAAGCAATTGTCATAGACGGGTGAGTGTTGACCGTAACAAGAATGAAATCACTCCCAAACACACAATTTAAGTAAACCAACCAGCTAGTGGTATTAACACTTAAAGGTGTCACATGTGTTTCAAGAAGAAAAAATAGCTTGTATAGAATATTTTCTGGATCAGCTTGCAGATTTATTAGTCATCCTCCAATACCTTGAGACCAATTCAATTTGTCAGAGCTCAATATCATTGCCATTTCCTTCAGAATCTTGGGTTTTAAATCAAGGCCAACATTGCAAGTAACCTTGGAGGGAAAACAAAATTTATAGTATTGCTGTAAGGCCCATGTCTCAAAGGGATTTAAATCATTTGAATAATCCATTCTTATTTTTTTTCCCTAGAGGTGTAAAGAGGATGGCTACAAGTATGTTTAACATTATAAGTAATGATATTACATGAGCAGTCAGAGTGTTCAATAGAACATTTGAATGTTTGTTTATTAAATTTTGAGCTTAAAGACAAAAATATGTACATATAAGTTACTTATGTAATTGCTGAGACTGTTTAACTTTGTTTATCTGCACAAACTTATGGGAAGACCATTATTCAAGGAGTATCTTAAAATCAAACCAAAAATACACATTGGGATGCCAAAGTGAGGTGTGAGGTGGCTTGTAAATGTAATTGCAAATCCTCTTCTTGTTATTCTGAAAAATGCAATACATTAAAGATGTATTAATCTATTTCCATGAGGGAGTTTATGCACTGGAAGAAGTTCAATCTTAAGATCCATCTTCACATACTTGAAGAATTAGGCAGATTAGGAACATTATGCACATAACAAAGAAAATGTATTTAGTCATTTGTCTTAGTTCTCCAGGTTAAGTAAATTATGGAAAATTCTGAATTTTCTATTTTACTGTGTACCTGTAAGTCTTTTTAAAATCTTTTATTTATTTATTGTTCAAAGATACAGTAGGCAATCAGCTATGCTTAAAATATTCAGTGGCCAGCTTAGAAATGTCCTGTCCATCCTATTTTCTCTCTTTCCCTAACTCGTTTTCCCTTTCCCTCACTCCTGCCTCCCTGAATTTGCATACTGTATTAATCAGCTCAGGCTGCCAGAGCAAAATACCATAGACTGGGTCACTTAAACGACAAATTTATTTTCTAACATTTCTGGTGGCTGCAAGTCAGAGATCAGAGGCCAGCATGGCCCAGTTCTGGTGAGAGCTCCCTCCCTGGCTTGTAGACCACTGCCTTTATGTTGTGTTTTCCTGTGGTGGAGAGAGTTCTGGTGTTCCTTCCTCTTCTGATAAAGGTACCAGTTCATCAGATCAGGCCTCCACCTTTATGATCTCATTTAACTTAATCACCTCCTTAAAGACCCTATCTCCAGTATGGTCACACTGGGGGTTAAGGCTTCCACATATGAAATTTGGACTGACACAAATCAGTCCACAGCATGTACTTTAATAAATATTAACACAGAAACTTTTGCCTCAGAATCTGCTTCCTTGGAACCAAAGCTTAAATTCCTTCTCAGAATATATTTGAGCACTTCCATATTGTTTGTACTGTCAATAATAATATTGTAATATTTTGACATGCATATACATATAAATGAAAAAATGAAATTTGGCTCTTTAATAAATCACTACAATTAGCATACAAACAGATTCTTTCTCTTGTCCATTTTTTCTTTGTTGCCATTTCTTTTCCCATTGCCAATTATTTTTTGCTCTTTGCATAAGCTTTCTCAAAGTAATTATCTGAGTTTTTCATGTCCCATTTATTTTCTCCGATTCTCCCTTAAATCACTCCCATCAAGTTTTCAGTCCGCTGCTATACCAATATTGCTCGCCTTTTTCATTATAGATATTTTTCAGGATGTCTGCCATCAATTCCTTCTTTCCTATACAAGCATGCATTAACATGAATCTTGGCTCACCTTAGTTAATTATTTGATCAACAGCATTCAGCAGAAGTGACATTTTGAGACTTCTAAGACTATATTTTAATGAGCCTTGCAGCTTCTGCCTGGCTCTCTTGGATCACCTTTTCTCATGGGGCTGCCCCTTGGAACCAGCCTCAATGGTCAGTGGCACCTATGCCCAATGGGATGGTGACAAATAGGTGATATTCTTTGACCATCTGTATTAGCTTCCTGTTATGCAACAAATTATCACAAACTTAGAATCTTAAAATGACAACAAAAATTGTTGTCTTTCAGATCTCTAGATGAGAGTTCCAAAATGTACTTCACTGAGCTAAAATCAAATGTTGGCAGGGCTACATTTTTTTCTGGAGACTTTAAAGGAGAATCAACTTTCTTGTTTCTTTCAGTTTCTAGACGTCACTTGCCTTCCTTAACTGGTGATCCCCTTCCTCAACTTTCAAAGCCGGTAATGATGGCTGAGTCTTTTTCAAATCACATCCCATGAAGTGTGTGTGTGTCTTCTGCCTTCCTTGTCTACATTTAAAGACCCTTGTGATTACATTGGTGTCAGTGGATAATTCAGGAAATGTTCCCTTTCTTAAGGTCAGTGATTAGCAATCATAATTCCATCTGCTACCTTGATTTTCCTTTACCATATAACATAGCCTATTCATAGGTTATAGGGATTAGAACATGAACATCTTTGGGAGGTCACTTGTCTGCCTTCCACACAGCCTAAGCTGACCATCCAGCTGACAGTAAGCATCAACTTCTAGCCTTGTGACTGATCCATCAGGGATATTGTGACCAGTAGAGCTTTCAGATGACTAAAACTCCGACTTATACCTAATTGCAACTGCCTGAGAGACCCCAAATGGGAATCACATAACAGACAACTCAACACATAAAACCATCAAGAAAATACTAAATTTATGTTTTAAGCACTGAATTTTAAGATGGTTATTGTACCACAATAGATAATGGAAACTTTATCTTCCTTACTCAATGGTCAATTTTCTTACTCTTTGTTTTTACTGAGCAACAGTAAAACATCATTTGACATAGTTGATAACTTCATTTATCTTGATTTACTTTCTTTGCTTGACTTCTAGTACATCACATACTTTTGGATTTCTTTTAACTGTTTGTTTTTCTCAGGGTCTTTGTTAATTCTTTCTATTTTACCTACCTTGTAATGTTGGAGAGACCCAATAGTCCATCCTATTCATCTTCTATATCTACATTCCATTCCTTGGTAATCTCAATCTCATTGATTTAGATACCAACCATATGCCAACTCTCATGTTTATACCTCCAGTCCAGAATTCCCTGCACAACTATACTGATAAATCCAATGGACAATACTTGATATCTCTACTTGGATATCTAATTGCCATCTCAAACTTTAAATCACCAAAACTGCCTCTAAATCGGTCCCATGCATAGCCTTTCTCATCTTAATTGCTAGCAACTTCATTCTTCTTTTTTTTTTTTAAGTTGTTTTTTTTTTTAAAGGTTTTATTTATTTGACAGAGAGAAAGACAGCCAGAGAGGGAACACAAGCAGGGGAGTGGGAGAGGGAGAGGGAGAAGCAGGCTTCCCGTGGAGCAGGGAGCCTGATGTGGGGCTCGATCCCAGGACTCTGGGATCATGACCTGAGCCGAAGTCAGATGCTTAACGACTGAGCCACCCAGGCGCCCGCAACTCCATTCTTCTAATTGCTCAAGGTTGTATCTTGCAACCATCCCTTTTCTCTCACATCTCATACTCAAAACAAAATTTCATCAGGAGCTATGAAAGGTAGATAGATAGCTAAATGGTTAAATATTGTCTTTTCCTACTCCTGCCTCTGAATGACACATCTCCCCTCTACCTAAAGCTAATTGATTAGAGCTAAGCATTTTTACCTGCAAAATGTTGGTAAATGTGGAGAACAAATGAACTATTTGGGAACTAACACTCTGTACCATAACTCCTTTAAGATCTACGTAAAGAACTATGATATACAAATTTTACACACTGTTTTATTGTTTTACTTAGTTCTCCTTCAAACTCTAAGTTTGGAGGGTAGATGCTATTGTTCCCAAGGAGTATTTAACTGAATAAAGTAAAGCTCAAGGTCCTCTACTAGTAAGTTTTAGAATTCACACATGTACCCCTGCATTGTGATTTCTATGTTAAGAGTCCCTTCTTATATGATATATAGAAGCATGGGTTGTATGGGAATACTGTAAAATAGATATTATTCTTTAGAATTAGGAGGAGCTCATTGACTCACTTTTAAGTGTTCCTGATAAGGAAATCAAAGAGTGAAACCAATCACTTTAAAGGACAAATAAATGAAAAATATTTGCATAGATTGACCCATATCATATGTTTCTTCATGTTCTAATATTATACTTTATAAAAAAAATCATCCTTAGGGAAGAAATGGCAAAAATATGCAAGATTGTTATACAATAAATAAAATATTTACATGTAAATATTTGCATTTTAAAAATATTCCAGAAAATTAGTTCTGAGTAAGATGAATCGCTGTCATAATGTGTTTTCAGAATAGACTACAGATATTATGAAGACTCAAGTACATAAATTTGCAAGATAACTTTTTTATGGGTAATTATATTTTGAATGTACATATTGGTTTTTATAGTTCAGCTCACTAAGTGTGTATATACACCCAACACCGAGTGTACTTTTTTAATAAAAGGAATGATCTTTAGAATATAGTTTTGGTTGGGGTGCCTGAATGGCTCAGTCAATTAAGCATATGACTCTGGTTTTGGCTCAGGTCATGATCTTAGGGTCATGGTGAGATCGAGCCCCACGTGGGGCTCTCTGCTCAGTCTGGAGTATGCTCAAGATTCTTTCCCCTCTCTCTTCCCTCCCCCTCTGCTCCATCCCCTTGTGCACTCAATTTCTAAAAAAAGAAAGAAAAAGAAAGAAAGAAAGAAAGAAAGAAAGAAAGAAAGAAAGAAGGAAGGAAGGAAGGAAGGAAGGAAGGAAGGAAGGAAGGAAGGAAGGAAGGAAGGAAGGAAGAAAGAGAAAGAAAGAAGAAAGAAAGAAAGAAAGAAAGAAAGAAAGAAAGAAAGAAAGAAAGAAAGAAAGAAAGAAAAGAAAGAAAAAGGAAGGAAGGAAGAAAGGAAGACTATAGCTTTGGTTTCATCAGGTCAGATTTAAAAAATTGAAAGTTTGCATAAAATTATATCTCATCTTTTAATTATGGCAATCACTATTCCAGATATTTTAAATGTTATTAAAATGTATTGTACTAAATAATATGCTAGAAAATACAACTTGCGGTTGAATACCATGTCTGATTCATTTCAAAATCATTGATATCCAATCCACCTATATCACTTATACAGAGTAGAAACTAAAAGTAACCACATTTACATCCTCAACCAAAAACTCTCCAAGATTTCATGATACCAACTGATTTTTATACACCCACACATCGTAGCCTATTTTATAGCTTCTCCAATGGAGAGTTTTAGTTGAGATCACTATTTGAAAATAGTCTGTATTAAGTCAGGCTTCCTCTTGCCCCCCAAACCACCACCCCTCCCCAGGAAATAGTTCTGTTTAAGCCTAGATGTGGTACCATCATTGAGGTTTTAATTTAGGAACACCTTAATCAAAGTGGTACTTAATTACTGCTGACTCTTGAAGTTAACTCCTCTATGATATTTTCTCTTCCCATATAAAAGCCATTGTCTTGTAAGATTTCTAGTAGGTTTGTGCCTATCCTATAATTTTTGCCTCCCCTTCTTTTTACATGCTATTATCTGTAACTGACACAAACATGTAGTCAGAAACAAAACTAGCAACTGGCTCTCTACAATTTACCATTGCCAGAGAGTTCAGTAATGTATATTTGAGCCCTGCCCTCAATTTTACCAACACGCTCAGTTCCTGAGTGTCACATATTGCTAAAAGTGCCTTGGGGGAAAAGTTATAATGACTACAAATTGACATATTTTTCATAAATAACCCAGGGAATTTCATTCTACTGGTATAATGCACACTCTCACTCCTAAAAATGAAAATGTCCACTGCACTTTTTTCGCCCACCCCTATGAACACATCTAAATCTGTGATGACAACTGCTACAGCAATCATAGAATTTGCATTTGGCTTATGTCACACATGAATCAGTGTAGGTATTGCATAATCATTGTTCTTTCACAGCGTGACCATTTTGTGAATATCTTACCACTAAATACCAGACCTTAGCATTCTACTTGGTACATAATAGGCACTCAATAGAAATATGTTGACTGAAAACATAAAA
This sequence comes from Leptonychotes weddellii, assembly GCF_054177405.1. NCBI lineage: Eukaryota > Metazoa > Chordata > Mammalia > Carnivora > Phocidae > Leptonychotes > Leptonychotes weddellii. The sequence goes on from NC_138380.1 coordinate 58,315,646, forward strand.
GAATGAAGAGTTGAAGTCTAATTTCAGCATATTGAAAAAGAAAAGTCACCCATAACACAGAATTATCAAAACAATGTAATACTCCAAGATATATCACTCATTAACTATATGAATCTAAACAATAACTTGATGTGATTGCATGTGGGTATTAAGTAAATGATGCATCCCAATCACCTAGCTTCTGCCTGATGCACTGGAAGAATTCAATACATGTTGAAAGCAAACAATAGAGGGTACCAACAAAAAATTTTTTTAAATAAAATATAGATTTTAGAGATTCCTTTGGAAAGGATCACAGGAACAAGAAGGAGGATAATTGTTCTGAAAATAAAGGTTGTTTGACGACACTGTTCAAAACCCATAGAGAGGGCAACCAAGGAATGAAGCTGACACGTAAAGCAAATTAGAAATGACTTGACCTTTTATAATCTCCGTATTGATCTCACTGTCATTAGTGACATCTCTTCCTTTCATCTATATCATTGCTAGAGTTAGATTTCTGAAATGAAAATCTTCATATATCTGTACAATGCTGACATTTTTCAATAGTTCTTATAAGCTACAGGGTGGAGTCCAGTCTCATTAACACTGGGTGTAAGTCTGTTATCAGAACCCTGCCAGCCATTTCCATAAAATCTCTTACCATGTGCCCCCATCAATTGGGGGACAGCAGAAGCATATTTCTAGTTGTTCTCTGCCTGTGTCAAGTGATTTCATGCTCTGTGCTCTGGTTTATAAGTGTCTGGAACCCCTTTAAGTACCTCTTCTAACTAGCAGACTCTTTTTTATCATTACCAATCTTATTTAGAGACCACTGACTCTTTGCATAATTTCCTGACTCTCTAGACATATTTATTTACATCCTTCTCCTTCTAGTCATTCAAATTACTTCTACTATGGCAGGAGTCCAGTAATAATTATTTGTTTACTTATGTTCCACTGTACTTCAGTGCAAGCCATCTCTAGGCAGGCAGTGTATATTTCTTCTTGTTGACCTGGGATACAAAATGACTGCCAAAAAAGGTGATATTCAAAAACTGATGAACTAAAATAAAAGCTAACGTATGGCCCTTTACTTGTAATGTTTAAATTAAGTAATGACTCACTAATATTTGCTATTTATGGACACAGGAGGGCTGGAGTCAAAATGGTGTGGCTTGAGTGTCTTGGCTGTATAATAGAAGGTCAAGTTTCTCAAGTGCTTTGGTCTCTATCAGCTCATTTACTACATGGGGATATTTTACCTCACAGTGTTGTTCAATTGATAACGTCCTTAAACAGTGTTATCACACTGCTTACACAGTAGGTACTTACTGGATGTTAGTTAGTCCTAACCTACCTTGTGCTTTGCCTCTGTAGTCAGCTACTAGTTTTTCATTGTATTCCTAAAACTCCTTAATACAAAAGGGACTGGATGATATAGAACAGAAAACGAACTGATAATTTTTTCTAAAAAAAAATGTTAAACACTACCAAATCTTCTATATTGAGCACAGAATCAGAGAACTCAGCATTTCTGAGACCTCTGAAAACCAGAACATCAGCACTGTAGGCCAATCAGCCTATTCTGTGTGTGCAGGCATTTGTTTTGGAAAGACTCACAATGGGATAATTACCTATTCACTTTAAAAGCCTTGGCTGTAGCTACCACTGAATCAATGTAAGTTAATGTAGCAGATCAAATTTTTTTCTTTTAGTTAGTTTTCTTCTAAAACTGTGAAAGATAATGAGTAATAGAAGATGAAAGCGCAAACATACACTCACATATCTAAAGGAAAATACTTTATCTTCTCACACTAAATATGCAGTAAATGATGCAAAACACAAAATACATTTTGCACAGTATTTCTCCCAGACACCAAATTTAGAAATAAATCCAAGCTATGACTAAGACTATGAATTTAGCTAGATTTTAGTGCTAAAATAAGAAACCAACAGTCTGGGAAAATTTCCAACCTTAGCAAACAACCATAAGTAGCTTTCTTTTCTCTCTGAGCTTTTATTTCCGACTACCTCAGAAGCATGCTACCTTCTTCATTCATCCAGAGAGTCATGGTGTTAAACTTCTTGAATTAAAGACATTAGAGACTCTTGAGAAGTCACAGACAATGGATCACTAGAGATTGAAAGAGGAAGAAGAAATTTTCCAGCAGAATCTATCATTAACAGCAATATTAAAGCGCATAATCATTCTCTTAATGTTCAACATAAAATAAAATGTAATATTACCTTTTAAAATTCATTTTGGCATAATGATAGTATGGATTAAAGTATTATCTGTCAGTCTTGGTGATAATAAGTGAAAAGAATGATAGGCAGATTCACTCCCCCCACCAACATATTAAAACAAAAATAAAAACCTTAAAGTAATCTGCCATTAGGAAACATTTACATTTATCTATTCCAACTCATGATTTATTGATTCTATCAATAAATTATTCAGGTCACTCACTGATGATAGAATTGCCCTGTCACACAACTATGGAAACAAACAAGAAGCCTAACTGAAAAAAAAGGTGTCAGTTCCCACAGGTTCAGTTGCTTTGTGAAATAACAAGCATACATAGATGTGATAAAAGTACAATCAATAAAAAATAACATTATTGATGGTCATGAGGCTTTTTTTTTTACTATAGACAGTGTATCTGAATTATAATCAATAATGCCATCTAATACCAAAATTACCTCAAAGTTGTACATCCAAAATATAAGTAATGAAATGTTGAAAACAATCTTAGTATGCATATATCACCACAAAAAATCGAGGGAAATTCTATTAAAGCTCCAAAACATTAGAAAGGATATAGAAATCTATAATTTACTAGATTATATATATATATATATATATATATATATATATATAATGGTGATGGTTAACTGGTTCTGAGAAATTTGTTTAAATCTCTCAAACATATTCTACATAAATACTAGAGTATCCCATATGAATATGGAGAAATTATGTAATGCACACCCACATTAACTTGATTAGATAATTGTTCACATTTTTTCCATATTTGTATCTCCTATTTTTGCTAAATGCTTACATACATTATTGACATTACGAAGCTTCACTATGAAATATTTTATGCTTTCCAAATAAATAAGCAATTTTAGTCCTTAAGAGTAATATCCCATTATATATAAGAAAATTAACAATTATGACCACTTCAAAGTCATTATTCATCAATATAATCTAACACACATTTTATATTCAAGTTCCCAAATTCCTAGTGCTGCTGAAGTAAACCACCAAGTGAGGGTGAAGTTCACTTTATTTATCCCTTGTCAAATTACATTTTTTCTCCCTTGAAACTAGAAATACTGGGTAGTGTGATATTTTCATATTCTGAAAACAATGTGTTTACATCAACTTTTCATCTTGTAGCCATAAAATGATGATGTTTTCTAAAGTTTTTTTTTTTCTTTTTCCCTTCACATTTATTGCGCTGTACTCTTGTATAAAGAAGAGCTTTCCCACATCAAGTAAAGCTGTATGGTTGCTGTGTGATACAGTATCTCCTTTCACTTCTCTTAATTGACAGGAGTTTCTTTTCTGTAAAATCGTGGTATCATAGCAACTTTTCACATGGTGAAAAAAATTTTTTGTTTGATTATAAGTGGCTTTCTCTCTCTCTTTTGTTTATTATGGCCTCACAGATTTTCACATATTTAATTTTTTCAAAAAATTACGGTAATTGTTCCATTAAAACATTATTGAAGTATAACATGCAGATAGGAAGATGTACATACCAGAAGTACATAGCTGGATAAGTTTTCACAAAGTACAACACACCTAATATTCAGATCAAAAAGAGAACCATAAGAGCATCTCAGAAACCTCCCTCATGCCCCTCTCTAGGTAAGTCCCCAAATATCTACCATCACTTTTAAAACCACAGAATAGCATTGTTTGCGAACTTTATGAATATTGAATTTTACATTACGTATTGTTTTGTGTTGGGAGCCTTTCAGCCAACATTGTATTTATGAGATTTATCCATATTGTAGCATATAGTTGTGATGTGTTCATTCTCACTGCTGTAGGCTCCTATTTCATTTTTGAATATGCAGCAATTTATCCATTCTACTGTTTTGGGGGAATGTACAGTTTCCAGATTTGGATTTTTTCAAATAATGTTATTATGAATATTTTTATACATATCTTTTGTTTGATAGATATGTGCTTTTCCCTTGGGTATGCATATATAAAATATAGATAAAGCATTCCACATGTGTGCAAATATTATATACATACATACCAACACTGCTGTCAACAATATATGAGGGTTCTAATGCTGCATCCCTGCCAACTCGATATTTTTTCTGCTTTTTTACTTCAGCTATTCTAGTGAATAATCAGTGGGATCACACTGTGGTTTCATTTGTATTTCCCTGATGACTAATAAAAATAAAACATCTTTTCGCATGTTCACTGGTCTTTTGTGTATTCACTTATTTTTGTGTATAATGCTTGTTTGTTATTTCTCCCAGACTATAGTTAGGTTGTCTCTCTTTCTTATGATTTATAGGATATTTGTAGGATTTATCCTGAATAAGAGTCCTTAGTAAGATATAAGTATTGAGAATAACTTCCCTCCAAAACACACAGCCACAGTTCTCCCTTTTCACTATTAAAGGTGTCATACCTTAAAATAATCCATTTTTAAAAGTTTTCCTTAGTTAGTCCTTTTCGTATTTGTTAAAAATATTTTTCCATTCCAAAGCCATGAAGATGTTCTCCTATGTCTTCTTCCAAAGCTCTATTGTTTTACCATTCACATTTGTTGTGAAATATCTGGAGATGATTTGTCCTTTTATACATGACTGGATTTGCTTTACTAATACTTGGTTTAGGATTTTCTACTTTTACTTTGTTGTTTTTTTCATTGCTCTTGGGTAACATCTAGAGTGGAATCACTAGGTCAATGTTAATTCTACAAAAAATCTGCCAAAATATTTTCCAGAGTGATTGTGCCATGTGTGTTCTCAAAAGCATATGACAGTTCTAGTTGCTCCAAATCTTCAACGACATGTTGCATTATAAGTCTTATTAATTTTAGAGATGCTGGTAGATATGCAGTAGTATCTTATTGGTGGTTTTAATTGACATTTCTCAAATAATAATGTCGAGTATCTTTTCATATGTTTGCCATCTGTATAAATTGTCTGTTGACATGTGTATTTAAATCATTGATCCATTTTTTATGAAGTTGTTTTTGTTTTTATAATGGAGATTTCACAGTATTTTAGATTCTCTGGATGTAACTCTTTTATTATATATGTTCATTATTATTATTCTGTAGATTTCCTTTTCAGAAAAACTTAAATTTGATGAAGTGTAATTTCTCAATGTTTCCTTTTATAATCAGTTCCCTTTTTATCCTACTTAAAACAGTTGCTTGGCACAAAGTCATTAAGATTGTCAGCTTTCTGATGCCTTTGAATTTATAATTTTTGTAATTGTATAGATTTTTACTTGTTCTTAGCAGGAACATTGGCTTGCTGCCAACACTATCTCTTACCCAGAACTAGACTTTATTTTTTGCTGTTCAAATATTCAATTATGTATAAAATTAAATGGGAAGGTTTCTGAAAGAAACAAGTTCTTCATCAATTTCATTATTTATAGTTAAATAGCTTTTATTTGATATCTGAGAATATCTGATTACCTCTTAGGAAGACATTTGATTGTGCGTTAGACAACTTCAATAGGGCTTGATCTTTCAAACCAAGATGCCCTTATTAACAGTCTAAAACGTGATTTAAGATTTAAGTTTTTCTTCACAGGTTTCCTATAAAATATATGAAGAAAATATTGAAAAATTGAGGAAATATTTCACTAACAAATAAAATGTAGCCATATCAGCAGATATACCAACAATTTCCACCCAGATGCCCGATAGTCACTCTGAACTACAGAAACAAAGATATAGAGATTCCAATCAAATTCTGGAGTTATTTCCTAAAGATTCAAAAAAGATGTTATTCTCACCTCATAGTGAGATATTTCAGAATTCTTCATAGTCTCTATGATAAAGAGAAGGAAAAGATTTTCTTCTTCTTTTTCTTCTTTTAAGTTTATTTATTATTTCTTTTAGTAATCTCTAAACTCATTATGGGGCTCAAACCCATGACCCTAAGATCAAGAGTCGCACACTCTTCAGATTGAGCCAGCCAGGATCCCCTTATTGTTTTTTGACCCAACCATTTGTGCTCTGTATCTCCACTACTCCCCTCTAAAGCTTGGGAAACCACACCTAATTGCAGTATATCAAGATTTATAGCAGTTTAGTAAGAAATAAGCAATTAAAAAATACAGTGTACACTGGTCATGTACATTTTAATTTAAGTTCATTGTAACAATAAGCTTGAGAAAATAATAAGGAAAATAATTTGATATAACATATATAAAATATTTGAGATTGACTTTTTTAAACAATCAGGAATGATTTTACTTTAAAATCAGAAAATTTCAAGATTATAGCATCTAAATAAGAGTCTACCTGATAATAGTTATTAATTTCTTAAATCTGAATTAGGTACACATCTAAATAGACAGTTAATTTAATTTCTGTATAATTTAGATATTCAGGAAATATTGAAGAAATTATGGTTTGTTCTTCTGTATACTTATGTGCAATCCTTTCAGAGAAATGTTCTCAAGGCTTGCAATTATTTCCTACTGTAGGTAATGGTCCTCTGAAAAATCAGGTGAACATTTTGGTAATGTTCCTAGTTCTACCTGTGCTGTAGACCCCGTCAAGAAAAGAATTCTAAGAATTTATAAAAATATATGGACAGGGCGCCTGGGTGGCTCAGTCGTTAAGCGTCTGCCTTCGGCTCAGGTCACGATCCCAGGGTCCTGGGATCGAGTCCCACATCGGGCTCCCTGCTCAGCGGGAAGCCTGCTTCTCCCTCTCCCACTCCCCCTGCTTGTGTTCCTGCTCTCGCTCTCTCTCTGTCAAATAAATAAATAAAATCTTTAAAAAAAATATATGGACATTTTATATCAATCAGGATTAGGTTCAGGTGCATATAATAACAAATTGCATTAACATATTAGGATTTATTCTCTCACATTAAAATAAAAACAAAACAAACAAACACCACCAAAGTGGGGGGGGGCAATGACAACAACAACAAAATACAAGCAGTTCTGGGATAATACAAAACCTTCGTGAAGTCATTTAACTCTTCTCTCAGCTAGGCTGACTTCCACACAAGGTCACACATGCCATAGATTAATATAACTAGTACAGCCTTCATGTTCTGTTCTTTTAGGAAAAAGGAAGGAGACAGCAAGAAGAGCAAAAGGGCATTTAAACAGGGTGGCAAGCAATTTTAATCAGCCTTCCTGGAAGTTCCACATAGTATTTCTGCTTACAAATCCTTGGCCAGAACTTAGTCTCAAGGTCACACCAAGCTGCAAAGGAGGTTGGGAAATACAGGCTAGGATATGTGCCCAGGTAAAAATTGGGGCTCTGTTCCAAAGCAAATGGAAGAAAGTTGATTTGGGGTAAAAAATCATGAGTCAGCCACAGTTTGCCCTTTGCCTGCCCTAATTCATATACACCCTCTTTTCTATAACAGACCACACTTTACCTCTTATGACCCCAAATTCTCCCTTTAAGTTACCACTAGACCTTGTCTGGACTCGTGAAATCTTCCAGATTGGGATCGTCTGTGTCTTCTCATGGTCTTGTAACCTAAAAGCTGAATGAGAACACCTGTGGTTCAAAATTACTCATTTCACATTGACATATTGGACAAGGAACAGTAGCTCATTAAAACTCCAGTCTATATGAGGGGTAAATAGGAAATATTTAGTTGTCCCTATCTCTTGACCAAGAATAAATGTAAGTTACTTGCTTATTCCCTAGCTTTGCACTCTAGAATGCCATTCCTTTGCACGTTATCCTCCATTGCCTTATCAGAACTGGAGTGTGGATTATAACTTTAGCAGGTGCACCGCACCAAGACAAGCTTCTGTGGGTCAGGATCGGAATTTCATTGACAATAAAGTTCCTTCAAAAAATTGGTAAACTTGGGCTCTGTATTATTTTTGTCAATATGTGTTGAAATAATTATAAGCAAACACTTTATTGGGCTGTAATTTGTAAGCTTGAGGTCTCAGATCTTTGCTTCCTTGTTTTAATGTGCTTCCTATCCATCTCTCATAACTTTATGGTCAATAACACAAAGCCTTCTGGAAGGAATTAAATAATTCCTTTAATGGGAAAGGAATACATGCACACACACACACACACACATATTTATTTATTTATAGAATTATAGGTGTCCTTTAGTGGAAGTGATTCCTGGTCTATATAGCCAGAAAAGAAAATCTTCATTTTATATTGTATATAATAGCTCATTAAGGGGCGCCTGGGTGGCTCAGTGGTTAAGCATCTGCCTTCGGCTCAGGTCATGATCCCAGAGTCCTGGGATCGAGTCCCACATCGGGCTCCCTGCTCCACGGGAAGCCTGCTTCTCCCTCTCCCACGCCCCCTGCTTGTGTTCCCTCTCTCGCTGTGTCTCTCTCTGTCACATAAATAAATAAAAATCTTTAGATAAAAAAAATAGCTCATTAAAACTCCCTTCTATATAATATTGTTACTTTTATGTTAACCAATGTGGAAATTGATCTATATTGATCACAAAATATACACATAGTTATTTATCTACACATCAGTCTTTTCACTTGGACTCTGGGTTATGCTAGGTCTAACCCCTGACCCAGTACTGCAAGTGTCTAATACATGCTTGTGGATAATGAAGTTTATTTCTTAAGAACTTAACACACGTAAATTAGGTCTATCTTTTTTTTTTTATTGGGATAAAATTAAACTTTGGATTACTTCTGTCTGAGCCAATAATTTTTCCAATAGGCTATCATAAGTTTGGTATTTTATGAATTGATGTGTATGTATTGGCTTTTGGTTTGCTTTGGACGGACTAGAATGCCTTTTTTTTTTTTTTCAGGAACAAAACCCACAGCTCTTTAGGGGTTTGAGGACATCCATTAGCCTTTATCTGCCAGTTAATTACTCTTCACATTAAACTGCTGCTCTTCCTGGGATGCTTAATCAAACTGAACCAAATCTTTTGGGGTTTGCTCATTTATAATCATTAAGATCACACAAAGTTGAATGACTGGTGCAAGGTAATTTTCAAACAGATTTGAGTATCATAAATGGTTTCATGGGAAAATTGTCAACAGCCTATGCTTTCAGAGTTCCCGAAGTTCACTTAAAATTTCCAGGAAACATATGAATTCTCTCTTTATGTTTCCCTTTAAGATATTTCTAAAGAACTTTTATTTTTTTTATTTTTCTAAGGAACTTTTAAAAGGGAAGAACCAATCTTTTCAGTTTTTAACATGAGAGACACAAACAAAAACAAACAAAAAACAACTCAAAAAACAAAACCACCCATACATACAAAAAAGCCCCACAAAACAAAACAAAAAATAAAGCTGGATAAAACATCAAAAAAAAAGTTTCATCAAACAAATGGATTCCTACCTAAAAAATTTATTTTGTATAGAATGCCTTTCTTCTCTTATCTCTGCTATGTAAATATCATTGCTGATTAACAGGCATGGTGGTTAATAGATTAGGATTAAAACATTGAATTTAAATAAATCATATGAGGGGCGCCTGGGTGGCTCAGTTGGTTAAGCGACTGCCTTCGGCTCAGGTCATGATCCTGGAGTCCCGGGATCGAGTCCCACATCAGGCTCCCTGCTCGGCAGGGAGTCTGCTTCTCCCTCTGACCCTCCCCCCTCTCATGTGCTCTCTCTCTCTCTCTCTCATTCTCTCTCAAATAAATAAATAAAATCTTTAAAAAAAAAAAATAAATCATGTGAAAGTTTACTTAACTTGTGATATACTTCATGTAATTTCTTAACTCAGGTTATATTAGATATTATATGTTTCATCATCAATCTACTTTCCAATGCCTAAAAAATTCCAATGTATCTAAATTCGTATTATTGGAAAAACTAAAAAAAAAAAAAAAAAACCTATTTAATGGAGGGAACATTTTAGTAATGTGCTGCATGCTTCTGAGTATGTAATTGTGAAAGTAAAAATAATTTGAAGTTTAAATTTTGTTTGGGAAGTCAACAACATAATATAAAAAATCCTTAGAAATTAAATTTTAAAACAAAAGTATATGTTCTTAGTTACATATCATATCACTGATGGCATAGATTTATTTTCTGGACCTTCTACAATTTACCATTAGGCTTTTCCATTGTATCTGGTAATCTGATTTAACATTAAATAGTTTTTGCTGTCATTTTGAGCAAAACAACATCTTCAAAACATTAGTTTGATTTTCTTTTATTATACTTAATTAGAAATTTAGTCTGTGTTATTTCTCTTTATTTACACCTAGAGTTGTTTTTTATCTATTTATTTTTCTTTTCTGTGCATCTATTCAAGCATAGCAAAAAACTGGAGGAGTGACACAAGGTCATAATATTGGTAACACGATCAACTAGAGGAAGTACTGCTACTCAGATACACACACATACACAGACATGTTTCTTCTTGCTCCCCACTGTTTCTCAACTGTGATATTTTCAAAATCAGGTTTTCTGAGTTTGTACAGCTGTGTTATATAGGCCAAACTCATTCTGTGTGTGTATGTGATGAGAGGAGACCATTTAAAGTCAGTAGACTAAGTTGACTGCATGATTGATTTTTATACTTGCATAAAATTCTATTATGCTTATTAAATAAAATAAAACAGAAGTAGATTTTTAAGATAAATAAAATATCTTCAAATAAAACCAGATGAATACAAACCAAAGAAGGTATTGTCAGGAGGACTGTAATTTATATCTCAGGTTAGATGATTTTATCATATCTGTAGCAGATATTAGAATTTTGGAGAAATTAAAGAACAATTTTTGAAAGAGAAATGTATAAAACGTTGAAGTATTTATGAGCTTTTTCATTCAACTATCAATTTAATAAGCATTTGTTTGGAGTATATTATGAATGCTGTTAGGAATCAGGGATTCCTTGGGACCTTATAACAGCCCTGCCTTCAATGGTACCTGTTGTCTAGTTGGGAAGCAGGTTAAAAAAAAATAATAAAAATTATATATATAATGTTATATATTTTTAAAAATTATGTCATAATAATATAATGACATAAATAAAATGATTATGTCTTCTTAGTGTTCAAAGCACAGAAAACTAGTCCTATAATAGAGAATAATGAATCGCCTATTTGAGGAGATCTGCATTTGGCATCAATGGCTAGACTCTGGTACTCTTGCCACACATAGTCATTGTCTGGGGTTGCCTGGGAACACGTTGTCTCAGCTTGAAAGCTGAGGCACTGAAGCTGAAGACTGTCAGCTAATTTCATTCGTTGCAGCCAAATGGCAATTTCTTTCTTGAACAGAGATCTGAGTGGCATATTTCCATGACTGCTACAAATTAAAAGCTGGATATGAAAGCCTTAGAGCTACTTAGATGCTGAGTAGGATGGAAACAGAAAAGTGTCATTTGGATTTGGCAAAATGGAAGTATTTGATGATTTAAGAGTGATTTAAAAAGAGTGGTGTGTAAGAATTTTTAAGATAGTCTAGAATTCTCATATGCTGAAGAATATATGAGAATTGAAGAAAACTGGAAATAGCATGGTATGAAAGGGAACAAAGAAATTGTGTAGGAGTTAAACTGGTTTATTAGGTGAATAAAGGGCATTTTCAACTTTAAACTTATTTTTATTTTATGAGATAAGAGATAATAAAGAATTTGTGGGTATCAATGGGGCTAACTCAGTAGAGAAGAAATTAATAAAGATGCAGGAGATAAGGTAAATCATCAAAAATACAAAATCCATTAAGATAAGAGAGATAATTAGGCCCAGGACTGAAATGAAGAGAATGGGATTTGGCAAGAGTAGGAATTTTTCTTTCATTATAATGGAAGAAAGAGAAGTTGGGTAGCTTTGCAAGTGAAAACATGGATTTGTTAGTGGAAAGATAATGGAGTTACAGATTTCTGGCTTCTTTTTCTCAATAGATTATGATGGAGAAGAGTCATCATAGAAAGTGGGAAAGCAAGCTTAAGAGTAGAGAATACTTGTTTTTTCAGACAGTGTTAAGTGAAACACATAAAAACTCTGAACACAAGTAACATACGGTTTAGATTTTGCAATCTAAATGAGAGGTGAGAGAGGCAAGGAAATTTTCAAGGGTGACTAAAATGATTAACAATAGATTATAATGAATATTTTTGTGAAGTTCAAAGAATCTTAGTTGTACATGCAGTGGAATAGTCAGATGGAAAGATAGGAGATGGTTGGTGTAAAGGGTAAAACATTCAAAATAGAGATTTCAGAAGTGATTTACTTTCTGGTATAAAATTGGAAATGGCTGACTAAGGTGGTGTAAGCAAAAATTCCACTAGAAATAAATACACCAAGGAACGAAGAAGTCAGGGAACTGATGAGTCACCTTCCAGGATGTCAGGAGTAGGTATTAAAATAAAGATTGTTATACAGGAGCTGAAATCTTTAAGAAATGTAGTAGAATGGCTAGAAGATTAGAATGGTAAAGGTCATAGACTGTCAGGAGGAATAGATGGCACCCATATACTTTGAGGAACAGGATTGATTTCTTTTATTTCCTTCCCCTCTCCCTCCTCTGGAAAGAGGTGAAGAAATGGAATGCAAAGTCTAATGGAGAACCAAAAGGTCGCCAACTTCATCTTATATTTGCTTACTGCTCAGTGTCAAGTTCATGAGGTCACTGATATTTGGACAAACTTCAAAAAATGAATAGTGGTAAAAACAAAGAGAGGAAAAATTGTCTCCATCTAGTCTTTATAAGAAAAAAAGATACTCGTGTGGTTTTGCTGAGCCAGCAAATGTTTGAGGTTGTTTAGTCTGCATCCTTAATTTCACACAAGAGAAAACCAAAGCTTTTGTACAAATTTACTGATCTTCAAGCTTACACAACTTGTTACTGGTGTTAAAAAACAAAATTCAACCAAGTAAATTTAATCTAATTGATTTTATTCAGCTAATCATGAATCGGGCAGTATCCCATCTAACAATGAGAAAGGAGCTCTCAGGAGCTATAAAAAATAGAAGGATTCTATAGCCAGAAGGGGTGGGGCAAAGAAGTTAAAAGAATTGATTAGTTCAGGCAAGAGTATCTTTCCTTAGCGGAAGGCAAGGGGGTCTTTTCATAGCTAGTGCTGATCAGGAAATTGCAGACTGACTGGCTTAAAATTCCCTCCTGGGTGAGGCTGAAACTGCAATTAGTCAGGTATTAAATCTTGGTGGGGTTTAGCAAAAGTGCCTCTAATCTGGACTTGTTTCTTTTTAACACCAGCAAAGGCTGGATTAACTCTAGGTTATACATTTTCCCCTAGTTTTATTCTACTATCAGAAGGATTTTCAGGAGATGGAACATGTACTAGATTAATTGTAGGACATACTGTAAAGTGTATTTCCCTCATAAATACATGAAAGGCAGGAAGTAATTCTCTTTTGGTGTAAAGAGTACTTAGGATTCTTGTCCATAAGGATTCTTGACAATGAGAAATAGTGACAGTTCTAGCATGCAACCTTTCATCTGAACAAAAGCAATTCTTTAAATTCTAAAATTCCCTGGCATTTACACAATTTGATGCTAGGAAAGCAACTGTATCACCAACATGTCATTAATATAACTTCAAGGAGAGTATCCTTGCAACTGGTTGTTTAATGGTTTTATTCCTTCCTGAAAAGGTTCTTTGCCTTGATGAAAGTAACGGGGAAGAAAACACTGTTCTTCTTTGTGGTTTAGAGACTGATCACAGCATTGCTACATCTATAAATAATCTTCTAGGAGAGTCCTAGAAGTCCTGTACAAGTCCACTGTCACAGTTTATTGGCTAATCAGCAAAGAATTGAAATCTTGATTGGCTTTATTTGTTGGCTGATTGAAACACTGAGATAGGAAGTAGTGGACAGATTAATTAATTTGTGCTGGGGAATCCAAAGTTAATCTAAAGAACGCTGTCACTTTGATTGATCGCTGTGTGAGAGAAGAAGTCTTTAAAAACCACCATGAATCGTCACTCGGTGGGCACATAAATTCAAGGTTTTGTCTATTTAACTGATTGAATTCCACTGAACTATACTGAATACTAATGTTTCTGTGTGCATAACAATTACGTTTTAAAGGTGGCCTACACATGACAGAGAAGAATGAACAAAGGATATGAACAAAAACAAACAACTGCTTTCTTAAACACTATCATGTTCAAGAAATATGAATTTCTACTTTTCTAGCAAATTATTTACTTACATACATTTTTTTGTGAGATGTTTTAACCTGATTGTCAAAATAATTGATTTTATAAATCTATAGTATATTCTAATTATTTTTGTCTAAGAACCAGAGTAAGTTTTCATGCTTACACAACCTTTGAGAAAAGCAATATTCTTTCAGGCTCCCATTTGGACACATATTAGGTTACCCATTCAGTGTTGTTGTTGTTGTTTTAGTTTGATATTCTATATATTTCATTTTGGATAGTTTGTATTGCTATGTTGTCAATTCACTATCATTTTCTCGCGTACTATCTAATCTGCAAATAATCCCACCCAATGTGCTTTTCAGATCAATTATTTTAGTTTTCAATTCTGGAAGTTCAATTTGTATTTTTTCTTTTCAATCTTCCATGTCTTTACATAATATCTCTTTGACAATATGGCATACAGTTGCAATGACTATCTAATGCCCTTTTCTGCTAATTCTAACATCTATGTCAGTTCTAGGTAGGTTTCAACTAATTGTTTCTTCTCCTTATTCTTTTCCTGTTTCTTTGGGCTACTCTTCCATGGATACCAAGCATTGTAAATTGAACCTTGTTGGAAACTGGATACTTATGTATTTCATGTATATATAATTATATATATATATAGTTACATATATATAGTTATGTATTTATAGTATATTTTAGTATAGTTTATAGTATACTTTATTTTAGCTATATGTATATTACCTTTTGTTCTGGGATGCACTAAATTTATTTGTTTAAAAAAAAAAAGTAAGTTGATTTGTTAGGCAAGACCAGAGCATCATTTATTTATTTTTAAATTTTATTTTATTATGTTATGTTAGTCACCATACATTACATCATTAGTTTTTGATGTAGTGTTCCATGATTCATTGTTTGCATATAACACCCAGTGCTCCATGCAATATGTGCCCTCCTTAACACCCATTACCAGGCTAACCCATCCCCCCACACCCCCTCC
>NC_138380.1:58331424-58348629 GCF_054177405.1 Leptonychotes weddellii
AGAGGTTGCTGCCTGTGTTCTCCTCAAGGATTTTTATGGATTCCTGTCTCACATTGAGGTCTTTCATCCATTTTGAGTTTATTTTTGTGTGTGGTGTAAGGAAATGGCCCAGGTTCATTCTTCTGCATGTGGCTGTCCAATTTTCCCAACACTATTTGTTGAAGAGACTGTCTTTTTTTCCATTGGACATTCTTTCCTGCTTTGTTGAAGATTAGTTGGCCATAGAGTTGAGGGTCCATTTCTGGGCCCAGAGCATCATATAATGTAGGTCTAATTACTTGTCACTACTGAAGCAAGTTCCTTTTCAGTACTCTTGCCAATTCTCTGAGTTTTGACATGTTCTAGTCTGGCTGGTCGAAACAATTATTATTCCAGTTCCTATGTGAGTGGCCAAGAGCTCTTTCTTATTATCCTGTCAGATGATTCTTTCCACAGCTTCAGACAGTTTTCTTCCATGCATGTTTTGATCACTACTATGCTGAATGTTACATTTGGACTCTGCAGATATTTGGGATTCTCTCTCCATGTAGCTCTCTTCTACCAGCCATCTGCTTACTTTGTCTTAGAAATTTTAGCCACCTTGGCCCTTCATTTTCTGTCTTACAGGGATTCCTATTCTTTGTTTGATGTCTGGTGTCTTGAATACAATCACTTCACATTTCATCTGTTTACTGGGTGTTTGTTTCACATGAAAAGTTCAATCCGTTTGCCCTTATTTCACTTTGATTGAAAGCAGAAGTCTCTCCTATTTTAATGCATCTAAAAGGTAGGTTTTGATTTAGCTTCCAGCTGATGAGAAAAATATCATGTAACAAAAGTTCTGAGCTATTGAATACAGTGGGAGGTAAGTTAGGAAATGTCAGTAAAATAAATAAATAAATAAGCCAGAAATGATATATTTTTTAAAAAGACATTTGTACAAAATTCCTTGGGCCAGGAAAAAGGGACAAAATAAAACCTCATAAAGACATATGATTTTAAAAAAATTTGATGCGATCTAGCAGGTCAATTGTCAAATATTAGTGTTTTTATTTATTTATTTTTGACACAGAACTAGGTTTACAAGAGTCAGGAGGATACACTGAAGAGAAAGCCTCTCTTCTCCCTTATCACTACGAGTGAGTGGAATCAGTGGCAAAACTATAGACAGCAAATTAGTAAGTTGTATTAGAAACTGCAAACAGCTCTGTACTTCTGAATACAATGTGTAAAGTAAGGAATGGTGGAATATTAGACTGATGTCATAGTCAGGTCAGGACCAAAGGCCTTCTGTGGCATGATGAAGAATTTAGGATTGAGCCTATACACATGAGGAAAATCCAGTAAATTTCTGCTGTTTGCGTCCTTAATTTTTGCCATTTTATTGTGATGTGCATGTAAAAGAGTATGCAAACTATGCACCTCAATAAAATTTCACAAACTGAACTATCATATGTAACCTCGCACAGATCAACAAATCCAGAGCGTCAGCACCCAGAAGCACCCCTTCGGCAACTTCCGGTCATTAACAGAGCAGCCAGTTCACAAAGTTACCTAATAAACTCCCCAGGGGAACTCTCTCTACTTGGAGGCCTGGAATATTGAAACACATAGTTAATTTTTTTCTTGCATTTTCTTTTAACAAAGAAGAAAAAGAGAAACATCACTGAAGTAGAAACAAATTCGTGACACAGCAAGTGAGTGGAAACTCCGAGACAATTCAAATTTATACCTTTCTGAGCTCTAAATTATTCCATGCAAAAGGTTTCACTCTAGTCCTCAGAGACATTTAAAAAAAAGCAAACAAACAGCAAAAACAAGGAAGGTAATAAAGACTTCTACATTATTGTGCTATAAATACTGAAACTATGTTTCCAAATGTGACAAGAAATATTAGGAGCGATTGCAGATGCAAAATGGAGCAAGTGTAATACTCTTTCCTCAGAGGCACCGATAAAAAAAGACTATTATAAAGCACTACAAAATAATTTCTTTATCCAAAAGCTCAGAAGCAGTTATTAAACCAGCTGTTTTCAAAAGTACACAAATCTGCTAAGTTGCAGTTGGGTAACTGTTAAATGTTAAAGCAATGAATGATCAGCACGGAGCAGATGGTCTGGGAATGGGTGAGAAAATGGCAATGTTAATACCACCAGACTGAGATGTTCAGTTGTGCTGTGGTATGCGCAGACTGGGTGAATAATGAAGGATCTGTAATAATTGTGCAAATCCCAACATTATTAAATCGATTCAGCTGGGGTTTCTTAATATATGTGAAGCACTTCACGTACTTGGAGAAATACCTCCTCTTTGGCTAAAGCTGTTCTCATTAACTCATACTGCTTTATTTGCAGTGACCTTGGTGTTCCTGTTAAGTAATGAGTGGAATAAAAATTAGATATCCACTTTCAATCTAAGTACTAGAAAGGAGGGAAAATGTTAAGAAAAGTGTCAAAGTATGAACATTGCGTGAGACTGGCCGATGGCGTTAATTTACCTATCAAGTTCAGTTCGTGTTTATTTTAGACTATTTAAGAGTTTATAATTAGACTTGCACTTTGGGGGTTTGAGCAAGTTGCCTTTTCCTAGGCAATGTTTATTTTACCTGTAAGGGAAAAAAAATCCATATTAACATATCTTCTGGTTTTTCCTTTAACTTGGGCATTTCCAGATTTTTACTACAATATCACCTCAGAGGATTGTGGGAAAT
Source organism: Leptonychotes weddellii (assembly GCF_054177405.1). Lineage (NCBI taxonomy): Eukaryota > Metazoa > Chordata > Mammalia > Carnivora > Phocidae > Leptonychotes > Leptonychotes weddellii. The sequence continues at coordinate 58,334,114 of NC_138380.1, forward strand.
GGTTTCTGGGAAGCACAACACATCTTTAGCAGTTTGTCTCAACCTGGGATCTACTAATAATTGTTTTGGGGGCTGTCCTTTACAGTGTAGAACGTTTACAATACCTCTGCCCTTGGCCCACTAGATGCCAGTAGCAGCCTTCCCCCCCAAATAGTGACAACTAAAAAAAAAAAAACAAAAAACGTATCCAGACGTTATCAAATGTCCCCTGGGGAGCAAAACCAACCCCATCTCCCATTCCTTATAGAGAACCACTGGTCTATAGAAAAGCCAAAGGAGAATGTGGTTCATTACCTCTGGTGGAAAAAAAAAAGAAAAAAAAAATGAAAATGTCAACAAAGTTGAAAGTTTTAGCTGAACTGGGCTTTAAGTAAAATTTTGGTAGATAGAATCCCATGACAAGGCTAAAATTCTCAATTCTATGAATGTGAGCTGTGTGGTACTCCTAAATGTTGGGAATGAAATGAGGTTCAGAAATAAGTGAGAAAAAAGAATATGCAAGCGAGGTTTTATAAATATTTTTTAAGCAGAAATGTCCATCAAGACATTATTAAAAATAAAGGAATTTGAAGTCAAGTAGATTTGAGGTATGCTGCATATCATATCTCCACACTGAAAAGTTATTTTGCCCACAAGCATATCAAAGGCTCTAAAATATCTTGCAACTAACAAAACAAAGCGAAAAAAACTTCAGCATTTACCTTTGGAGTATAAATGGGTATATGTATGAGTGTATAATAGGTAACTTCTCACAGAAATAGTAGTCTCCACTAATTTTAAGCAGTCAAAGGGAAGTCACAAACCCTATCAGATCTACATCCTAAAAGCCATACAACTTATAAGATAGCCAATCATCTCTGTGTAGAGCCAACCTTTTGCTATTTTAGATGTCGTTGTAAGGAATTGGAAAGTTGAGAGAAGGTGTTTGTAGTGGGACGTGTGGTGTCAGAGCTAGGGTAGGGAAGAGTGGGTTGAAGGTTGACTCTAGTCAGATTCACTGACACCAGCAAGAACTGACACACCATAAAGACTAATTTTTAACTCTGGAGACCAAAGAACTATAGTAAACATTAAACAAAAATAAAGTTTATAGCAATTGAGAATAGGTACAAATAAATTTGCAAGTAGGTAGGCTATTTATTCCAATGCTAATAGTTAATAGGTCAGCTACTGTGATCATAACATGAGCATATTCAATGAAGAACTGATTATTTTTTTAAAATATTCCATTTAGTCTAAGCACTGTGCTTTATCTCTGTCATGTCATATCTTTCATGGTTTTCAGATATTGTAAAAATCTATTCATGCAAATCCTAAGCAAAAAAGGTAAGGAATTTGTTAATCATGCAAAGATTGCAGGATTTCCTGAAATCTAGTTTAGTGATTTTGGAGAACTAATACAATCAATTAACTTAAAAGTTAATAGTTTGCAGTTTAAATTTGAGGAAATCCCACAGGGAGAAAAAAAAATGGAAAGAAAGGAGAATAAAAGTAGAGAAGCATTCTGACAAATGTATCATCAGATTTGTAGAGCTCCCAAAAAGAAACAGAGAAAAACTGGAGGGAAGGGAATTATTAAAGAAATAACATAAGAAAATTCTTGAGAAAAAATAAAAGTTGGTAGAACCATGAATTCTCTACTATAATGTGTAAAGAAAAGATCCATACCACTACATTATCATGAAATTAAAATACCATAAATTAAGAGACAATCCTAAAAGTTTATATAAAGGTAAGAGTGAGACTCCCATATAAGTTCAAAATTCAGTGTAGATTCCATAAAAAAAACACTATCAAAAAAAAATTTCAGTCTAGAATTCTAAATCCAACCAAATGATGAATCTAATGTAAGGTTAAAATAAAGACATTTCAGGTACACAAATGAAAACTATTTTTCATAAATGCCTTTTCAATAATCTACTGTAAGATATTTGCTCTTAAAATAAGATCGTAATCCTAAAATTACATAAGATCCCAAAACAGGAGCTCAAACTTCAGAAAGAGGTGAGAGAGATTCCCAGGACAGTATTGATGGGGAGTCCAAGAATGCTAGCCAAAATTAGGACCTAGAGATCTAGAAGTTCTTTTTTTTTTTTCCCCTAAGATTGTATTTATTTATTTGACACAGAGAGACACACAGAGAGAAGGTACACAAGCAGGGGGAGTAGGAGAGGGAGAAGCAGACTTCCCGCGGAGCAGGGAGCCTGATGCGGGGCTGGATCCCAGGGCTCTGGGATCATGGCCCGAACCGAAAGCAGAGGCCTAACGACTGAGCCACCCAGGCGCCCCAAGATCGAGAAGTTCTAAGGAGGTCACAAGAACAGGGCTCCTAAAGGGCTGGTAAAAAAAGAGAAACAATTAAATAATCAAGGAACTGACAGACTACTTGATTTGTTGGCCAGACAGGGAGATTTATATTTGGGAGATTATATTATATCAAAATTTTGAAATGGACATACATACAGAAAAAAACAAAAACAAATGCTAATAAAAGAAGCAATTAGTAACTTCAGCGAAAACAAGTATTTTTATAAAAAAAGAAATGTGGTGTTAATATGTTGGCAACTGTCTGGAAAAAAGGACATTGCCAAGCATTTTTGGAGGATAAATAAATTAGTGTACCATATTCAGTAATCATCAAAATATAAAATGTGAATAGCTTTTGTCCTAGCAATTCCTCTTCTAAGGAATCTAACATCAAGAAATACTCCAGGGGCGCCTGGGTGGCTCAGTCATTAAGCCTCTGCCTTTGGCTCAGGTCATGATCCCAGGGTCCTGGGATCGAGCCCCGCATCAGGCTCCCTGCTCACGGGGAAGCCTGTTTCTCCTTCTCCCACTCCCCCTGCTTGTGTTCCCTCTCTTGCTGTGTCTCTGTCAAATAAATAGATAAAATCTTAAAAAAAAAAAAAAGAAATATTCCAGAAATTTCTTTAGTATATGCACAAAGATTTTCATGGTAACAAATTAATAACAGGAGAGAAAGAGGGAGAGAGAGAGAGGGAAAGAGAGAATTTAAATGTATATTAGTAGTATTATGGAATACTGTATATCTATCAGAAAAAGAGACAAAAGGTTTTATGTACTAATACGGGATTATATTCATACTATATTGCAAGTGGAAAAATTACAATTTAATTATCTTATTTCATCTTTGTAAAATAAATATATATGTTCATGCGTTACTATGTGTAAAATAAATATATATGTTTATGTATTACTGTGTGTTTTTATGTGTATAAATGAGTATTCATGCATGGATGTGTGATCCAGAAGTATACCTACTAAAATATTTTCAGTGATTATCTCTAGGACTTGGAAATGGGAAATGAGACAACTGTCATTTTTATGATTTTTTATATAAATATGTGCTATTTGTCATAAAAACAAAATAAAAAATACAGAAAATAAAGAAGGAATCATACCACAATGTGTCTTTGGTTGTCAACCATTTATTCTACTTTTCTCTCTATATAAGCTTCCTCTTTGAAGTACAGAGGGTGCACAGTGAAATACTTAAATCTAAGACCCATTCAATCTGTTATCTAAAAACTGGACTTCTGGGGTACCTGGGTGACTCAGTTGAGCATTCAACTCTTAGTTTTGGCTCAGATCATGATCTCAGAGTCCTGAGATGGAGTCCCTCCTTGGGCTCCATGCTCAGCATGGGTTCTGCTTGAGATTCTTTCTCTCCCTCTGCCTCTCCCCCAACCGTCCGCTCATGCACTCTCTCTCTCAAAATAAATTAATAAAACCTTTAAAAAATCTTTAAAAACTGGATTTATGAGCATATACAAATGCATCTTTAGTATGTAGAGAAAGGATATACAATTACAGTCCCTGGTGTTTCCACATATGTTAAAAAAGCACATTAAGACACTTAAAATAGCATGATTGGCTATTTAGAGTTTAGGTGATTATATGTTGGAAAACATGTGCATTATCTACTTCTTAACTAATGGACATCATCATCCAGATGGATCTGGCTATAGATAGAAATGTTCTCCTAAGTGGTAGTCAGTGCCTTTGGATAAAATATAAAATTACTCCTTGGTTGAAATTGTTACTCAATTCTGGGCAGCTTCAGGATCTTTCCAAAAAATCTTTGGCAAAAGAGTAGAGTAAGAAATACTTAAGAAAATTATGTTTTGCTTTTTGTTTTCTGTTTTTTATTTAAGTGAAGCTTTTTTGCAGTGTAGAATCTCGAGGCAATGGAATCTGTTATACTGATTTGAAGGCCAAATGTCTGGGGCACCTTTGGAAGGCTACTTTCTATGATTTATAGGATTTTGTTTTGTTTTCCACCCAGATTTTAAAATATATATATTTAAGTATATTTAAATATATATATGAATGAATAATGAGGAATACCACAGCATTTAACATATATATGTACATGTAACTATAGCTACATATATTATTACATAATGTATTATTCTACATATTATATTTTATATATATATAAGTAATGAGGTATTCCTTATTTACTAATTCCTCATTTACTATATATTTATATATACTAGTATAAAATATATATACTATATAATATATAAATAATGAGGTAGTCTTTATATACTAATATATATCTGCCAATATATGTATGTGTATATATATGTACACACACATATGTTTCCTACTTTGAAACGTGTAAAAATCTGATGGAAAACAAAGTCCTATGAATCACAGAAAGCAACATTCCAATTTCCCAGTACACACATACACACACACATACCCTGATTACACACACACTGATTCCAAAACCAACATACATATCAGTATACATACATACATATATGCATATGTATTTATATGTGCATGTGTATTTATACATAAGAATGCCCCTAAGACTTACAGTTTATGTTAATATATTTAGGTAGCTTTTTTTCCTGTTTACTATGTGCCAGACACAATGTGAATCCAGGTTTTGTGGGGCCCAAGGTTTATACAACTTTGGATCAATTTTTATTAAGAAAAACATTATAAAACTTTTGGTATAGAATAAGCAAATGGCCTCAGAAGATGCCTTGTAAGTGGAGCTCAGGCTTCATTAGCGTTTTAGTTAAGTCCCTTCTCACAGGGGCGCCTGGTGGCTCAGTCAGTTAAGCCACTGCCTTCGGCTCAGGTCATGATCCTGGAGTCTGGGGATGGAGTCCTGCATCGGAATCCCTGTTTAGCGGGGGCTCTGCTTCTCCCTCTGACCCTCCCCTCTCTCATGTCTTCTCTCTCTGTCTCTCTCAAATAAATAAATAAAATCTTAAAAAAAAATCCCTCTTACAAATACTAAAGTGATCTACACCTACTCATCATTCCCTTTTACCAGCCTCCTCTCCAGCTTGGACTACTACAATCGTTCCCTAACTGGTCTCTCTGCTTCCACCCCTGCCCTGGCACTATTCAAACATCTTATAGCAGCAATAAATTTTAATTTAAAAAATTTTTTAATTTAAATTCAAAGGGAGTATGGCATGGTGGCTCCTCAATTAACTTATGATAACCAAACCCCATATCTCACTTGCCAATTCAATCCCTGCCTCCCTCTTGAACCCCACTCTATACCACTCCCCAAACTGTCTATTATGATCCTTCCATACTGTCCTTTCTTGTCATTCCAACATTCCAAGCTTGTTCCCAAGCCTTTGAACCAACTGTCTCTCTTTTCCAGAATGCTTTTCTTTCAGATCTCCTCATAACTAGCTACTTCTGGTCATTCAGATCTCAGTTCAAAGGGCTGCTCCTCAGAGAGGCCTTTCCTGACCGTGCACCTCAGACCTGCCTGCCCTGCCCATCATCACCACCATTAGACTTTCTCTATTTTCACTTTCTTTTAATTTATTCATAGCAGGTATCATTTTTATATATTTGTTTCTTTGTATACTTATCTATCTCCATACCTGTCATTTAGCAGACACAGGGTAAATATTTGAAATGAATGTCTTTAGTCAATGTGATTATAAGCTGAACTAAACGCAGTCTTTCTCCACAAAGAGTTCATAGTCAAATTCAGATACATTTGATAACATATTCTTATAGTAAAATCTTAAAAATTTACAGGTACTCTATTAGTTTGCAGAGGAGAAAATTTCAGTCTAGGTCTTAGACAGTGAGTATAAATGTGCCAAATAGACTGGAAAAAAAAGTCTTAGAGAAAAGTGCAATAATATATTAGTATTGACAATTATATATACACACACACACACACGTGAGTATATATATTACATTGTATTATATTCTACTATATTATGTATTAAGGGGTAATAAATGCCATGGAGTGAGATAACATAGGGTAAGGAAGAGTAAACAAAAAAGATGGTTCAGGTGTGCTATTTTATAAAAGCTGGTTTTAGAAAGAATATTAGTTTTTTATGGTTGCTGTAACAAATTACTACACTGGTGGTTTAATATAGCACAAATGTATTATCCTACAGTCCTGCAGGTAGAAGTCTGACATGGGTCTCACTGGGCAAAAATCAAGGTGTCAACAGGGCTGAGTTCTTTTTTGGATATTTTATTTTTTACAAAAAGATTTTATTTATTTATTTGTCAGAGAGAGAGAGCAAGAGAGAGACAGCGAGAGAGCACACAAGCTGGGGGAACGACAGGCAGAGGGAGAAGCAGGCTCCCCATTGAGCGAGGAGCCCAATGCAGGACTTGATCCCATGACCTGAGCCAAAGGCAGATGCTTAACCGACTGAGCCACCCAGGCCTCCCTTTTCTGGATATTCTAGAGGGTGATCCGTTCCATTGAAGTTTCCAACTTCTGCAGGCTGCCCTCATTCTTTGGCCGGTGGCTGTCCTCCTCCATCTTGAAAGTCAGCAATGATGGGTGAGTTCTTACACTGCATCCTTCTGGACTTCTCTTCTATCTCTTTCTTTCGCTTTAAGGGACCCTGTGATTACACTAGGTTCATGCTGACAATCCAGGATACTCTCCCTATGTTAGGGTTAGCTGACTAGCAACCTTACTTCTGTTTGTAACCTTAATTCTCTTTTGCTATATAATTTAACATATTCACATTTTCTGAAGATTAAAATATGGACATCTTTGGGGGCGATTTTTCTGCCTATCACAGAAGACCTCTTTTATAATGTGACATTTGAATAGTGGACAAAAGGAAGTAAGAGGTAAATCATGTGTTTATTAACAGAAAAAAACATTCCAAGAAAGAGGGAGAGGAAATACAAGAGCTCTGTAGGTGTGTTTGGTCTATTTAAGAAGTAGTAAGGAGGTCAGTATGGCTGGTGTGAGGGATCTAAGGGCAAGTATTAAAAATATGGGCCTAGATAGGTGTGTTTGTGGGACTGCAATCACTGTTAAACAAAGTAAGAACTTTGGATTTCACTCTGAGTGGAATGGGAAATAGTCAAGCGTTTCTGAGCAGAATATCATGACATGACTTTGGTTTTAAATGATATGCAAAAGTTGATGAGATAGCTCAATACACATATATATGGGAATATAGCCAAATTAAAAAAAATTGAATTTGAGGAAAAATACAAACTATAGCCAAAATAAAAGAGTAAAGTATATTGATAAAATAAAATAAAACCCTTTAAGACAATGTAATAGTCATGAAACTGTGTATCAAATATGTACATATATACACATGTATGTATATATGTCATATATACATATTTCAGACAGAGAAAAATATACAATCCACAGTAGTTGTGGGAAACTGACATATTTTCAATGTTGACAGTAAAATTTTGTTGACAGTAAAAATTTAAGATACTCAAGTTTTCGGTAATACATGCAGTGTAATTTAAAAAGACTGCTGTAATAGATGTTATAATCAATACATAATAAAAAGGGAATGCACATTTATTTCAAAAACCCACACACATCATAGGAAATAACAAGTGAGCCAAGATAAAAGTATATATAAATCGTAGTTATTTAGGATCTGAGTCTGGGGTCTGCCCACTCTCCAAGAGTATCTTTCTTTCATATCATGTAGATGTGAACTGTTTTTAGAAGCAAGCCTCCTTAAAAACCCGAAACCTTTTGTGCTTTGTGTAGCCTTAGTGAAGTCTGAAAAAGTTGCCCTATGGATTTTCCTCATTACATATAATTAAGTTTTATTCTTGAATGACAAACATTATTAAGATGCTTTTAAGGTATTGAGAGCATAGACATCAGTTATACTTTTTTCTGCGGCTCATATGATCAACCTTCCAGCTCCTTTAAGAAGTATAGAAACAGACAGGAACACTTTACCTTCCGGGAGAATATTATTTAGCTTGGTAGTCAAGGCCTAGTCATAAAGAACTAAGCAAGGGCGCCTGGGTGGCTCAGTCGTTAAGCGTCTCCCTTCGGCTCAGGTCGTGATCCCCGCGTCCTGGGATGGAGCCCCACGTCGGGCTCCCTGCTCGGCGGGAAGCCTGCTTCTCCCTCTCCCACTCCCCCTGCTTGTGTTCCCTCTCTCCTCGTCTCTCTCTCTCTGTCAAATAAATAAAATCTTTAAAAAAAAAAAAGAACTAAGCAAACCATGGGGCATGTATATGTCCTATAGGAGTAATCAGGTATCAACACGTACTGGTTTTCCAAGATGTGCCTCAGTAAAAATGCTTCAATAGATGAACCAACTATGTGTTCGCACTTCCCCATCTCCAGGTTTTCATGTAGAATGATTGCCATCTATCTTCCCTAACTTGTTACTCTCCATAGCCTTGCTGAGCATTAAGTAAGCAGTTCTCTCTTCTACATTGACTACCTGTATCTTTATAGTATCTTTTTGGCCTGATAATTCTATTCATATTCAGTAAGCCACCCCAGTGGTAGAAGGATCCTTACCCTAAATATTTGACACTCAGATAGTTTGTCTGAGCTTCCTCTCTGAATATTAGAAGGAAGTCTCATGTTCCCTTTCTTGTCATTATCTTTTGGTGAAAGACTTAAATCATAATAGGGAAATAATTTTAATGAAGAGAATGATTAAAATGATGTGGTAGATTAATCAGAAAGTGCCTGCATGTAATAAATCAATGTTTAACTACAAAGATTTGCCATTGTTGTAAAAATACTCACAGATTCTTCTAAAATAGAGAATATCTTATACATATGAGAAACCCCAAATTGGTATCAAGTTCTCAAGATTTCAACCAGGGGCAATATTTACTCAGTATATTAAATATACTTTTCTAAATTTCATAGAAATAAATCAATGTTTTCTGTACATTTCTCCTTTTTTTCCTAACACATGAATCCAAATGGTTGTGAAAGATTGTAGTTTTTAGGAATTTAAGTAACATATGCTTTCTGCAGAATGTAAGGTAATAGGATAGAATGTCTACCCTAAAAAAGTTGTGAGAATATTTTGTGGTAATCTAAACTAGTGGTTATTTTCAGATTTGATTTGCATAGTTCTAGGGTGAATTAAAATGACAGAGCAAGAATTACAATAAGGATAAAGTTTACAGATTATAATAAAACAAGACTTATTTAAAAACTTTATTAAAAAAAAATAAGAACCTTGTTGAAAACCAATAATAGTTAAGAAAAATCATAACTTAAAAATATGATACCTATAGTAATTTTTTTGGGGGGGGAGTAATTATACAGTTTATTTTTGAGTATATTTGAAAATTTTCATAGTTAAAGGTAAAAAAAAAAAAAAGCCAAATACTATATGCATATTTACTTGCTACTAGAAACTAAGGACAAAGGTTTTTGCTTTTGTCTCAGCCTTGATGGAATAAAAGTTCTCAAATGTTTGCATGAAAAGTTGGGTTTTTTTTGTTTTTTCGTTTTGTTTTGTTTTGTTTTGAATTTTATTTTATTATGTTATATTAATCACCATACATTACATCATTAGTTTTTGATGTAGTGTTCCATGATTCATTGTTTGCATATAACACCCAATGCTCCATGCAGTGTGTGCCCTCCTTAATACCCATCACCAGGCTAACCCATCCCCCCAGCCCCTCCCCTCTAGAACTCTCAGTTTGTTTCTCGGAGTCCATAGTCTCTCATAGTTCGTCTCCCCCCGCCCCCCAATTTCCCCCTCTTCATTTTTCCCTTCCTACTATCTTTTTTTTAAAAAATATAATGTATTTTTTTTAAACATATAATGTATTTTTTTTTAAAAGATTTTATTTATTTATCTGACAGAGAGACAGCGAGAGAGGGAACACAGGCAGGGGGAGTGGGAGAGGGAGAAGCAGGCTTCCCGCTGAGCAGGGAGCCCAATGTGGGGCTCGATCCCATGACCCTGGGATCATGACCTGAGCCGAAGGCAGACGCTTAACGACTGAGCCACCCAGGCGCCCCACATATAATGTATTATTTGTTTCAGAAGTACAGGTCTGTGATTCATCAGTCTTACACAATTCACAGCAGTAATTTTTAACTTAAAAATACATACTATTCTCTCTAGTGAAAAAAATTAAAATAAAAATGAGACATCTTTCTCCTTATAAAAGTGACTGCTGTTAAAAATGTGATTTTTTTAAAGAATTTATTTGAGAGAGAGAGGGAGAGCATGAGTTGGCAGGGCGGCGGCGAGGATAGAGAAGGAGGGCAGGAGAAGGAGAGAATCTCGAGTAGACTCTGCACTCAGCATGGAGCCCTAAACAGGGCTTGATCTCAGCACCCTGAGATAATGACCTGAGCTGAAACCAAGAATTGGATGCTTAACTGACTGAGCCACCCAGGCACCCCTCAAAAATATAATATTTAAACATGGTGAATATATGAGTAAATGTACCCTATTTTTGTATCTAATAGCATTACAGAAAAGTACAAATTTCCTGTACTAAAATTTGGCTAAGTATATAGAACATCACAAATAATCTCAATTCTAGAAATTTGTTCTAATGAATTAATCAAATATTTCTACCTGGTAGAAATCTGTTAATGAAAAATGAGGAGTAACTGAAATGCTCAACATAAGAGGCTAGTAACGTACATTCATTGATGAAATTCTATGAAACCATAAAAATGCTATTTGGGATGGATATTTATTTTCAATGTACAGTCTTCATAAAATGTCTATAAATGCCCATTAGCATATATATAACACATAAAATAATGATGTAAACTTGATACCATGCACGGTAGATATCTCTTTAGAAACATTTGATTTCCTTGTTTTATATTTTTGCCTTTGCATATTTTGTAATAGATATTAATTTTATAATCAGGAAAATAACTTTTAAAATGTGTTTTGATTGTAGAGACCCCTGGGTATTAATATCTTCTGACCTGAAAACCATTGTAAACATTCCTAACTATTTTTTTTGCAGGTAGATTATATCCATATTTTTGTGTTCACATTTCTATACATTAGGATTGCTGATAAACTGTTTCATTATCGGGCGCCTGGGTGGCTCAGTTGGTTAAGCGACTGCCTTCGGCTCAGGTGATGATCCTGGAGTCCCGGGATCGAGTCCTGCATCGGGCTCCCTGCTCGGCAGGGAGCCTGCTTCTCCCTCTGACCCTCCCCCCTCTCATGTGCTCTCTCTCTCTCATTCTCTCTGTCTCAAATAAATAAATAAAATCTTTAAAAAAAAAAAAACTGTTTCATTATCCTCTATGATGGCGTGGAGATAACATGTGGATTTTTCTAACCATTTAAACTACATACGAGTAACAATTTTTTTCCTTAAGGTTTAAAACACACAAAAAAATCAGTAGCAAGTTATATAGGCTGCATCTTAACTTCCATATGGATAAACAGACCCTTTAAAATTAATAGATGGGCGCCTGGGTGGCTCAGTTGGTTAAGCGACTGCCTTCGGCTCAGGTCATGATCCTGGAGTCCCTGAATCGAGTCCCGCATCGGGCTCCCTGCTCGGCAGGGAGTCTGCTTCTCCCTCTGACCCTCCTCCCTCTCATGCTCTCTGTCTCTCATTCTCTCTCTCTCAAATAAATAAAAAATCTTTAAAAAAAAAATAGATAATAAAATATCGGTATAATTTTACACCTGTTACAAATGATATGAGGTAATTTACAGTCCACGTGAATAAATTCAACAAATATCTAAGGCGATCACCGGTCCTTCAGTTTCAATAATCTTTCAAGGAAGACTGTGCCACTGGAAAATACTTCCCTACGCTACTCTATATGACACCATTTGAAATTCCTCCTGCTTTCTCAGATATAGCTATGTCTAGAAGTTTGTTTCTTTTGCTAATAACAAAGTTGTGGCGATCCCAACTCAGAGGCAAACCACCCAGTAAAAATATGTCAGTGGACAGGATGCTGGGTGAGCATTAGCAATCTCACTAAATAACAAGTATGCCGTTAAATGATACAACTTTAAAAAAGTCAGTTTCTTAAACTTCAAGACAGTCATGTTTTTGAATATGTAGAGCTATGTGAGCCTAAAATTCTCCTTTTAGTGCATAATTAATACCTGTTTTTAAAATTAAGTATTAACTTTAACATAGATAAACTTAACAGCTTTTTGTTTGTTTTGTTTCTCCAATATGTCAATCTGATTTTTCTTCTAATCAAAGGACTTTTTTTTAAAGAAAATATTAAACATTTTTTCCAATAATCTGCCTGTGTCTATGTCTTGTTTATTCTTGTGTTTTGTTGTCTGGCTTAGACACTTCAGCTTTTGTTGATTAGAATTCTGTTTTGTCTTTGAAATTGGAAAGTGACAAGGCCTTTGGCAAATGTTATGGCAATATACAGCAAACAGCAATTTTGGGGGAGAAAAGAATAGAGCACCATTTGGTATTTTAGTGATTATCATAAATGTGCTTGTGCAACATAGCACACTCCAAATCTAATTATTAAATTGAGTAAAAGGATGGAATTCTATGACATTCTATGGTGCTCTGAGCCAAAGTTGAAAGAATAACTATTGTCAGTTGAAGTATCATTTTCTCTTTGTTCCCCTTGCTGATAAATAGCAAAATGAAAAGTGATAAAAAATGAAAAGTGAGTTATCACTTTTCTCTAGTAATGACTCTGTCCCTTTCATCTCAAACTGTAAATGGAAGCTAGTTTATAAACTTAGTGCTCTCAAGCTACTTAGTGTTCTCAAGAAGATGTATAACACTGTTATCAAAGAATACATAAGGAAAAGACTACAGACATATATAATCCTAAATACTAATGAAAAAAAATTAAAGGGCGCCTGGGTGGCTCAGATGGTTAAGTGTCTGCCTTCGGCTCAGGTCATGATCTCAGGGTCCTGGGATCGAGTCCCGCATCGGGCTCCCTGCTCCTTCGGAGCCTGCTTCTCCCTCTGCCTCTCTCTCTCTCTGTCTCTAATGAATAAATAAATAAAATCTTTAAAAAAAAAAAAAAAAGAAAAAAATTAAAATTAAAAAACAACAAGCAGCATACAGATTTTCATTAAAAGAATAATGCCCTTTTGAATAACTAAAAACCCCAAAATGATTCAATATTAAGAAATCATTAATAAAATTTACTGTATACAATGTATGTTTCTGAAAAGAAAAATAATATGGTCATAAATAAAACAAATTAAAAAATCTATTCTTAGTAAAATAATAATTATTCTTTAAAAACTCATCTATATGAATAATTACATATGATGGAAATATAAAAGAATAAATAAATATGACAGAGGACATGACTGTATGTAAAAACATATTTGAAATAAATATTACAAATAGAAAATATTAACAATGTGGATATTATCAAAGGAAAGTTGCTGTTTCATTATCTCTACCCACAAAATAAATGCCTCATGACTTCAATGAATTAGGATAAAAGATAACCCAAAATTAATGATTGTTGAACATTTAAAAACATGTAGTTCTGACAAAGAAGTTACTGTCAAATCTTGTAGGAAGTAGTTAATCAGTACTTAATGGATAATATATTACCTTGATTCAAAGTGTAGAAAGACTACTAAAAATTATATATATTAAAATATATATAGATGTAGAAATATGTATTCAACAAAAAAATAGAAAAAATAAACTCCAAAATCTAAGAACAAAATTTAATGAAATATAAAAATTAATACAATTAGTATAACAAAAGTTACTTTAAAAAAAGTGGTAATAAAATAGACAATAGATAATTGGTCTTGATATCTGACCACTAAGAACTAAAAAGAGAAGTTGCTAATGAAGATTAGTAAGAATGAACATTACATAATTAGAAAACTGGAGATATCATATAGGTAGTTACATAACACTTCTAATTTGCTAATAAGTTTTAAAACTTAAATAAAACTGATAATTAAAAAGAAATTATAGATATTGACTAAATTGAAAAAAGATCTAAAAACATCAAAGAAATTTAATCAGGCTTCAAAAACGTATTTAACTATCTATAGGTTTACAAGCAGATTTCATCAAAACTTCAAGTAAATATTAAATGGTAAAAATATTGTTATAGGGAAATAGGTTAAGAGAGAAATTTCTACAACTATATTCCAATATTAATATAAATGATTTAAAAAGAAAATTTTAAATAGAACAAATATTAATAAAATCGCAAAAATTCTGTTGTAGAAAAAAATCCACATAAATTCTTGTGGCTTAAATGAGATATATTTCTCACATGATGTGTTCATCATCATTCATCTGGT
>NC_138380.1:58349129-58371808 GCF_054177405.1 Leptonychotes weddellii
TTATAGGGAAATAGGTTAAGAGAGAAATTTCTACAACTATATTCCAATATTAATATAAATGATTTAAAAAGAAAATTTTAAATAGAACAAATATTAATAAAATCGCAAAAATTCTGTTGTAGAAAAAAATCCACATAAATTCTTGTGGCTTAAATGAGATATATTTCTCACATGATGTGTTCATCATCATTCATCTGGTGATCTGCTACACAACTCCTCACTCCAATTCAGATCACGGGAGCAACCGCCATCTCACACCTTCCTAATGACCCTTGTAGAGGAAATAAGAGTTCTAAAGAGTCTTACATTATGAGTTAAGAGTTTCAAGCATATCATTTCTACACACAAGTGAATTTCCAGAAGAAGCCATATGACTCTATCCAAATATATGTGGGCTCAGAAATACACTCCTATAACATGGTAAGGAAATACACTTGCATACACACGCACACACACACACAAACACACAGACTTAGGAACCCTTAATAAAATAAGTATGTTATCTCTTCTTCAATGATATTCAATCCAATCACTCGCAGAGGATACTGAGGATGATTTTAAAATAAAAAGTTTTAAAAGACTGAACTAGTCTTACTACATATTTGAATATAGTATTAATCTCCAGAAATTTCTAGCAAATAATACAGTATGATATAAATGCAGATAAGGAGAAAAATGAATGGACCAGAATAGAGAGTCCAGAAGTAGATATAAGCAAACAAAGGAAATACGTGAGAAAATAGACTTGACATTTCAAAACAGTGGGTAAAGATAGGGGCTTTTCAATTGTGATGAGATGGTCAGCTTGCCATTTGAGAGCAAAGATTAATGTTTTATCACTCCTTGAAAAATAGACTTCAGATGAATCAAGTATTATACATTTAATTAAATGAAACCATAAAATCATGTAAGCAGTAGAGAAGAAATATTTTTAATAAGAAGTATTATAGTAAGACACAATGGTTCAAACTCGTATAGCCACCCGCTAGTCAAGTGATTTTATACAGCTGAGCTTCTCTAGACCTCATTCTTGCATCTGTAAAATGGACACATCCAAAGTAGCTTCATATAATTTTTGTGAGGATTAAAATAGAAAATTCAATGTACTCTTCATTTACCATAGTATCTGCCACAAAATGCTCGGTAAATGATACTATCATTATTGATACTATAATAATCATTACATAATTTAAAAGGCATTTGTCACATGTGGCCTAGATTTGATTTGTGGAATTGAATTAGGCAAAAGTTCCATGACATCTTTCTTATTTTTTTTTTTTTAAAGATTTTATTTATTTGCGAGAGAGAGAATGAGAGACAGAGAGCATGAGAGGGAGGAGGGTCAGAGGGAGAAGGAGACTCCCTGCCGAGCAGGGAGCCCGATGCGGGACTTGATCCTGGGACTCCAGGATCATGACCTGAGCTGAAGGCAGTCGCTTAACCAACTGAGCCACCCAGGCGCCTGACATCTTTCTTATTAAATAAAAGGTAAGTGAATGGAGTTAGTAGAAGTTTTTTAAAATGTAAAGAGTTTCATTTTATCAATCAGGTCAATGTTCTAAATTAAGCAATTACACATCATTAAATTAGTATTTATGAGATCCAATTAATAATTCATTGCTAACACATTTACTTAAAGTTCTTTGGAGTCACTGTATTTATTCAGTGAAGAGTTAAATAATTTAATTGCTAATCAGTCACAATAAGGGTAATATCACTCTCGTCATTAGAAAGAAGCATTACATGCAAGCAAATTGAGGTTATTCTGGAGGAAAGAACTTCTTGTGTATGGAGATTTTTGAGATTTGGGGATTATTTTTTCTACCACCTCAACCACATAGTGTTTGTTTAAGATAGAGTCTACCAGCCTGTTTTCCTATAGAAAAACTAGAGGATGAAGCCTGGAATAGAAACCCTCAGACCCCTGGAACATTTTGAACATTGTTCCCTGATGAATGCCTTTCTCTGTGATTAAATACTGAAAAACACTAGAAGCTTTATTTTACTGTAATCTTTTTCCATGAAGTTCTAAATGCCAGATGCCTTTATAACCTAAAATAAGTAGCTATTTGCCAATGCATCTCATGTTGCAGACTTAGGAACAGAGAATTACCAAATTGGTACACTTGTGATGTATTAAAATTGATTTTTATTCTGTTGTGTGAGGGCAAACAACAAATTGAAAATAGACAGTTGAAAACATGCCCTAAACCAATGAGTGATTTTAGTTATCTCTTCAAGATTGGTCTTTATTAATTGGGAAGAATAAAATTATGCTTTCATATTTCTTTCACATAACTTTCAGAAAACATAGCAACTTATCATAGTGATTTTCTCTGAAGAAAAAAAAAGTGCTCAAGGGAATTAAAGGCAATTACATCTTGAACAAGCTGGAAATCAAGGTAGCAAGATTGGGTGAGAAGGACGTGCTAGAGCCTAGAATTCGCTCTATATAAAGGACTTAAGTAGGTTCTTAAAGGAAAATATTACATTAGGCAGGCAAAATGTAAGTAAAAGAAGAATAAAGTAATTATTGTGAATGCTTAGCAAAACATACATAAAAGAAGTATAAAGCAACAATGAACAAGTGGTAATTAGGGATACGGAAAGAGGGGATTCATGAAGTAGACAGGGACATAGAACTCAGTTCCTAGAAAGAGCCCAGTATGTATGAATTAGGGCCTCAGTCACGAGGGTCTTAGCTTAAGGTTTCCAGTGTGGAGATTTGAACACAAGGAGGTATGTGTGAGATCCAGGTATTGAATCAGAATTCATCACAGTTAGATGATAAGACAAGACCCAGTGCAGGAACCTTTGAATCCCTCAGGCTGACATTTTCTTAATTAGCTGTGCTTTTAGGCATACTTATTGCTTGGAACTTTTAGACACTTTGGGAAGTGCACTGAGGTATGATTATCAAAGTATAATTATAGCACTAAGGCTTTTATGATGTTTTTATACCTTTCTGATGGAAGTGGGTACAGCGTTATTCCAAGAAAAGGTGGCTTCAATTGAAGGGAAAGCAGAACTGGGAAGGCAGGGAAATGAGGTAACACAGGCTGGGACAATGACCAAAGAAGAAAGGCGAATCTCAAAATAGAGGCTCATTTTAGTCACATACACAACATCATGTAATATAGTAATGGTAAGATCGTTTACATGACTTGACAGCTCTGAATACATTTCTGAGGGTAAAGAATGAACTGCTTCTCTTTTTAGTGCGTACCTAATTTTCCATTACAGAAATGTGCATATATATGCAAGGAGAGAACACTTTCTTTGCCATGTGTGCCCTTGATTTTCTCTCAAGTCCACTCACGGTTCTTTTATCTGAGAAGCAATTTACCTGAAGGATCTGGATCGCTCATATTCTCAATTTGGATTTTCTGTTTGCAGATCAAAGAGGCAATCTCTAGCTTTGCAAAGGTTTCTTGGTTTATCACCTGATTGACTTTACATTTATTAAATGCTAATCCTCATGAGCTTACAGAGAGCTGAAAACATCATTACCACCATTACACTTCATTCAGCAGCCTGCACAGTTGGTGTTTCATGTAGTCAATGCTGCCCTGGGTGAAGTGGTCAGCTGCTTTGCAACAAAACTCTCACTTCTCCTGATTGAAGTCTGAATGAGAAAGACTGCTATGTAGACTTGATTTCATAACTCTGCCACATCATATAATCCCATATTAAGCAAATATTGGGAATCCTGAATTCAAATTTTAAAACTCTTGATTCCTGGTAATAATGCCAACACCAAAGTACATGTATGATCCAAGAAAAAAAGGAAGAGGGTAGCAGGGGATTTTGGTTGACATTCTGAATTAAAGTAGTGGTTAAATAAGTAAAGATGGGGATCTGAAGATGTTCTTTTTCTGATATACCAGATACATCTCTTTATTAGTTGAGTTGTGTTTTTCTATAATCAACCTATTACTTAGAATTAGTAGACACTTTGGGAAATTCATTGAGGTTCTTTTCCCATTAAATGACATTTACTACATTATATTTATAGCACTAGGGTTCTTCTGATACTTTCATGCCTTTCTGACTCAAAATTCTTTAAAAGGCAATACACTGGGGCGCCTGGGTGGCTCAGTCGTTAAGCGTCTGCCTTCGGCTCAGGTCATGGTCCCAGGGTCCTGGGATTGAGCCCCACATCAGGATCCCTGCTCAGTGGGAAGCCTGCTTCTCCCTCTCCCACTCCCCCTGCTTGTGTTCCCTCTCTCGCTGTGTCTCTCTCTGTCAAATAAATAAAATCTTTAAAAAAAATAAAAATAAAAATAAAAAAATAAAAAAAATAAAAGGCAATACACTTATGTAGTCATAGTGTTGAAGCTGCGTATGTATATACTAAATTACTGGTTTTCTTTAAAAGAGAACACCTTCTATATCTTTGTAAACCATTGGATTTGGAGTAGAAATGGCCAGTGACACAGTATCAGTTTGGCATTTTCTGTATACTTGTAAAGAATTTAGAAAGGGATAACCTCACCTATAGTACAACTCTTCTGTGAGAGCTGACTGGGTAGTGGTACCAAGAATAAGAGAATGAAGAATATTCGTGAGCTGGTAGCCTAGAAGGAGAAGTGGAGGTGGGTCCAGGAAAAAGAAAAGAAAGGAGCTAGGAAGTAACAGAGCATTAAGGGAAAAGGAGAAATTATGTACACAAGCAATATTGTTCATTTTACTATCTTGAGTCTTGAGTCATACTTACCATCTTGTAGTATCTTTCCAGGTTTATGTAAATTATATATATATATATATATATATATATATATATATATTTAGTATCAGTACTATCTCTTTCTGAGGTAGTTTATATATATAGTTAAAATACACTAGTTTATCAGTCTACTGTTAAGACATTTGGATTATTTCTAGTTTAAGGCTATTAGGTATAAAATTGCCACAAACATTTTTTTATAAGGCTTTCTGAGATGGAAGAGATGGAGGAGCAGGAGGAGGAGGAGAAAGAGGAGTGGGAGGGAAGGAAGGAGGGAGAAGGATGAATTGATTGGTAGTGCTTTCCCTTAACTGTTTAGTTGGAGGCTTTAAACAAAATCAAGAGCTTGGGAAATATACCTACCATCTTTCAATGGCCTGTTTTTTATTCATGACAAATTAAACTATTTATGTAAAGAAGGATGTGCTTCCTTTTTGACCCTCATATTAACTTTACAACCCAATTCCTACTTACTCCTTGAAAGTTGATGGAATATTGTTTATGTAAACCAAAGTTCAGAAAGCAACTCATAAGTGGGTCTAAATTGCCAAAATAATCTCTAATTATCTGGGAGAATCCAGTTCAGTGTAAAAGGCTATCCACACACCTGCATGATGTCCTCTTCTTTCTTTTCCCTGTCTTATTCTTTTTTGATTGTCACATAATTTTAACCTCTCAAAGTTAACTTAGCTATTTTTTCTTTTACAACATTTTTGAATTATTAAAATCATAGTTGAGTTTATAAAAATATGGAAAATACATATATAGAGAGAGAGAGGGAAAGAGAGAGACAGAGACAGAAATTCGCAATCGCATATAACCTCGCCTTACCTCCTACTCCCAACTAGTGATAGCTTTATTTGTATTTTGCTATATTTATAGGTATTTTAAAGGCTGAAAAATATTTTGTTCTATGTATATGTCATATGTATTTAATAGTTTACATTAATTACAACATTGTTGCACTTAAGGATTTGCATTTAAGTTTAATCAGTATCTTTAGTTTGTGCTATTTCTGGAAGACCGATTTCTTAAGAGGACGATCACTAGGTCAAAGAATGTGATTGTTTTTAAATTGAAGTCTAACTTGCATACAATCAGGTAAGCAAATTTACGCAGATAGTTCAATAACTTCCTGTAGGCATACACTCATGTGAGCACCTCTCAGATCAAAATATATATTTTTTAAGCACTGAAAAACTGTGTATCTCATTTAATTAATAACCCACCAAAAGATAACAACTCTCTAACTTCAAACACCATGTATAGTTGGTTCTGATTTTGAACTTATACATGGAAAAATCAGTATGCAATATTTGTATCCAGCTTCTTTCACTCAACATTTTGATTTTGAAATTCACCCTTATTATTTAAAGCAATTCATATAGTTTCTCATTCATCTTTTACTGCTGTGTAATATTCCTTTGTGTGAGCATACACTAGTTTATCAGTCTACTGTTAAGGCATTTGGATTATTTCTAGTTTAAGGCTATTAGGTATAAAATTGCCACAAACATTTTTTTATAAGGCTTTTGATAGTCAGAAGCCTTATAAGGCTTTTGATAGTCAGAAGCCTTCTTTATGTTTTTAAACGCCCAAAAGTGGAGTTGCTAATTCATAAGGTAGGCATATGTTTAGTTATAAAAGACATTGTCAAACAGTTTTCCAAGGTGCTGCCCCAAGAGTTTACAATCCCTCCGGCAGTGTATGAGGCATCCAATTGCTTGTCCTCCTAACTAGCTTGTGTTGTCTGATTACCATATTGGTATGGTACCCTGGTGGTATTACCATTTAAATTTGCTTTTCTCTGATAATAAATCACATTGAGCACCCTTTCATATATTCAAAAGCCATTTGGATATCTTCTTCGTGAACCGTCTGATAAAGCCTTTTACCTTTTTTTTTTTTTTTAAAGATTTTATTCATTTATTCGACAGAGAGAGACACAGTGAGAGAAGGGACACAAGCAGGGGGAGTGGGAGAGGGAGAAGCAGGCTTCCCGCAGAGCAGGGAGCCCGATGCGGGACTCGATCCCAGGACTCTGGGATCGTGACCTGAGCCGAAGGCAGACGCTTAACGACTGAGCCACCCAGGCGCCCCGTCTTTTACCTATCTTTAAAAGGTGGATATTTTGGAGCACCTGGGTGGCTCAGTCAGTTGTGTCCGACTCTTAATTTTGGCTCATGTCATGATCTCAGGGTCATGAGATCAAGCCTCATGTCAGGCTCCATGCTCAGCGGGGAGTCTGCTGGAGATCTTCTCTCTCCCTCGCCCGCTGCCCCTCCCCTCATTCTTTCTCCTTTCAAATAATAAATAAATATCTCATTTATTTATTTATTTATCAAAGATTTTATTTATTTATTTGACAGGGAGAGATACAGCGAGAGAGAGGGAACACAAGCTGGGGGAGTGGGAGAGGGAGAAGCAGGCTTCCCGCCAAGCAGGGAGCCTGATGCGGGGCTCGATCCCAGGACTCTGGGATCATGACCCGAGCTGAAGGCAGACGCTTAACGACTGAGCCACCCAGGCGCCCCAATAAATAAATAAATCTTTTTTTAAAAAGGTGGATATTTTGTCTTTTCCATGTCTTTTTCTTATTTTTTTAGGGATTCCTTATTCATTATGGAATATGAGATAAAAATATAGGTATTACAAATACCTTTCTCCAGTGTGTGGCTTGCATTGACTGAGAAGCTTCTGGTTCTCTAAGTTCTGAACCCTGAAAACTGTGAGAGATTCAGTTTTCAGTTTTGATCTTTGGCCAAGGACTCTATGCCATTTCCTAAATTGGTAAATGCCTTGGACAGAAAATCAGACCTTATTCAAGCGAGACTTTCCAAAAATCTGTGTGAATCCAAGATAGATTGTCCTACATTTGTATATATTATCATCTTATTAAATTACTTTTCTTATTCAACCATTTTTTAGGCTAATTTGGTTGATTTTACTAGGCATAAAATTATAGTTTGTAAACAACTCACTTATTATCTGTTTCTAAAAACTATACTTGTTATTTCTTTGACATGTATTATTAAGTTTGCTAGAATTTTCATATCAATATTAAGTAATAGTGGCCAGTAAAAATTTTTATTTTCAATTTAAGGGACACAATTCAATAGTATTTTTTAAGGAAGTACTATTTGTATGAGATCATATTTTTTATCATGTCAACTAAAATATCTTTAAATATCTTAAAAATAGAAATTTTTAAAAGATAATGTTCTTACAATGTTTTTTAAAAAGGTTTTTTTTGTTTTTTTGTTTTTGTTTTGTTTTGTTTTTTTTAGAAAAGCATGTGCTCCATTTAGAATGATTCACATATTATAAAAGTGTGAAAATGAAAAGAACAAAATCACTTAATATCCTATATTGGGAAATAACCATCTTTCACAATTGGTAGATATTGTTCCAGATATCTCTATATGAATATATATAAATTGAAAGTTAAATAAATGTAGAGAAAAATTTATTTAGGAAAATGGATTCTTAATCTTTCTCTTTTTAATAATTAAAATTAATTGCAATTATAGTTAAATTTAATCAAAGAAATATGAGGGAAAATAAAAGATTGCTGAAGCTTAAATTTTTTTTTAAGATTTTATTTATTTATTTGACACAAAGAGAGAGAGAGAGAGAGAGACAGAGCGACAAGTGGGGGAAACAGCAGAGGGAGAGGGAGAAAGACTCCCCACTGAGCAAGGAGCCCGATGTGGGGCTTGATTCCAGGACCCTGAGATCATGACCTGAGCCAAAGGCAGCCACTTAACCAACTGAGCCATCCAGGCGCCCCTGAAGCTTAAGTTTTTATATAAGAATAGTATATTCTAAAGTATCCCTCTAAAATTAAGTAACAATCATGAAAAACTATGTTTCAAATGTTAACATAATCTATTATCATCTCAATATAAATATGGAAATCAGTACACTAACTTCACTTAGTCTTACCCTATTACTGGTTTTTCATTTTTTAAATCCTTATTATAACAGCCTGAAGGTTACAAAAAATTAGTGTTAACTTAGTAATTATAATGCCTATGGTTTAATTTTAATTTTAAACTAAAACAATCCTTACTTTCAGTTATTTTACCATTAGTAAACTGTTTATTCTGACTTCTTATTTTGCTTTATATTTCATGAAGTAGCATTTTAAATATTTAAATTTTTAATCTTTTTTTTAAAGATTTGTCTTTTAAAAGAATTGCATCAAATAGGTACATGTTCGTAGCTATAAAAAACAAACAAGCAAATATTACAGAAAAACAAAGAAATGCCAACTATATGCTATCCCATCATCTCCTAGTTTCCCCCTTCAGAGGGATACATTTTTTTATTAATATTATGTTATGTTAATCACCATACATTACATCATTAGTTTCTGATGTAGTGTTCCATGATTCGTTGTTTGCGTATAACACCCAGTGCTCCATGGAGTACGTGTCCTCTTTAATACATTTTTAACATTTATGTGATCACTTTAAACTCACACTAAGGGGCACCTGGGTGGCTCAGTCATTAAGCGTCTCCCTTTGGCTCAGGTCATGATCCCAGGGTCCTGGAATTGAGCCCTGCATCAGGCTCCCTGCTCAGCAGGAAGCCTCCTTCTCCCTCTCCCACTCCCCCTGCTTGTGTTCCCTCTCTTGTTGTCTCTCTCTCTGTCAAATAAATAAAAAAAAACTCACAAAAAATTTTCTGAATATATTGTTATGAAAAAACAAAACTTTATAGATAAGGTGGCATTCCTCTTTGATAATATAAATGCAAAGGAAAAATAGTATTTTAAGTGCTTTGTATGTACTGTATATACACAATTGATTTGCATATATGCTGTATAATTTTCTAATTTTATCCATCAATTTACTTTAGGCTTCAATCTTTCTTAGTTTATATGGATTTGTCGTTCTTTTAAACTGTTGACTGGTGTTCACTAGAATATATTTATTATAATTTACTATAATTTAATAGCATAGATTTTTTTAGGCTAGTATTTATAACTACTACTGATAATCATAGTGACATTTACTGAGTGCTAACCAAGTATCAGGTTTGGTTCTAAAATCTTTGAATGTATTAAGTTATTTAATCTTTACAAATGTGGTAGTACTGCTATTTATTTCAAATCTACATGTAATAGGTTTATTGAAAAAAGTAGGACTTATGGAGTGCAATTTTAAAACTTTTATTTTACTCTCACTATTTCTTTATATTCCATGCCTAAGATTTAATTCTCTACATTCTGAAATAGTCTTTAAAACAAATCCTATGGCTTTTCTTTGTCGCCATTTGGTAATAATTCCCAAGATCACATCTAATAACCAAAACCATTTCAGAAAGTTTGTTGTCTGTTCCCATATAATAGTCAAAACTTCATTTGACACAAAATCGCCTGCATTAGGTTCTGAAGGCGGCTGTAGCAAAGCATCGTAAGCTGGGTTTCGTAAGCAGAGGTCTGTTTTCTCACAGTTCTGGAGGCTAGAAAGTCAGAGACCAAGGTGTTGGCAGAGCTGGTTCCTTCTGAGAGTTCTGAGGAAGATTCTTTTTCATGCCTCTCCCTCCTAGCTTCTAGTTGGCAATTTTGACATTTTCGGGGCTTGTAGAAGCATCGCCTCAATTTCTGCCTTCATCTCCACATGGTCTTCTTCCTCTGTGTGTCTATGTCCCGATTTCCCCATTTTATAAGAGCACCAGTCACACTGAATGAGAGAGACCTACCCTGCTCCAGTATGATCTCATCGTAACTTCACTAACTACATCTGGAAAGATCCTATTTCCTTATGAAGTCATATTGTGAGGTACTAGGGTTAGGATGCCAATTTATGAATTTTAGGGGACACAGTTCAACTTCAAACTCCTCCCCACCCCACTGCCCCCATACGCCACTCCCTGCATTCCCTGTCTGTGCCCTACTACAGGCCAGCCTTCTGCTGTGGAAAGGGTGCTGTGGCTTGATCTCTATTTACCCATTTTCCACTTTTATTTACCCTCTCCTCTCTGCTTCTCACTAAGCTGCACATTCAGGACCGAAGGTGGCAGAGGAGGAAGAGAGGACAAGAAGCAAGAATGTTCCTACTTAACTACTCTTGTCCATAGTTGGCAGCTTCATCCTTGGGTTTGGCAGGTGTTTAAAAATAATTAAATCTTTAATTGGATGCTTTGAAGGAACTCTTGGAGATCTGCCATTCCCTCCATCCCTCCCCATTATTAAGAACCTTACCTCAATAGCAGTTTATAAAATCAAGTGTGGAATGGTAGCAGTGGTCAAGGGATATGTTTTCTGTAAAGAGGGTCAAATAATATTAAAGCTAATTAAAGGCTGTCCGCTTTTCATTATCATCATCATACACTGGCAATTTTAAGCAATGTATTTGATATAATACTTCCTTTTACTCAATCTACATTCTGAACAATTGCTGCCATTATTTTTGGATTTTAATAACATATATGAAAGCTTTAGATTGGCATATTTTTATTATGTTTTTTTAAAAGGTTTGTTTATTTTATATAGAGAGAGTGCATGTGGGGGGGGGCAGAGGAAGAGAGAGAGCGAGAGAAAGAGAGAGAGAGAGAGAAGCAGACTCCCTGCTGAGCACAGAGCCCAACACGGTGCTTGATCTCAAGACCCTGAGATCATGACCTGAGCTGAAATCAAGAGTCCGATGCTTAACCAACTAAGCCACCCAGGTGCCCCATTATTTCTATTTTCATAAACATTGTAGCTTACATGGAAGTTTAATTTGGAGTACAATTATACAGTCATCCCTGTCACACAGGCTTAGCTACATGCATTCATTTTGAGAAAATCTCATAACATTTAGAAATTACTCAAGCTCTCTTTGGGTATAATTTTTATCTCTTACTCCTGTGACTGAGTTTAAACAGTAGATTCAAAATTTCAATGATACAGCAGTGATTGCAAACATGAGCTTTTACAGTTTTGGCATTCTATGTGCCGACTTGGAATTTTTATTTCTATCAACTTTTTGTCTGCAGAGACATTTGAAAGCTGTGAGAATTAAACAATATTGCAATTTCTGGGTTTTTGTTGTTGCTCTGTTGTTGTTAATCTGAATTTTTGGGTCTGCCAAACTCATTTTCATCTTTGAGACTTTTCTTAACTATTTGCATATGTGTTTTCTTGTATGAAAGACAATATTTGAGAATAAAATTCATAAAGAATGTCCTGGATTAACTGTGAGTGAAGATAAATTTACAGATATATATATTTATATATACTCTATTTAACATACATGCTAAGAAGATACATTTTCATAAAATCATTGACAGATTTACAGAAGGCTCAAAAACTGCAGTGTTCTTATTTATTATTGTGACTAATAGTAGATATTTTTAAAAAATACATGAATGTAATTAAAATGTATTCATTCATTACATATTCCCTTTCCATAGGGTAATACTTACTTTGTGTTATTTTTATGTTTTAATGTTTTTACAGGAATGAATACATGCATATATACACAAAAATTCATTAAAAGACAAACTTTCACTGGCTACATTTCTTTCCTGGCCATTATCATAATTTGCATAATGCCGTGATTTTTACTGAAAACAATTTTTTTCATTTAGAGATTGGGATTTTAAAATATGATCTGTTCTGAGTGTCAAATATACTAGGCACAGCACTGACACAGTTTACTTAAAGAGGCAATGCATGTCTTTATTTTATTTATGACTTCATCCACAGCTTCTAGATACTTGGTCTTATATACTTTGCTTTGTTTGTTTTGTTTTCCTGGAGCACTATTATTCCTTCAGGTGTTTTTGTTTGACAAAATCTACAATAAAACCAGAGCTATTTAATCTATGTGTGTGCCTGTGTGTGTGTGTGTGTGTGTGTACAACGATTACATTGGATCTATAGAAACATTCATGCATTTTTGTTTGTTTGTTTCACTTATTTTCCCATAAAGCAAGTCCTTGTTTTGAGGTGACATTGTGCTGAATCCTGTGCAAAACTATCTGCAGGATATAGATAAAACAAACAATAAAATGCTGACTCCTTCAATATGGAAGTGATCCTATGTCATTTATCTACTCCCCTATAATAGTTTGTTTTATCAAATATGGTATCATATTGAGATCTAAGTGTGCTTCTCTGTTGTGGGTAGATCAGTGGTGGTAATGGTTGAATCCGACTTAGTGTTGAGCTGTGGGGCACAGACATACCACCATTCCTGTTCCTATGACTACTCTGTTCATGGACTCCTTGTGGAAGCACTGAGGTGGCCAAGGAGAGAAATTAACTCACAATAACTGGATCAGAAACCAAATATAAATGTCTCACCTGTTGTGATGGGGGATATCCAGTGGACTTTGAGAAAGATTCTCACATGTTTTGCTCACTCCCATAGATCTATTTATGTGCCTTCTCCTTAGAACTCATTATACTTAATCCTTTAATCCTGTGCATTCTAGGTCCCTGAAAAAGCAGTCAGGCCATATTCTGCTTCCCAGAACTCAATATACACCCCCACCCCTGAGGCCATAATTCCTTCCAAGGGAAGTCAATAACCAGGAGTATTGCTTGAAGCCCACTGATGATTTCTCTTTACCACTGTCTTTCATCATCACCCTTGACTTGGGGGGATAAGACATCTGTAATCCATTTTTGCCTCACATCAACTTTTAGTTGTCCATCCATGAACTGGGTCTAATATGGTTCCACCTCCACCAGGCCATAGGCATGAGCTGAGTGTGAGGAAATAGTGCATTAAAGGTAGATAACATGAGGGGCGCCTGGGTGGCTCAGTCAGTTGAGCATCAGACTTGATTTTGGCTCAGGTTGTGATCTCAGGGTCCTGCTCAGCGTGGAGTCTGCTTGAGACTCTCTCTCTCTTTCTCCCTCTGCCTCTCTCCCCATTTGCGCTCTCTCATGGGGTGCCTGTGTGGCCCAGTTGGCTGAGCACCCAACTCTTGATTTCAGCTCAGGGTCCTGGGTTTAGTCCCGTGTTGGCTCTATGCTCAGCGGGGGTCTGCTTGGGGATTCTCTCTCTTCTCCTTCTGCCCCTCCCCCTGCTCATGCACTCCCTCTCTCAAATAAATAAATCTTTAAAGATAAAATAAAATAAAGTAAATCTTTAAAATATATATATAGGTACAAGGTGCCTGGGTGGCTCAGTCAGTGAAGCATCTGCCTTCATTCCTAGGGTCATGATCCCAGCGTCCTGGGATTGAGCCCCGTGTGTGTGTGTGGGGGGGGGGGGTCCCTGCTCAGCGGGGAGTCTGCTTGTACTTCTCCCTCTGCACCCCTCCCTCATGCTCTCTCTCTCTCAAATAAGTAAATAAAATCTTAAAAAGTAATAATAATAAAATAAAATAAAATAAAATAAAATAAAATAAAGGTAGGTAACATGAGGATCTGGGCCTTCTGTTTGGGTAAACTAACTGTAGTTTCTGGACCTGCTCAGACTCAATTTCAAGTGTGTCATTCTATTGTGAACTGGATTGCTACTCTCAACCAATCTTGTAACTAGGTAGATCTGACAATAACAAATATTTGATAAGCACCTCCACTCTCATAATCACTTAATACCCATGGTCAGTCTCTTGGTCTCTACCCAGTGCCCAGTAGCATTGCCAGGAGCTTCTTTCTGTGCAGTGAATGATTGTCTTCAAAAGACAACATGGCCATGCTCCAGGACCCCAAGGATCCTCACTGTGATTCTGGCATTATGTCTTTCCACATATTATCTTTATCAACAATGAACAGATACCTTTAGCAAATAAGATCCACCAGGTTATATGGCTCAAGGGATAGGGCTAACTGTATAACAACCTGAACCTGGTGCAAACTCTCTCTTGCATTGAGACTCACTCAAAACTGGAAAACTCTGGGTCACCTGAAAAATTAGTTCCAAGTGTATTACAGATTGTATCTAAAATCCAAGAGACCTACTAAGTGTTGTGTCTCCTTCTTGGTAGTAGGAGGTGCAAGGTGCAATTAGCTTGATATTTTTCTTTGAGAGCTTATTCTAGAATACTCTAGACCATTAGACCTCTAAATTTTCCCCATTATGGGAAGCCACTAAATCTTTAGAGGGTTTATCTTCCACTATATGACATTGATAAGTCTTACTAGAACAAACAGAAAAGTGAAATTCCCTCTTACTAGGGTAAAAGTAACATGATGATATTAGTTTAGTGCATTCATTTGATGTTCTTGAGGATGTCCAGACAATCAAGTTCCCGGTGATTATACTGTGAGAGAGACTAAGAAAATTAACTTAGCCATGAGGTAAGATTATTAATGTATAATGCTGATTGTATTAATTAAATGAGAATTTCTACTGATCTCCCTTCCTGATAGGAATTGAAAAAAAGTACATTAACCAAACCAATAGTCCCATACCAACGAAGAGGCTGTATTGGATTTACTCAAGTAAAGAGAAAAATCTGCATAGCAGCTCCAATTGGGGCTATAGTTTTGTTAACTTTATGAACACCCACTGCCTTCCTCTATAATCTGTCTGGTTTTGCAGGGGCTGGTGAATTAAAAGTGGATATGCTAAGGACCACTATTGCTGTATCTTTTAAGTTTGAAGGTAGCATTAACTCTGTCATTTCACTCATGATAAAGTGTGGCTACTGATCTACTACTTTGGTCATGGTGTGGTGTGTTATGTGGGTTTCAAAACTTTCACTTGGCCTTTTCTTCCATTATGGCTCTTATTTGAAGGTCATAAAAAGAATATGAAGGTTCTTATTCACTCAGAAGACCAGTTAAAGGAACATCTGAACACACTGGACCCATGCGGAAACAGACTTGACTCTGTAATTCTCTATCACATGACTTCCATATGCCTGCATTCTAAAAGAGGACATGAAAGCACTTAAGATCCTCTGGTGTCTGCTCAGACCCTCTATCCAAAACCCTTGAAAAATTTTATTTTTTACCTTCCTTTCTGTACGGTTACTCTGCTAAATGATCATACATCCTTTGTGGGGGAAGATTAGGGAATTTCTACTATATATAGATATTGTGACATAGTGAGATCCTTCACTATGTCAATTGGCTTCAAGGGACTCCAATTTCCTCTGCCATGGATAAGAATGCTTAAGCTCAGTTCTGGGAACTGATTGAAGTATTAAGATTTCCATTTTAAGTTGGTGGCATTAGGCTTCAACTCACATGGCCCTGATATTCTTTTGATTATAAAATTCAAGCAGTACCCTCACTGACTGCTCATTTCTCTTGCCCACAGTACACCATGTGTACTAGTCATTGCCACAGATACTTGTAAGCTATAGTGCTCAGTTTTAAGGCTTCTTGAGCCTTCTCAATAGCAAGAACATCTCTTTTACTATGGGCCATTGTATTTTCCAGCTTCATCAAGACATCCCGGGATCATATTAAGGATGACTGCAGGTGATTGCACGAGGATATTAAATGTTAAGAAACCAGAGAGTGTTCTTACATATATCAATGAAATTTCACCATGTCGTATGTTTTGCAATGCACCCCCTACCCCAGCTTCCAAGCATGTTCACTAATGTGCTGATACATATTAAACAGATCCAACAGATCTTTTGGTAATTAATACCTCTCTTTCTAAAACAAGTAGTACTTGGGCGCCTGGGTGGCTCAGTTGGTTAAGCGACTGCCTTCGGCTCAGGTCATGATCCTGGAGTCCCTGGATCGAGTCCCACATCGGGCTCCCTGCTCGGCAGGGAGTCTGCTTCTCCCTCTGACCCTCCCCCCTCTCATGTGCTTGCTCTCTCTCATTCTCTCTCTCTCAAATAAATAAATAAAATCTTTAAAAATAAATAAATAAATAAATAAAATAAAACAAGTAGTACTTGTCCAGGTTGGCCAGATTGAAACTCTTATTTGTTTAAAGGCCAATAAGGAGATTAGATGGAAGCAAATCTTAAGGAGTGCAAGTATCATTTGGCAGGGAATTTGCCTGAGGTAATCTGTGAATGTTTCTCAGGTAAAGGAAGCTATTACCTTCTGTCAGGGAGACTCAAAGACAAAATTGAACATCCAAAGGGTCCGGGGGACTCTGGATGTTCAAGATCGTCCAGCATATCTACTCAGGTGTCTATATCTAGGTGTCAATATCCCTCCCTGCAAGGGCCCTGACCCTGGCACAGGAAACTCGCTGCGGCAGTAAAATAAGCCTTCTCTGCAATTTGATTAGTCTCACAGTCAATTTCTGACCTCCAGTGCAGAAGATCAGGATCCCTTTAGACACAGTTTTTTTGTTTTTTTTTTTTTAAAGATTTTATTTATTTATTCATGAGAGACAGAGAGAGAGACAGAGGCAGAGGGAGAAGCAGGCTCCCCGCGGAGCAGGGAGCCCGATGCGGGACTCGATCCCAGGACTCTGGGATCATGACCTGAGCCGAAGGCAGACGCCCAACCGACTGAGCCACCCAGGCGTCCCTGTTTTTTTTTTTGTTAGACACAGTTATTGGGGGGCACTGAGTTTCACACCATGCTCTGAGTTGGTGATCAGCTGATTTAAGCATGCCATTTTCTTTCCTGAGCACAAAGACGGCACTTTACAACTATCCAACTTCATAGCCTTGTAATTATCATTGCCATTATATCTCTAAAAGGCGAGAGAGACTACATAAGCCAGTTCATGCCCTTCCACTTGTATCCCTTTCCAATTTACCACATGTGGTAAAGTCTTAGTCATAATGATGCTACAGCATCGCAGGAGTTACCCACCATTCCACTTATTTCAAGCAATCAGATCTTTGTTGCCACCTGCTGGGGAATTATCCAATTCCAGAATCTCATCCTGAGTATCTATTTCCTAGGAACTCTTATAACACCAACTTTCTTGGTTCAGATTCCCCCAAAAGATCACAAGGCATGGACTGGAGTGCAAGCAGCTTATTTGGGAGATGCAGAGTATATCAGCAGGATAGTGGAGAAGTGATACAGAAAAGAGAAAGCAGCCAATAATATGCATGCTATTAAGCCAGCTTCCATGGTGGGACAAGAGCTTAATCTTCCCAGGGTGTGGTTCAAACACACATTCCTGCATTATTCTACCCAAGGAGAGAGGAAGCCTGGGTATTTATGTACTAACTCCTGAGAATAATCGGGTACAGGCGGATCCTGGGGGCTGTCAATTTTCCAGCACTTCCAGTCTGTCACAAGTGCACAAGAGGTACTGCTTCATGCACTTTTGGAAAAGGACCTTCCAACAGGCAGTTGGAAGTTGGCAGAAATCCACCGACATGATAAGGTCTAAAGAAAATGGTTGGGACAATGATACTGTCTGCTACCAACAAAACAAACAAACAAACAAAAAACTTTATAATTTGTTATAATTTGCCTTTCACAATTTGGTTTTTAATCCACTTGAGATTGATTTTTGTTTTTTGTGTGATATTTGGAACCAACTGTATTGGGGGTTTATAGTTTTTTTTTTTTCCCCCCTTCCTTCCTTGCTTCTTTCTTTCTTCTTTTCTTATGTTCCTTTTGATTTTCAAACAAATAGCTAATTGTCTCAGACACATTTCTGGAAAATTCCATCTTTTCCCCACTCATCTGCAATCTCATCTTCACCACAACCAACTGTCCAACAAAGGCATATATAAGATCCAATATAAATAGGATCCTTTTTAAAACTTTCATGTTCTAATTATTTGTTGCAGTCTCACAAAGTGTCTACTGGTTCTATCAAATATTAGTTTAGTTTCTGACAGACAAATTCTTCTAAATCATTTGTATAGTCTCTTGATTTTTATGCAAATAATGATGTTTTCCTTGAATGGCGATATTTTTGTTTCCTCCTTTCTGATCCTAATTTTTTTTCTTTTTTTACCTGTTTTTCTTGCCTTAACTGTGCTGGCTAGAATTTTTTTGGTACTAATGCTGAAGAGAAATGGTGAGAGTGGCCATTGCTTCCTTATTTCTACTCTCAAAGAAAAAGCTTCCTGTTTCACGATTAACCATCACTATTTTCCCCCTTTTAATTCTGGTTTTAACAAATTTTTACTATTTTTCTAACAGTTGACATTTGTTTAAATCATGAATACATGTTGCACATTATCAGAGATATTTCCTACATCTATTTAGATGCTCATGTATTTTTGTCCTTTATTTTATAATTGTGAAGAAATGGATTTTCTAATAATATTCAGTCTTATTGGTCATGATGCATTATCTTTGTAATCTTTTTGGTATGTTAAGTGATTCATTTTGCCTTATTTTTTAGTGAAGGGAAGCAGGTTGCTCTCTGTGTTCTGGGTGAGAATAACTTTATATTGTTCTTTTCAGAGTTTGAAATCAAGGCAAAGGAAGATGAAAAGCATGTTCTTATTTTTTCTCTTATCTGAAATTGTTTACATGAATTAGAATTGTTTCTTCAAATTGAGAATTCATTGAAGAAATCATGTTGGTTTGAGTGTTTGTGGAAATATATATATATTTTTACTACTGCTAGAATTTTTAAAAAATATTTTATGTATTTATTTGACAGAGAGAGACATAGCGAGAGCAGGAACACAAGCAGAGGGAGTGGGAGAGGGAGAAGCAGGCTTCCCGCTGAGCAGGGAGCCCGATGTGGGGCTGGATCCCAGGACAGATGCTTAAGGACTGAGCCACTCAGGCGCCCCTTTGTTTTTGTTTTAAGATTTTATTTATTTATTTGACAGAGACTCAGCGAGAGACACAGCGAGAGACACAGCGAGAAACACAGCGAGAGAGGGAGCACAAGCAGGGGGAGTGGGAGAGGGAGAAGCAGGTTTCCCACCGAGCAGGGAGCCCGATGCGGGGCTCAATCCCAGGACCCTGGGACCATGACCTGAGCCAAAGGCAGACGCTTAACGACTGAGCCACCCAGGAGCCCCACTGCTAGAATTTTTTAAAGGTTTACAGGAGTATACAAGTTCTACTATTTCTTCTTGAATTTTTAAATTATATTTTTCTAGGAATTTTTCATATAAATTTTAAATTTTAATTTATGGCTGTGTTGTTTATAATAGTTCCATAATCTCTTAAAAATTTATTTCTTTTCACTTGAGAATTCTATTTTTTGCTTTTTGTTTTCTATTTTATAACAACTAGAGTATAAGGAGGACTTGAGATGACCAGTTAGTGAATTAATTTGATGCCACAGGCATTTGAGATGGGTCCTTCAGAGCGCCTGGGTGGCTCAGTTGGTGAAGAGATGGGTCAATCCTGTACTCTGTACTGGAGGCACAGGTGATGGGAAAAGAGAGGGCCTTATAGAAGCTGAGAATGCTTTCATTACGTCAGAAAGGCCCAGAACTGTATAATGCTTAAATCTAAGAAGGTATTGGAACTCTAAAATGTCTGGCAATAAACATCGATAAACAGCGAAGATAGACAAAATATTCCTAAAAAGGCATGCAGATCAGGCAGGTATGCTTATGTGGAATATGCAGTGAGACATTGGGAAAGACTGTGAAGACACACACAAAGAAAGGAATCTGAAAAGTATTCTTTAGGCAATTTGGTGCTAAGTTAAGGCCAAATGGTCAGTGTTGCGGAAGATGAATTGAAGCATAACATGTATTAAGCATCAAATATAATTTAACCTCTACCTTGTTTCATGTTACAGTCTTACTAATCTTGATTACAGCTATTTTCTGAAGTGAACAAACCGATTCTGGTATCTGATGTCCTAGTCATTAAAAGTAGGAAATGATTAATAGTTTCGTTAAGCATATTCTTCCCAATTTCAAACTGATGCAACATGTTACACATATAAAATTCCCTTTGCTTCTGAAGATCACCAACTCTATGATACTGGTGATAGTATATTTTTTTCTTTCTAGAATCCAAAGTATGGCTACACTTAGTTGGAGATGTTATAATTAGAGCACTTACTACAGTTTGGTACAATTTAAGCTACTTATAAATCATTTATTACTTAAAGGTTTGGTAGGAATGTTCCATATGATCGGGTCTATTGCTTTATATCACAGTTAGTATTTTACCTCCTTTTTCAATTTTGTCTATGATTATTTTTATATTAAGGTTTCTAGCTTCATTTCTTGTCAGTTTTTAAGAAACTTTTATTTATGAATACATTATGTGAAATATAGCATATGGAATATGCATATACACACATATATTTCAATTTAATGGTGAAATTCCACGGGGATAAAAGAAAACCAAACAGATTTCAAGAAGTGAAGGAATCCCTGCAGAGAGATAAGGCAGTTTTGAGGTAGTGTATGGGAAGGCAGATAGCTGCCCTTGCAAAGGAGAGGGGAAAGTCAGGGGCTCAGCATGGGGAGAAGCTGGAGAAAGCTTTGAGAGGTGGGCTCTACTGGGCTTCACTGCCCTAAAAAGATCATTGAAAGATACCTTGGAATTACAGGACAGGAAGACAGAAGCATCGGTTCTTGCTGAAGGGATGAGTGGAATAACTTGAGAAGCCGTGCGCATGTAAGTGAATGCAGTTCTTAAGGTGCTACCTCACACTTAGCATCTGAGCCACATCTCTGTTACATACCACCATATACACTGAGTGGTATTTTAAATTTATTAAAAAGTAGTTTATGTTTGAGATAAGTTGTACTGTGCATAACTTAGAGCAGACTTTATCAGACTAGCAAGGAATTTCAGGATATTAAATCTTCACTGAAATAATGTAACGTCGTCTTCAATCTGTCTTTTGGTTAGCTAGCAAACTGAAGACACACCTTCCAAATGATTAATTTTTGTTGCTAATGATCCTGTCCAATTATTTTTTATTTAGCTAATATACATCACTTTCTGCTACTAAAAAATCCATCTTAATTATAGATGCCCTATTAAGGCTAGGCAAGGAAGTATAATGATCATTTTAAGAAGACGTAATGACAATACCATGGTTGAACCTATGATGAGAATATTAAACATTTTTTATTAGTTGGCCACAATCATTCCTTCATCTATATAGTTAGCTCAGAGGAGTGGAAGTTCTACTACTTTATTATGATATGCCAAATAACCAAGCTCAAGATGTGGCTCAGATGCTAAGTGTGAGGTAGCACCTTAAGAACTGCATTCACTTACATGCGCACGGCTTCTCAAGTTATTCCACTCATCCCTTCAGCAAGAACCGATGCTTCTGTCTTCCTGTCCAAGCAGGAGTCTAAAGGCATACCAGTAAACTGGCTCTTATATGGGCGGCACTAAAATTCAGTGGAGCAGCAATTTATTAGGTGCGCCAGGAATTGAACGAGGCACTGTGGTACAAAGCAAGCTGCACAGAGTCACTGTCTTTGATGTGTTAAGCATAATTGATCAGATTTCTGTTTCCTGTGGCCTGGAAGGAGAAATGGAAGAGATCAAATCAACAGCACATGTGAAGAGAGGAGGAGAAAAAATATGTGTAATTGTATTTATCAGACTATATGAAGTCATTGCATAATTTTTCCCTACCTTCTGTTCAGTTCTAAAAGGCGACTGGACTGGGGAAAAGGAAAAGTTTTATTTATTTATTTATTATTTATTTATTTATAATTTTTTGCAAGATAGGAAAGTAGATGTTAATATACCAGAGCATGAAAAGCTCATTGATACAGTTTCTTTTTTTTTTTTTTATTATGTTATGTTAGTCACCATACAGTACATCATTGTTTTTGAGGTAGTGTTCCATGATTCATTGCTTGCGTATAACACCCAGTGCTCCATGCAATACGTGCCCTCCTTAACACCCATCACCGGGCTAACCCATCCCCCCACCCCCCTCCCCTCTAGAACCCTCAGTTTGTTTCCCATAGTCCATAGTCTCTCCTGGTTCATCTCCCCCTCTGATTCCCCCCCCTTCATTTTTCCCTTTCTTCTCCTAATGTCCTCCATGCTATTCCTTATGTTCCACATATAAGTGAAACCATATGATAATTGTTTCTCTGATTGACTTATTTCACTTAGCATAATCCCCTCCAGTTCCATCCATGTCAATGCAAATAGTGGGTATTCATCCTTTCTGATGGCTGAGTAATATTCCATTGTGTATAT
>NC_138380.1:58371908-58387943 GCF_054177405.1 Leptonychotes weddellii
CATCTGTTGAAGGGCATCTTGCTTCTTCCACAGTTTGGCTATTGTGGACATTGCTGCTATGAACATTGGGGTGCATGTAGCCCATCTTTTCACTATATCTGTATCTTTGGGGTAAATACTCAGTTTTAAAAAAGGCTGAGTTATTGTGGTTAAACAAATATAATTGTCCTTGTTTATCTCTAATTGCATAGATACACATTCTTAAAAATCTTAATATTCTTTAATAAAAAAAATAAAAAAATCTTAATATTCTTTAAATATATGTGCACATTTTCTGCCACTCTTTTACATTTGGATGTTTCCTATAATGCTTTGTTATGATATTTGTATTGTTCTTTGCATATTCAAACTTTAAAAATGAAAACAAACAACTATATATATATACATAAAAATGTATATAAATATATAAATATAAATATATGTATATGTGTGTGTGTATCTATCTATCTATCTATAGTCCTGCATGTTTGTGAGTCCAGTCACCACAAATGGGATATTGTGTATTTACTGAAAATAAAAATTAAACCAGATCTTACTCATAGGATGTTTATACTGAAATAATCACGGGTTTAAGAAAACAATTAAAAAATAAATCTCACAAAAATCTATTTAAGTAACATTCAATTTTAGACAAAATAATCTAATACTGCAAACATTTGGCTTGTAGATTAACATTTTGTGAAATCATACTATAACTCAGTACCAATAAACTCAGCCTTGGAACAAAGAAGAAATTTAAATTCATTTAATTTTCACAGTCCAAATATAGATTTTTGGGGGCAGACTGCCAGCAGTTTTCTCGGGTCAAAGAAAATAAATATTGCATCTCTCCTATCACAGAGACAAAAAACAGCCAGTATTTTGAATTCCATATCAACTGGCTTTTATTCAAATATTCAAATAAGCAGTATCTTCTTATGGAGAATGAATCCCCCCTCTAATTAGAGTATAAAAAATGTGATGGATATAATGCAGAATGTGACCATCTGTATTTCTCTGTCTTGTCTTTTTCAGTTAGAACTCGCAGGTGTCTTTTAAACAATGATGAATTAGAAGGAAGGCTCTTTTTTTACTCATTTGTCTGTTAACTACCTTTATGATAATAATGCATTTGCATTTTTAATTTCCTCTGTTGTAAATGAGCACCTCTGAACCACTTCCTAATTATTTTACAATTTTCTGTATTGTTCATTACTCATGCTTTCTGTTTACTAAATAAAAATGACTTCTCCTCTGAAGGACATTTGCAATTCTTATTATACCAAACATAGATCATTTGGCTCCATATAAGAAAAAAGGAGTAAAAGAAAACATAGGGACATAGTATTCAACAAAAAACAGTTGAACGGATATTCACCCATACATATAGAACAGAGTTTCAGGCAGGGTGTATAATCTAGTATATTAGAAACTATGCTTATTCGTCTCTTAATTTCAGCCCAGGTCATGACCTCAGGGTCCTGAGATCGAACCCCCTGTCAGGCTCCGCACTCAGTGGGGAGTTGGCTTGAGGCTCTCTCTCTCTCCCTCTGCCCCTCCTCCCTCCATGTGCACTTCCCCCCCACTCTCTCAAATAAATAAATCTTTAAAAAAAAGAAACTATGCTTATTCATTTTTAATTGATAATGTAAAGCTTTCTCTTCAACAATCTAGAGAAATGTGAACAAACTGTTGACTAGTCACCAATGATGATAAAAATCTATGTAAAACATGCTTTTACAGACTGTGTGTATAATTATTTTAAAAAGCAAAGTGAGGGGCGCCTGGGTGGCTCAGTTGGTTAGGCGACTGCCTTCGGCTCAGGTCATGATCCTGGAGTCCCGGGATCGAGTCCCGCATCGGGCTCCCTGCTCAGCAGGGAGTCTGCTTCTCCCTCTGACCCTCCTCCCTCTCATGCTCTCTCTCATTCTCTCTCTCGCAAATAAATAAAATCTTAAAAAAAAATAAAATAAAATAAAAAAAAATAAAAAGCAAAGTGATGTAAATGATATTGTAAAAGAGCTCACCAGCTACCTGGTTTATTCAAAGTTTATCTATAATGTTGTGTTGGAGCCAG
The DNA here is from genome assembly GCF_054177405.1 of Leptonychotes weddellii. NCBI lineage: Eukaryota > Metazoa > Chordata > Mammalia > Carnivora > Phocidae > Leptonychotes > Leptonychotes weddellii. The sequence continues at coordinate 58,373,965 of NC_138380.1, forward strand.
TTGCTATTGGCTTATGAGAACCGACAGCTCATATCTCTTCACACTTTGTGTTTAGTGACATCACTGGTAGCCTGAAATTGGCCATGGTGCAAACATTTACACCGTGGAAAAATTGTTAAATGCTAACAATCAAGACTAGGCAGTTTACTAGTACATGACTGCCTATGAGGCTTTGTAGAATTCCTTCTGCTTAGTAAAAGAATATAAGTAAAATAATTTCCGACAGTATCACTTTAACATGACTGTGTGCTGGTACAGTGGAAATGATAGGCTGAAGAAGTGGTAGTTAGGATGAGGTTGAAGAAAAGGTGGATGGCATTGTCTGGTGATACCTTTAATTGACTTATTTTTCCCTATATGGGCACACACAACTGCTAAGAGTCATTATCTGCCTCTTTCTTAGGGAAATTATATGACCAGACAAATTTGTATTATAAGATAGTCCTTGCTGCTTCTTTTCTCTGCTACTTCCCTGGAACAGATCTGAGATATGTCCATGTTAGGGTGAATTCAGCCTCTACAATGGTTGTGTTATGGTGAAAGTAGGAGTTCCATTAAGACCCTTGAATTAGAAAGGAAGCATAGGTAGGAAAATAGGAACCAAAGAAGGATCAAAAAATTGTTTTTATTGTTCTAAGGATTTTATATATATATATATATATATATATATATATATATATATATATATATATATATATATATATATATATATATATATATATATATATATCTTTTTTGCCTCTGGTGGAAAGATGATTTGTATTTGTATAGTAGTTGCATGTATTTATTGTATATATTCTCTGTGAAAATATTTTTTCCTGAGCTTGTCACTTATCCCTCAAGAGACTATTCTTGTCAGCATCCATTTAGTATTGAGGAATGGATCCAAGTTTTGTGAAGCCTGAAACTTAAACAATTTGGAGATCCTTCCTTAAAGAAAATGATACAAAATTATGAACATAAAATGAGGTACAAATCTGAATATTTGATTAGGACGTGGAAAGAAATTGTAATAAATTATACAATTTATTTTATTTTGTTTTTATTCAATATTTATTTATTCATTTTAGAGAGAAAAAGAGAGAGAGAGAACACGAGCAGGGGGAGCAGAGGAAGAGGGAGAAAATCCCAAGCAGAGCTCCAGGCAGGGCTCAATCCCAGGACCATGAGATCATGACCTGAGCTGAAACCAAGAGTTAGGAGCTTAACTGACTGCTCCACCTGGGCAGGCCCCTAAATTATATATTTTAAAATACAAATGCAAGCAAAACAGAAAATTATAATATTCTTATTAACTAATATTCTGGCATACTGCTATAACATGTTTTCTTACACTTTTGCCTGCATTCTTTTTATTATCCTTGCATATTACAACACTTTTTAAAATAGCTTTTCTATAGAGGATAAAGAAAATTTAGTCTTTTTTCTGCGTTGATCAAAAATGTTTATTACTCTAATATTTTGATGGGTTTTGATAATAATTGTGGCTTCATTTACCAAGCCACACTCAAAATAGCAAGTATACTAAAATGCTTTTAGCAATAAACAAGTACACAAGTCATACATTTAACTCTTCACCATCTAGTAAAAAATCAAACGTTTGTGTGATACATGGTACATAGTCTGGGATCTCTCCCTTTCTCCCTCTCTCTCTATAACTTTCTACCAGTAGTGGTAGAGGCCAAACCTAGAGAATATTTGAGACTATATGCAGATTCACCATGGGAACATACTTAACATAATGTAAATTTGAAAATACTCATAAACCAAATCAATGTTATACTTTTGTTTTCCCATACTGCATATTTTTATTCTACTTACGTTAGAATAAATGATTAAGAAGTAAAGATATTTGACACCTCTTTTTTTCCTAGATATGGTGACATGATTTCTGAATATACTTTGAAACATTTCTCTATCAACTAATTTTTTTAAGTTATAATTTTTATACAATGTGTCAGCTAATTTTTTTTCATGATCTATCATCATTCATTTTTTTTGAGTAAACATTTCAGAGGTGCTTATGTTCTTTAAAAAGAGCATTAATATTTTTATATTTAATTTTTTGGTTTTATACTATGTTTTCTTCTAACCACTGCTAAACTGCCATACTTATCTAAATAGTTTATTTTTGCAACATACAGTACCTACTATAAGCCATGCCTCTGCTAGATCCTAAGAATACAATCATATAAATGAATCGTTCCTGCTTTTGATACTGCTATATTAAGATCTGTAGTTATATTAAGACAATTTGTCCTTGAGATTTTCTTTGCTGTGATTCTTTATATTTGATCCTTTTTCTCTTTCAGAAGTGGTCCACAGAACTTGTGGAATTAGGATTGTTCTAATGTGAATATAAAATTTAAAAAGTAAATAGTCTAATTGCATTATTTTTTTTAAAGATTTTATTTATTTATTTGAGAGAGAGAATGAGATAGAGAGAGAAAGCATGAGAGGGGGGAGGGTCAGAGGGAGAAGCAGACTCCCTGATGAGCAGGGAGCCCGATGCGGGACTCGATCCCGGGACTCCAGGATCATGACCTGAGCCGAAGGCAGTCGCTTAACCAAGTGAGCCACCCAGGCGCCCCAATTGCATTATTTTTAACTTAACTTCCAAAATGGACTTTTGCAATCTCATCAGAAATTATAATTTGGATAGTAGTAGTCTTTAACTTATTTTGTTAAGAAAAGGAACAAACAAAAGCACAAAAGAATCAAGCCGGGAAGAACTTGGGACATGAAATTACTATCTTTTCCTCTGGTGGACCAGACAGAGTGAAAGACTGGGGTGGATATTTACTATAAAGGAAGTTTTAAGGCCTTGAAAGACAGGCAAGGAAAGGCAGGGGAATAGTATCATCAGTTATAGGGAAACTTCTATGAGCTGAACCATTTACCTACAGTAATTGCCATCCAAGAGAGCTGCAAAGGTGAGCTGTACTGAGGGACTATATTAACATATTAACTTCTCTGGTAACACCTTGGTATAAGCCTTAAGATGAGAACAGCATCATGCCAATAGTAATCACAGAGGAAAAATGACACCCATCCACATACACAGACTTTGCTGAGCTCTATGAAAAATGTCCATTTGGGACATTACTCTTTGTGATGGCTCAGGACACTTTCAGGCTCCTAAACAGAGACTGGAATCCTTGGGAACAGAAGAAAGAAGTGAAATACAAAGCCCCAGTGCCTATTCTTGGAAGTGACTTGCAAATGGTGAAGCTCATGCCAGTATATGATCTAGTGTGGAAATGTATACATGGTTGTAATTGAATCAGGTTGTTCAGTTATATTTGAGCTCAGGACCAGGAGCACAATAAATTACCTTCATTATATGCCCTGCTATATTATTTCTATATGATTATAAATTATTTAATCAACAGAAATTATTGAACACTTTTGGGCATGAGGTAGGGTGATAAAACATATGCATGTATAGTTACAATTCCATTTAATCCAAAATCCAGGTTTTGATCATCTTAATAATTAAAATTTCACCAAGAAGCACAAAAATAAACAAGATTTATCTGAGCCACTTAAATGTAAACACAGACTCGTATGTTCTCAAATTTAACAAGTGTCTTAGATGCCATGCTGAAAAACACATATCAAACTTTTTTAAGTTTTTATTTTAATTCCAGTTAGTTGCATTTTAAAGTCAACTCAAGCAATTGGTTTCCTTTTTTTTTTTTTTAATTAGTTTTCTCTAGGGACACTTGTTCAATTACTGATGAGCTGTAATTATTAAAACTTTTTTTCAATGAATGAGATATGCCTATTTATAACTTTAATATACTGATACTCATCCTATTTTCTAAAATTTCTGATCAGGAGTAGAATTTGTCTTCCAGGTTCATGGTCCTTTCTTTGCCTGCTTTTGCTGAGACATTCTTGACAGATGAAGCACATATCTGTGTCAGTCTCATAGACATAACTAGATTTTTAAATGCTGTTGTAGCTCAAATAATACAGACCACAAAACTCCTAGTATTACCTAAAAATACATCCCTTTCTTTTCCAGTGTGTCTTTATTTTCTACTGCTGTGGGGAAGTACTGTTCTGTGTGAAAGATAATCTTTCAAAATGTATAGATGGATTTTATGCTACCAGCCCTAAAACTTTGCTCTTTTTTCTTGAAATATAATAATATGGTGGGGCATATAATGAAAGGAATTTAATGTGCTCCTGGTCCTGAGCTCGAAGTTGACTGAATGGTCTTTCCACACTAGATCATGTACTGGTAGGAGCTTTACCATTTACAAGTCACCATCTGAAACCATTCTCTTTTCCAGACTGTACAACTCAGATTCCTTCAATGTCATCTCCTATCTCCAGCTGCTGACTCTCATCATCATGGCGATTACTCTTCTCATTATGGCAAGGGACAGTTACTGAGATCTACTCTATGGCAAGCACTGGTAAAGATCAAAGATGAGCGAATTTCACTTCTTGGTCCACAGGAACTTTGAACTGAGTGAGATGGGGCACTGAGATGCAGGATGCAGCATGTCTCCATGATTAAATCATATTCTAGAAGGGAACTGCTGGAAATGAGGGAGGGGGTTTGCTATGTGTATATCTTGAAGGAAGAACATGCAGGCAGAGGAACATGGGTGCCACTGCTCTAAAGCAGGAACCCTAAAGCAAGGATGTTCATGGGTCCAGAACAGAGTGAGCAAGTTTGATGGGAGACAGAAGGAGATGAGGTTAGACCCGTTACAGGAGAGAACCTAAAGTGACCCACCAAAGTCCTGCTACCACATCTTGTAGCTACGATTTTCCAGCTCTACCTCATGGGATCTCACTGTGTGTGTGACGGGGACTGAGGAACTGAAGCGGTAGGGGAAGGATTCAAAAATCACAGCCTAAAGATGGGGTATCTTCCTAGAGTGATATTTGATTGGAAGTTTAGTGATTAAAACATTACATGTATTTTAAAGGCAAATATAATTATGGTGTTTATCAGTACTTTTCAGATTTGATGAGCATACAAATTACCTGAAGATCTTATTAAAATACAGATTAGGATTAAATACTCTTGAGATTTGCATTTCTAATAAGCTCCCAGATGATGCTGCAGATCCAAAATCATACTTTGAATAGCAAGGGTTTATAATGCAGTATTTGTATTATCTTTGGGATAGAAGTTAAAATACGTGGGAGGGATACTTCAGAATAATCTCAAAACCCCAAGCCGTATGTATATTTATATTCTTCTGGTATTAAAGGATACATAACATTGAAAAAAGATGTCCAAACGGCTTTTATTTTTTTCCCTGGACAGATCTTACACCTGTGATTTGGACTGCACCCACCAGATGGTAATAGTGCATTCAGTTACAGCACACAGATAACGAACTCAACTTTATAACACCCGACTATAGGAGAAACATCAGCAAGTTAACCTGTCTTTTATGAGCTATTTTTAATAAACAAAAATTGCAATCTTAATTTAAAAATACTGAGAGTTGCAAAACCAGTTCTTTACAAGATATATTTCAGAAATTTTATGAATATCTATAATTAAATGAAAAAACAAAATACCTATTGATCAGTCTTCTATATAAGCATTTATTATCTACTCTATTAAAAGTTAAATATTAAAAGTTAACTCTATTAGAAGTTAAATTAAAAGGTTGGTAGAGGGACTTCGCTATTGTCAAAGTGTGAAACTGGCTCTACTATCTTCTGGCGTGAGTCTCAGCTTAAAACAGCTCATCTATCCCATCTACCTAAAACAGGGTCAATCATCCTTAATTAATTTATATGCCTCATCAGTGAGAAGCATCCATTTGATTTATTAATAGGTCTCTAGAGAGCAAATTAGCTTCCTTGGCAGTTCCTGACATGCTTTGAATCACAGTACAAACAGAAATTTCCCTTGCTAGCTCTCTATCTGGCTTTGATTCACAGAACCCGTGAAAGCCAAGAAAAGATTAACACAATAGCATGGGTATGGTGACAACTGCAGAACCATGGAGATTTTGGTTATAATCTAGCTCAACATCATCACGTGTTTCTATTAAGGAAATGGCAGCCCAAAGAATTTAAGTGACCTACGCAAGTCCCCACTGCTGGCTCATGGATGGGAAAACTAATTACAACACCTCAGATTTCTGGACTCACTGTTTTATATAGGAGCCATACCCACCCCTCTCACCACAATTCTAGATTCTCTTAACAAAGTCGATGTGTGACATGTTCCCTAACGTAACATAACTGTAAGGGCTTCAGAGTATAAAAAATACATATGCCTTGTGAGTTTCATGAATCCACAGGATATACATAACTATTACTATTATGACAATAATGACATCTTTTCACACATGTTCTCATTCATCTAAAGAGAAGTATGGTCATGATATTTAATTCAGAGTATTTCACTAACTGCACATGCCATTTGCATTTATACAGTTTCTTCCTCTTTAACAGTCTGAGAGGAGACGCTGATAATTTAGTAGTAGTATTTTTCTACCTACATGAGGACTACATGAAGTGCTGTATCAGAGGAATGTTTCCATCTTGACTTCTGAGCCTCTAGGACAAAGTTAATCAGGAGTCTATGGTAAAGAAACAGACAAGGGTCAGACATTCAAAAAGGTATTCTGTGGGATGAACCAAATGAGGAAACTCTAATTGTGGCAGAGTAAAGAGGAGGTGTGGGTGAGATTTCCAAGGTAAATCCAACCTTTGAAAGAACAATGGACTGCTGTTCAGCCAGCATTAGGTAGGACTGGAGAGGCAGCTTCTCCATCGCATAGGGATATCCATTTGTATTTGACAGTGTTATCCCTTCTAACCTAGTGCAAACTCACTAGTGAATTTCTTCATGCACAGTGTGCTTATTGCCCCACTGGATTTAGCCACACAACAATAACATTTAATTTTCTCCCAGCAAGTTACAAAGTTATTTTCAGGAATTTTAAATTTCATTTTCACAGAGGCACATAGATTCTAAGTTTTTATTGCCCAAAGGCATATCATAAATTAGTGGTAGCATATGTACTACATTTGGGTCTCATGCACAGCTTATGTAACTGGAATGTACCTGAAAATCCACAAGTGGGTTTTAGGGTTTTCTGACTTTGACTTACTAGACCAGTGTTCTCACTAACACACATAGGACTTCAGATTTTCTTGTTTTTATTTTGAATGAAAAAAAAAATCCCATCCCAATTACATAGCCCACTGCAGCTGTACTTAGAATAAAATGTGCCCTGTACTGCCACTCACCTAATATTTATTTTAAGTACTTATTCTCTCAATATCCTCAGACTGTACATATTATGAGGAAACATGTCTGTTTTGTTTACTTTATAACTGGCATCTAGTCCTAATATGAGTGACTCAAAAAGTTAAAAATAGAACTACCGTTCTATTATCCTACTTCTGGGTATATGTCCAAAGGAAATGAAATCAGTATCTCAAAGAGATATTTGCACCCCCACGTTCATTGCAGCATTATTCGTAATAGCCAAGATATAAACAACCTAAGTGCCCATCAGGGGATGAATGCATAAAGAAGATAATGGAATATTATTCAGCCATGAGAAAGAAGAACATCCTGCCATTTGCAACATGGACTTACCTTGAAGGCATTATGCTAAGTGAAATAAGTCAGAGAAAGAAAAACACTGCATTATATCATTTGTATGTTGAATCTAAAAAAAACCAAACTGGTAGAAACAGAGAGTAAAATGGTGTTTACCAGGGGATGGGGGTGGGTAGATAGTATAGATGTTGTTTAAGGGTACACATTTGCAACTAGTACTAAATAAGTCCTAAAGATCTAATGTGCAGTAGTGAATATAGACAACAATATTGTACTATAATCATCAAACATGCAAAGAGACTAGATCTTAATTATTCCAACTACTAAAAAGAAATGACAATCACACGATAAGATACAGGTACTAATTATTGCTATAGGTGATCATATTACAGTATATAAATGTATCAGATCCACATGCTGTACACCTTAAATTTACATAATGTCATACATCAAAAATATTTCAATAAAATACCCCCCTGGTGGGGTGGGGGGGTGGGGAAAGAAGTACATCTAGATGGCATTTGGGATTTTTAAGTGACCCTTCAAATCTTTACCTCAGTGGAACTGAAAACTATCTTTATTATCTTTTTTAAAGATTTTATTTATATTTTGACAGAGAGAGAGAGACAGCGAGAGAGGGAACACAAGCAGGGGGAGTGGGAGAGGGAGAAGCAGGCTTACCGCAGAGCAGTGTCCATCCCAGGACCCTGGGATCATGACCTGAGCCAAAGGCAGATGCTTAACGACTGAGCCACCGGCGCCCCTGAAAAATATCTTTAAAATCAAAATCCAAATGCTGATTACATGTCTTCCATATTTCAGTTTTCTTGACTGCTAACTGAGTCATAACCTAGATGACTCATTCAATAAAGCCTTACTTTATGTTTACCTGTAAAACCTTATTTATGTAGTTTCCACATAAATTCCCTGAGATAATTTTTCACTGATTGCTACTTGGTTGAAATATCTTGCTCCTTTACTAGTATTGGTGAAAATACTAGAAATAAAATCACTTATCTTTACACACAGATTTTAAGGGATTTGATTTTAAAACATTATATCACATATTAATTACCCTGTGAAGATTTAATATGAATATTAAGAACTACTGAATTATCTTAGTCTGCAAATCCATCATCTTTGCTTGTAAGTGTAAAACATTTTCCATTCCTCAAGCTGGCCTTTGAGTCTTCTAAGGGCAATGGTTTCTCTCCAGTCTCCAGAGCCTCTCAGTTGCCCTAAAACTAGCATCTGTGCTGACTATATTGCCCTTTACTAAATAATAAATATTTCCCATCTAGTGCTGCCCCCAACATATAACCTGCATGGGTTTTAGAGTCAGAAGGAGTATGTTGTCTATTCAATGCAGCTGAACTACCATTTCTAACATCTGACTTATACTGTCCAGATTGCTTAATCTGTGTAATACTTTGCTTCTTGTCTTCTGACAACGTAGAGGCCAAAATGTATTTGCTGCTTGCTCATCTTAAATGATGCAAACTTCTTACTTTTTAAGAAATATTTTTCTTTCCTTCTTTTCTTTATTTTTTCCTTTTTTTTTTTTTTTTTTAGTTTCAAGTTTTTATTTAAATTCCAGTTCGTTAACATATAGTGTAATATTGGTTTCAGGGGTAGAATTTAGTGATTCATCACTTACATATAACACCCATGGCTCATCACAAGTGTCCTCCTTAATCCCCATCACCCATTTAACCCATCTCCCCACCCACAACCCCTCCAGCAACCCTAAGTTTGCTCTCTATAGTTAAGTCTGTTTTATGGTTTGCCTCTCTTTGTTTTCCCCTCTATGTTCATCTGTTTCATTTCTTAAATTCTACGTATGAGTGAAATCATATGGTGTTTGTCTTTCTCTGACTTATTGCACTTAGCATAATACACTCTAGCTTTATCCATGTTGTTGCAAATAGCAAGATTTCACTCTCTTCTATGGCTGAGTAATATTCCATCATATATATACACATATATATACCACAACTTCTTTATCCATTCATCAGTCGATGGATACTTGGGCTCTTTCCATAATTTGGCTATTGTTGATAATGCTGCTATAAACATCAGGGTGCATGCATCCCTTCGGATCAGTATTTTTGTATCCTTTGGGTAAATACCTAGTCGTGCAATTGCTGGATTGTAGGGTAGTTCTATTTTTAACTTTTTGAGGAACCTAAAAGAAAAGCAGAGCTGGAAGCACCACAATTCTGGACTTCAAGTTATATTACAAAACTGTAGTGATCAAGACAGTATGGTACTAGCATAAAAACAGACACATATATCAAGGAAACAGAATAGAAAACCCATAAATGGCAACTAATCTTCGACAAAGCAGGAAAGAATATCCAACGGAAAAAAGATAGTCTCTTCAACAAATGGTGTTGGGAAATGAACAGCAACATACAGAAGAATGAAACTGGACCACTTTCTTATACCATTACACAAAAATAAATTCCAAATGGATGAAAGACATAAATGTGAGACAGAAAACCATCAAAATCCTAGAGGAGAACACAGGCAGCAACCTCTGTGACCTTGGCCACAGCAACTTCTTGCTAGATATGTCTCCTGAGGCAGAGAAAACAAAAGCAAAAATGGGGACTTCATATTGAGAGTTCATCAAGATAAAAAGCTTTTGCACAGCAAAGGAAACAGTCAATAAAATCAAAAGACAAATGACAGAATGGGAGAAGATATTTGCAAATGATATATCTGATAAAGGGTTAGTATCCAAAATCTATAAAGACCCTATCAAACTCAAACACCCAAACAACAAAAAATGCAGTTAAGAAATGGGTAAAATTCTTACTTTTTTAAAAACTTTTTTTCTTTTTGTTTTCTAATCAGAAAGGGAATTTGATTCTGTCATTTTATAGGTGACTTTTGTTTTTCTTTCTGTGGTTTCCCTTTGTCCACTAGAGAATTACTACCCATTTCCCATTATCTTCCTTTCTCTCCAGTTAGTTTTCCAATGCCATACAACTCCCATTCTTCTCCCCCATACAGGTCTCTAAACTTACTTCTTAAATTAATCTTACCCATGTTTAGACTATTACTGCAAGTGCTACCTTAAGCTGTTTTAAGAAATTCTACCTTTACAAAATGTGAACTCGTGTGCATATTTAAAAAGTAAGAGAGTTAAAGTAACACAGAGAACATTTCCAAGAAAAAATAGTTTTATATTTCTGAAATTATTTCTGTCAGAACACAGGTACAGTATGTACTGTAAACACTTTCCTATAATACAAAATACACTGAATTGCCACTTTCATTGCTCACTAATGGAAAAAAAGAAATAATAGTTGAGGAATGAAAATTACTGGCCGATTGTGTTGATTATATACATTTGCTATAGGATATTCTACATAGTGCCTGATGTGGAATCCACCCAACCATTTCATTTTAAGAAGAGAAAAAAATTATAAAACCACCATTTCCAGGATTCTCTAAACTTTTAAAATAGAAATAAATAGATTTTATAAATGTTTTTCTTAACCCTGATAAAGTAAAATGTTCATAGCAGGGTGTCTGGTAACTGTCTTCTGAAATTGCAACAGGACATTCTACATGCCTACTGGCCATTTAATTTAATGGGATTTTTATTAGTGTACACACACTGGTTATTTAAACCACAGGGGTCTTTGCAGGTATAGGCACGAAGAGAAGAGAAAAGAAAAACCAAAAGCTGCAATTTTGTCTTTTTTTAAATTAAATACTTACATTTTGTATTCATTTATTTAAATTACATTCCTACTAACTTGTTTTTCCAAAGCATTAGGCAGAATATCACTTTTAAACAGGTGAAAGCCAATATAAAATATAAGGGATTTGTTTTTAAATCATTCATTTCTTTCAATTCCCAAAAATGGTACTGTTGTGAACAATTTGCAACTACATTTTCTTTAAGACTGCTAACAACAACTCCAGGTAAAGAGAAATAAAACTTACCTTTGTAAAACAAATTTGTTTTTATATCTGTTACCATATTTTATTTGCTTATGACTCATAAAATGCCATATAAGTGCATTAGAGTTTAATATCATACATGTAATTGTATATTTAATATTCAGAAGTCTCTCCAATAGGAACTCTGGAATTTCTAATCTATGCAATCAAGATTCCATTTAACTTCACTGGAAATACATGTGTTCAATGAGGTAATCTAAAGAGCCTATATTACCATTAGGCCAGCATGTTAGTGATCAATACTACCTTTGATTTTTTTTTTTTCTTTTTCAAACACTTTCTTAGAGTTCTGCATAAATCTTTTACTTGGACTAAGTGTTAAGATAATTCAAAAGACTAAATTATAGTATTATTGAGAGACAATTTGTGGTATTATAAATTTTAATTTAAAAAGTCAATAAGTGTTAAGAATAATACTTTTATCCTCCTTAGAACTAGAATATATTCAAACATTTTTAAAATTAATTTTAAAAATATGAAAAAGGAAAGGAAGATTATTCCCCAAAAAGTTAGGGGAACGATGGTGATGAGGACAATGAAGAGAAAGATACTAGATTATGGGAAAGACAAGATCCCTTTTGGCTCCAAATCTAGGTTTTTTGTGCTTTTCTGTGTCCCCTCCAAGTTTTGATAGTTGCTGAATATTGGATTTCCTGCTTTGTTCTAATCTTCATTGTTTCTGCATTACTTTTGATTCAGTATTTGGTGAAACTAGGCTCACATATAATATACCATTCAAGTTGAGACACTTTTGAGAGTTGAAAGCAGTGAAATTTACATTGGGAGAGCAGATATTAACTAAGATTATCAATGGAAAACCAAGAAGAAGGATCAACCTCAGCTTCAACCATCAAAGCTGCGACTCAGCTCTATCAACATAGTATGATATACAAATGTTTAAAATCAGATTAGGTGGAATAGAAATTTACCAAACAATTATATGTGTTAACATACGGTTAATAAGGTTCAAGAAATCTGTAAGAGATGTGGTATGAAGTAGCTTAGAATGATTAACCTTAGAGAGGTTTTATGTAAAAGAAAAGAAAAGAAGAAAAAAATTAGAAAATGTAAAAGAAACGAGACTGATTCAAGAATAGGAAAACTTCACTGTCACTTATTTTTTAAGTTAAAAGGACTTCTGACCCATTTTCTTTTTTTAAATAAGATTGATCTTTTCCCTTTTAGAACTGTCACAATAACTTTAAGACTGTCATTATATGGACCTGTGCTTTAATATCCTTTATGTTCATTATGCGAAAGAAAGAAAAACAGCAATTCTGGATGAAGTTTGCCTAAGATGAAGGAATGAGTCAGTAAGTATCTAAGAAAAGCTTTTCTTCTGCATTAGTGAGCAAAATGATTTGAGGGCTGTGAGCTGTTGCAATTTGGAGGCCGCTCCCCTTGGTAAGAGTTAACTGAGGTAGAGTATAACCAAGGTTTTAACTCCAACAACTCTCTCAGAGCCCTGTTTGCCAGAAAGATTAACAGTTTGGCTTTGTTTTCCTTGTGGTCTACCAAACCTATACAGAGTAAAGAGGGAAAGTTCCAACAAAATACCCCAATCATCCAATTAGATTTTTCAGTGACTACCAAGAGAACAGAGAATATACCCATGACTTAATTCTAAAAAGGCCTGCTAGGAAGAATTTCACATAAAACAAAATCTGGGGGCGGAGCAAGATGGCAGAGGAGTAGGAAACCTGGATTTCGTCTCCTCTCAGGAATTCAGCTGGATAGGGATCAAACCATTCTGAACACCTACAAACGCAACAGGAGATCGAAGAAAAGAATAGCAACAACTCTCTCATCAGAAAAGCGACCACTTTCTGGAAGGTAGGACGTGCGGAGAAGTGAATCCGAGGCGATATTAGGGAGGATAGACGGTGGGGGAGGGGCTTCCGTCGGCCGCTTCTGGCAAGTGATAGAACCACGGAGCACAAAATCAGAACTTTTAAAAGTCTGCTCCGCTGAGGGACGTCACTCCGGTGGCTAAGTGGGGGGTGAAACCCTCATGGGACAGTGTGGTCTCAGGACCCTCGGGATCACAGAAAGACCGGGGGTGCCTGAGAGTGGCAGAGCTCCCAGGTAACGGAGCAGGGAAGCCAGCTGCAGAGGCGGAGCCCAGGCGTGGGCTCTCAGCTCGGGGTTGCCATAAACCATGATCCGTGGCACATTCGGGCCACTGCTCCTCCAGCGGGGACCCAACAAGCGGCAGATCCGGGGAGACTCACCTTCCTCCTCTGAGAGGAGCCGTGCGGGTGTGCACCGCAGGGATCTGCTGAATTTGGAGACTCCACCCGGGGTCAGGTGCCAGAGATAGAAACGTGAGTCACAGGCCGGGTGAGCACAGAGTGCGGCCGGAGACCGGGGAGACGGGAGTGACTGACAGCTTTTCTCTGGGGGCTCACTGAGGAGCGGGGCCCCGAGTTCTTGGCTCCTC
>NC_138380.1:58388443-58411525 GCF_054177405.1 Leptonychotes weddellii
TTTTAATCACAGGAAACAAACTGAGAGTTGCTGGAGTGGGGGGTGGGGTGGGAGGGATGGGGTGACTGGGTGATAGACACTGGGGAGGGTGTGTGCTCTGGTGAGCGCTGTGAATTGTGCAAGACTGTTGAATCTCATATCTGTACCTCTGAAACAAATAGTGCAGTATATGTTAAGAAAAAAAAAAAAAGAAGAAGAAGGTAGCAGGAGGGGAAGAATGAAGGGGGGGAAATCAGAGGGATAGACGAACCATGAGAGACGATGGACTCTGAAAAACAAACTGAGGGTTCTAGAGGGGAGGGGGTTGGGAGGATGGGTTAGCCTGGTGATGGGTATTGAGGAGGGCACATTCTGTATGGAGCACTGGGTGTTATGCACAAACAATGAATCATGGAACACTACATCTAAAACTAATGATGTAATGTATGGGGATTAACATAAGAATAAAAAAAAATCTAATTATGTTCTACTTAAGAATAAAATGAATATAAAAAAATTGTTTTTTCTGTTTGTTTATAGTAAACTATATATTGTATTTAGCATAACATATTTATCTTAGTGTAGAATGTCCTGAGTATATGCATTAATCAGAGCGGGGTTTTTTTATTTGGTTGTTTTTGTTTCTTTTTAGCTGAGCAGAATAAATTAGGAAGTAAAGATGAAGGATTTTCATTGAAATAAAGATTTTACCAGTGACTTGGACGTATGCATTTTATTTTCTTTAATTTTTATTTTTTTATTCATTCATTCATTCATTCCTTCATTTATTTTTTTAAATTCAATTATTTAACATATAGTGTATTATTAGTTTCAGAGGTAGTGTTCAGTGATTCATCAGTCTTACATGATACCCAGTGCTCATTACACCACGTGCCCTCCTTAATGCCCATCACTCAGTTACCCCATCCCTCCCACCCCCCTCCACTCCAGCAACCCTGTTTGTTTCCTGAGATTAAGAGTCTCTTATGGTTTGTCTCTCTGTCTCATTTCGTCTTGTTTTATTTTTCCCTCCCTTCCCTGTGATCCTCTGTTTTGTTTCTTAAATTCCACATATGAGTGAGATCATACAATAATTGTCTTTCTCTGACTTATTTCACTCAGCATAATACCCTCTAGTTCCATCCATGTCACTGCAAATGGCAAGGATTCATTTTTTGATGGCTGAGTAGTATTCCATTGTGTATATATACCACATCTTCTTTATCCATTCTTCTGTAGATGGACATCTGGGCTCTTTCCATAGTTTAGCTATTGTGGACATTGCTGCAATAAATGTTGGGGTGCACATACCCCTGTGGATCACTACATTTGTATCTTTGGAGTAAATACCCAGTAGTGCAATTGCTGGGTCATACGGTAGCTCTATTTTCAACTTTTTGAGGAACCTCCATGCTGTCTTCCAGAGTGGCTGCACCAGCTTGCATACCCACCAACAGTGTAGGAGGGTTCCCCTTTCTCCACATCCTTGCCAACATCTGTCGTTTCCCGACTTGTTAATTTTAGCCATTCCGACTGGTGTGAGGGGGTATCTCATTGTGGTTTTCATTTGTATTTCTCTGATGCTGAGTGATGTGGAGAATTTTTTCATGTGTCTGTTGGCCATTTGGATGTCTCCTTTGCAGAAATGTCCGTTCATGTCTTCTGCCCATTTCTTGATTGGATTATTTGTTCTTTGGGTGTTGAGTTTGATAAGGTCTTTATAGATTTTGGATACTAATCCTTTATCTGATAAGACATTTGCAAATATCTTCTCCCATTCTGTCGGTTGTCTTTTTGGTTTTGTCGACTGTTTCCTTTGCTGTGCAAAAGCTTTTTATCTTGATGAAATCCTAATAGTTCACTTTTGCCTTTGTTTCCTTTGCCTTTGGTGACGTGTCTAGTGAGAAGTTGCTGTGGCTGAGGTCACAGAGGTTGCTGCCTGTGTTCTCCTCTAGGATTTTGATGGATTCCTGCTTCATTCAGGTTTTTCATCCTGGACATATGCATTTTAGCTAAGTGAAACAGCATTTGGAAAGTGCACGAAATTGTTACCTAATATTGTGATTACCTAATGGCTACTAAAAACCCCTATAAAGGATTACCTTTTCTGTCACTGTGTCACTCTTTGTCAAATAAATAAATAAGATCCTTAAAAAAATAAAAATAAAAAAAATTCTTTGACCCATACACACAGAAATGTGCCTACACACACACACAGAGCCACACACAGAAATCATCCTAAATGAATCATAGACATAAATGCTAAAACTATATACTACTTTTAACATTATTAGTTACTCTGGGTTAAATGGGGAATTCTTACAGAGAGCACCAAAGAATGATCCATAACTGAAACAAAAATGATAAACTGATCTTCAAATTATAAAACCGTTCTTCTAAAAACGTTAGTGGTTAAGAAAATGAACAGATAAATAGCAAACTGGAAACAATACTTGCACAGCACAAATCTGATAAAGGACTTGTCTTCAGAATATATAAAAAAACCTTCAAAACTTAATAATAATAAAGTAACAATCCAATAATAACATATTGGCAAAGTATTTGCAGAAGTGTTTCAGCAAAGAAGATAGATGACAAATAAGTATACGAAAGATGTTCAAAATTATTAGTTGCAAGGGAAATAGAATTAAAACAAAAATGAGATAACACTAGAAGCCTACTGAAATGTTAAACAAACAAATAAACCTGGCCATATCAAGTTGGCAAGGATGCGGAGAAAGTGGCTATCTTACCTGTTGTTGGTGGGAGTGAAAAATGATGCAACCACTTTGCACCACTGTCAGCTTCTTAAAAAGTTAATCCTACATCTAACTAAATGATCCAGCCTATTTACTCCTAGGTTTTTAACTCAAAAGAAATAAAAGCAAATGTCCATATGAAGTCTTGTACAAACGCAAATGAGTCTTAGCAGCTTTATTTATGCTAGCCAAAGTCTAAAAACAAGCTAAATGTCCATTAACAGATGAATGGATGAAGAAATTGTGGTGTGTCCTTACAGTAGAATGCTAGTCAGCAATTAAATGTGAAGATGTGTCGATACCTGCATCAACATGGATGTGTTTCATAATTTGCTGAGGGAAAGAAACTAGACAAGAGTACATACTTTTAAATTCCATTTATATAAAATTCTCAAAAATTCAGATTTATCTCTAGTGACAGAAAGAAGATCAGTGATTTTCTGGGGATGAGTAGGGGAAGCAGGGAGATGTGGAATTAGGGACTGCAAAAGAGGACAAGGAAACTTCTGAAGGGATGTTTATGATTACTATCTTGATAGTGACAGTGGTTTCATGTGTGTATATACATGTCCAGAGTTATAAATTATCAAATTGCATATTTTAAATAAATACAGCTTATTATATATTATTTCTAAATTAAGCTGTTCTAAAAAACAAAACACACATATATAACATTTATGTATGTATGCAACATATACATTTATACACACACATATACATATTATATAATATAAAACATATAAAACAACATATTAAAAAACTCTCCAGTCCTATCTGAAGAGTCTCACACTTAGGATGGGCTCTGCTGGCAGAAAATGGGATACACATATGAAAAATGTCTTATAACACGTATTATCTGTAACATTTTATCTTTTAACCAGCCTCCTTCTAACACAGCTCTTTCAATTGTGTTGACATTTGTCATTAAATAAGCTCTATAAATTTGTTGTTTTTCATTTCAGATCCTGTAAACTGACAGATGTTTTGATAAAAGTTGTGATTATATCAGCCTTAGTAATTTTTAAGTTTTGTTAATGAAGATATTTTTCAATCTTTATCATTCTCTTGAGGAGAAAATAGTGTCTTTCTAGGCCCTAGTATGTCCAGAAAAATTTAGACCCCTTTTAGTATATTCCTGTATCTACCTACTATAAAAACAACGACTGAATAAGTCTAAATCTAAGTCTATATATCAATTTCACTAAAAGACAAGGATTTTGAAACTTACAAAACTAATTTCAAAAAGAGAAGATACATGGACAAATAATCAAAGCATGCATAGCAAGGAAAAAAAAGAGTAAGATTTTGAGTTTCTTTCTTAAAATTGGAAGTAGAAATAACTTAAGATTTATTTTGTGACTTCATGCTTAGTTACTATTTTCTTAACAAAGTGGATAGTATAAGAATGGCCAAGGTCAGCTGACTTGATTAGTTTTGTTGGAAGAAAGAGAAAGTCATTTTTATAAAGAACAATTATAGTAAATATCTTTATTTCAAGGGAAACTTCATCATAATGCTAAGTTGAAAGGATAGTATTATCCTTTACGAGGTTAACCTATAGGAGGTTAACTGCTGTTGAGTTTTTATTTTAAAGTCATTATGTTCTGAAAGGTATATTTTTTACCACATGAATACAGATAATGAAGAATTATCTTGTAATGATGGTCTTCAACTTGTGGAACACTGTCATTATACCAGAACTTTAAACCACATGTTTATTGAAAAATAATAACAGCCTCCCTATAGCACATGGTCTTTTGAAATAGCTTCCTAGCTTTTCTCTCTTCTCTGATTTTCTCTCATCTTAAGATAGCTTTTTTATTTCTGTCAACGTAATCCTATTAAAAACAAAATTTGCTCATGTTTATGTCCTTATAAATACTCGGTCTGACAGGATAAAATGCACTTTCCTTAGCATAAGCAAAAAGTCCTTTGAAGTATAAGGCATTTCTACCTTTAAACCTCATTGTTTACCTTAAAAACATTTAAGAAAATTAATATAAGTATGACGGATATGAATCAGAATAACTCAAGGAGAGTGGGAAGACAAGGAGAAAGAAGAGCTGCTAAAGAGGCTTTTTCGGTAGTCTAGGTGGGAAATGGTGACCTAAGCTATGACAAGGAGAATAGGAATTACAAGTTCACATGTAATTTAGAAGTTATAATTGGCCAGAGTTGTGGAGAGTGGGAGACAAAGAGGAGAGTTGACTATGACCACAAAAGTTTTCCTGGGGGACTGGAAGTGCACAAAGGGAGGAGAAACTCTGGGATGGGAGAAGATAATTTCAGTCTTAAACATGTTGAATTTGTTGAGCTGTGTGTGGCTTTTCAGATTTTGACACTGGCAAGCCATGGGAATATGTCAAAACCTTAGAAAAATGGCAGAGGTCAGGGATAAATAATTGGGATTCAATAGAGTAAGATGGGAAAGATGGAAAGACCAACAAAGGAATTGGGTCACTCAAGTATTTTCATTCTGAAAGAAGATGACTGAAAATGGATTCTGGGTGTGAAGGGTCAGGAGACGGAAAATGAGCGGTTGGCATGCAAGATGTGGCAGAGAGACAGCTGGTGCCTCCAAACATGTCACCACACAATTCCTTATTGGTGCACTTGGCCATATGAATAATTCTGGCCAATACACTCTGAGAAATAGTGACATAAAGAAATCAAGAGCCACTATGTCTCCTCCTTTCTTCTCCTCCCTTGTCACCACAACCTGGGAGAATAAATGTTCCAGATGGTGTAGAGCCAAGATGAGAAAACTCTCCAAACAATGCACATTAAAATTGGCACAAGGAAAATAAATCTGATTATGTTAACCCACTGAAATTTCAGGGTTTATTTGTCACTGAAACATGACTTTTTTTGTTCTGACTAAAATGACAGGAACTAGTAATGGCTTACAACCAAGGAAAAAGTAAAATTACCATATACAATTATAAAAAAAAGAAGGAATTATGATATATGAACTAGGCAAATTAAAATCCAATATGAGGCTACTGTAGTTAGCAGTCATGTGGGAATTGATGATGTTAATGTCGTCAGCTTCTCCTATTACTGTCAGAGGCTGAGGCCAGATAGTTGTCAGTTGTAGAATAAAACGAGGGGAACGAGTAATCATAAATTGTTCTTTCAAATGATGATAAATTGAAGGAAAAGACAATGGTTGAAGGTGAGGCAAAATAAGTGAGTTAGATTCAAACTTTTGTTAAATTGGGATCGGAGGGATTTTTAAAAAATACTCTGAGATGTTGATGTTATAAAAAATGTCATTATTATAGTCACTTCATTACTCATATGCATTAATATTCTGTGATTACAAGATGGAACGTGTACTCCTAAATTTTCATATGGAAGAGTAACAGGTATTTCATTAACAAAAGGAAAGTAATAACCCAATTATTTTGATATGGATATAGAATTTACGGCAGTTGGAAGTTATTATTGCTGATTTAATTTTAGTTCAAAATCTCATGAATCACTATTTAATAAAAATGAGTTTTTCTAAAGTACTTTACTTTTAACAATCACCAGAATTTAAGAAGGCAGAATGTAATTAACTAAGTTGGCATTTTTCCAATATACTTTACTTAAACACTTGTATTTATATGAAAACAGCTTTGGAATTTTTATATTACTGTGAAATCTAAGTCCTCAGTTTTATATTCTGTTTTGATCAAGAAATATGAGAACCCTAAATTTTACATTACATCCATTAGGCTAATATTTCATAAAACTTTTCCAAATAAGAAATTTGATTTTTAGAAATTTTACATTAGAATCTGTTGAATAACCATTGCTTTTATTAAAAACTATCTAAGTTTACTGAGTAAACTATAATGTACTTATTTTCACCTTGTTAGAAGAAACAATTTACCAGAAGTTAATTTGGTGGGAAGAAAATTCTATAATAGTTAGAACTTCACATAGGGGTTCTAACTGAATTTAGCTGGAGCAAGACAAATGCACTCCTTTAGCAGAGACAAGTAAGTTTCCTGGCTCTAAAGAACACTCCTTTACTATTCTGCTCTCACCTTGGATTATAAAAGAATGAGAATGAACATAGATTATAAAACCAGCTTCTGCCTTTCTCCTGGTAGTATCAGTTTCCAGTAGGGAGGAAGGGTGATTACTGAAGCAGTAATAGAAGGGACAGTCCCTGTTCTGTGAGCTCCTGATGCTACAAACAAGTAAATATTATTGTCTCTACAGTTATTCTCCCCTGTTGAAAGAAACTTTCTAACAAAAAAGAAGTTTAGAACTGCTTGAGCTCTGCTAGCATAAATAACATCACTGATGTCAACCTTTTTTAGCCAAACTAGGACAGGTACCATTAATAATCCATGTTTTGTATTTGCACACTGGAGAATTCTATTATATCCTAGTGATAGTGCCTAGACATATACATCTCACATACATTTATTCATTTATTCGTGCATTAGTCTAGAATCTATTGCCTACCAATTTGTGTTAGGAACAGTGTTAGAAATACAAAGTGTAATAAGACAGAGTTCCAACCCTCATTTGTTCACAGTAAAATTGATAGAGACAGATGCATGAAAAAAGATGAGTTCAATAAAATGTAATAGGCATGATGATAATACTCTATACATGGAACACAAAAGAGAAAGGCATCAACTCAATCTTGAAGGTCAATAAATACTTTATAGAAGTGTTTATGAATAAAATTTAAAAAGCTATGCTTTGGGGCAGGCCATAGCATAGGCTGAAGGTAAGGAAAGGGATAACATGCCAAGCTAGATTTGACTGGAGGAGAGATGCAAACGGAAGCAAGTTGAGAGGTGAAATTAAAGAGATAGAGAAGAGCCAGGACTGGGAGTCTGGTCACCTATGTAAAAGAAATGTATGTTATTTTATAATCATTTGAGATTTAACGACTATGCACAAATGCATCAAATACAAGATCCAAATAATATAATGTATTGTTGTCTCTATCAGTTTATTGAAAAACTCTTTCTGTATTTAAAGCATTATCAATAAAACAACAGAGGATTATAGCATGGTAACAAAGAATATGGACTCTGGATCCAGACTGTGTGGATTTAAATCCAACTATGGCACCAACCAGCCATAGTATCTGTGCCTCTATTTTCTCATTAGTGAAATGGAGATTAAAAATAACATCTAACTCAAAGGGTCATTGTGAAGATTATATGATTTAATAGAATTAAAGAACTTGGAAGTGTAAATAGAACTTAGTCAAGTACTGTGTGTGTGCTAAGTTATATAGCTAATAAAAAAGTGTTGGACCATATTTCTGTAAGGTTGATCCTTTATGAAAGAAGGTTGTACAAATAACACAATTTCTGACTCAGTCCCTAAAAAAATTCACTTATTACACAATAAAGTGCATGTTCCTCAACATAGGGAAAAAGCTCCTTAAAATTGAAACCACTTGTACTTTTACAGCCTCTTCTCCTGCTCCAATGCAAGTAATGAAAAAATAATGCAAGTATGAAATATACATCTCAGTTATAACTGGATGTTTTCCACCCAAAGATTAGTATCATAAATTCTCTAGAGTTCAACTCACCAACTTTTAGAATTGATCATCATTAAAATATGTGTACAGCTAATGCATTCCTTCCTAGAATTGCAGATGAGGACAACTGGATTGGGAGCTACACCAAACCATACAGAAAAACAACCAGTCACTATGTACAGCCCAGTTGAGGTGAGAAAGGGAAGCTTACACTGTGGAATGAATTAGTATATCATTAAGCCAAAATAAATAGATGTTCGAAGGAATGTATGCCTTAAAGCTATACTACAGAACAGTCATATTGATGAATATATTGTATAAAATGTACAATATATAATTGTCATCAAGAGATCCCAAACTGAACTTGTCTCTTGGATAATTGGCAACATAACTACTTTTCATGTATGGTTTTCCAAATCCATTCCATTCATTTAAAGTCATACTCATAAAATATTTTGTATTGTAGTTCACATTATATTTTGTTTAACAAGAGTAAATACCATTCGAGAGCATAGGCTGCAAAGGTGCTAGTAGAAAATTATACTGAAGAAGCTATACTGAGATGTGTTTTTTAATCCACTATACAATGTTTTTCAAATTATATTATGCAAAGATGATTCATTCAATAGATATTTATTGAGCTTTTCATTCTTACTAGACATTGTCCTAGGTTTTAGGTATTCAGTGATGAACAAGATTAATGTGGTTGTTGGCAGGGACAGTTGCAGGTTCAAAGACCTAAGGAATTGAAAAAACCTGGCACGTTTGGGGGACTGAAGGCAGCAGTGTGGGAGTACAGTGTAAGGGTAAATGAGATGAGTCAGGCGATGAAGAACTTTGTAAGCCCTACTTATGATTTCAGTCTTATCCTAAAAGCAATGAGGGAGATTTGAGCTCACATATTTACTCTACTCTCCTCAAATCCCACTGAAATGATTAAAGAAATGTGAAAAAAAAGACCAAAAGAAATGTGTAGTCCTGAAAGATTGGAAATGGCAAAGTGCCTGCATGTTGAAGAAGTTTCTCTGCTTGTAGAGTAGAAGGAATTGTAGTATCGGAAGAAGCAAGACCGACTAGCCTGGGTTTCAACTCTGAGCTACATGGATGACAGAACCCTATGAGATTCAAGTGTCGAAATTTTCCAGAAGAACTCCAGGCTCAAAAAATAAGATGTAAGTGTGAGCAGGTCACGGAGTATTTGGTGATACATGGTTGGGGGCAAACTCATGCCTTAGAACTGAACCAGGTGCTTTACACAGAGCAGGCACCACCTCCAGACACCACCCCTTCATATATCAACAGTGACCCCTGGTAGCGATTGGGTAATGAGTAAAATGGAGGGGGGTGGAGGAAGGAGAGGGGAGCTGGAGCAAAGTAAAGAATGCATTGTTGAATAGGTTCCTAATGATCAATACTGCCAGGTAGAGAACTGTGCGGTGTGTGAATTGACTTTGTGTCCATTGCTATGCTGTGATAATAGCAAATACAGAAAAAAAACAGGAGAGGAAGGCTCACCATAGGAAACAATTCCTATTTTTTTCTTTGTTCTCTCCAATTACAAATATGCCTTCTTGAAATTACAGCTCCGAACTGACACCCATAAAATTCCCAAGCACTTGCCCCACGAAGAAAAGAATTCCTGACAACCTTCCGCCATCCCTGCTGCACCTAGATAAAGTGCTCTTATATCCCTCAACCACTTGTCTCACTGTAATGATGATTTGCACTGGCTACTACTGGCTATTAACCCACAACACTTTAACCAATGAGTCTATTTCTGACCTTGAAGGAGCCTTCATTTCACCTTCTGTATTTAGGAATCAGATTAAAGAAATCTTTACTCACTTCTGACACACTATCCATTAATATCTTTTCTCTTTTAATTTAATACCTAAAAGCCCTAAGTATTACAATTTATCAATTCCTTAATGAATGATAAGTTGACAAAATGTGTCCCCATTTCAGTAATTATGACTTCTTTTACTAGAGGACCCAGAAGCACAGAAGTTAAGTCAGGAAAGCCTGAAACTTCAAACAACTACCCCGTAGGTATTCCTGTTTTCACCAGCATGGGAATCATTTTACACTTAATGAATGATTAATAGAAATACAGATGTGTTCCGCTTTGAGAAACTCAGAGTATATGAAATTCAAATGCTCAGAATAGATGGTGAGTTTCATTATATTTATGGCATGCTTCCTTTAGTGAGCACCTTTAATACATTTAAATTATAATTCAATTTACCAGTAAAATGAGTTTTTCCTAACTTTGAGAATACTTCTTTTGTGAAAAGGAAAGTAAAGGATATATAATTTACCTTTGTCTTTCACATAGAGTACGTTAAGAATGAAAATAAGAAACAAATGCCACAAAACTCTGTTCTTTATTTTTGTTCTCCACCCCCCCGCCGAGATCTATTGGGACATAATTGACATATATCACTGTGTAAGTTTAAGATGTACAAAGTGTAGATTTGGTACACATATATTGCAATATGATTACTACCACAGCATTAGCTAACACCTCCATCAAATCACATAATCCCATTCCTTTTTTGTGGTGAAAACATTTGAAATCTACTCTCTTAGCAACTTACAACAGTATATAGAACATTATTGTATATTCCCAATGTTGTATAATAAGTCCCCAGAACTTGTTCAGCTTCTAACTGGAAGTTTGTACCCATTGATCAACATCTCCTCATTTGCCCTACCTCCTATCCCCAGACTGTATATATATATATATATAGAGAGAGAGAGAGAGAGAGAGAGAGAGAAAGAGAAGAGAGAGATATAGATGATATAGATATAGATATAGATATACATATAGATATAGATATAGATATAGATTGATCTGGCGAGAACTTCCAGTACTATGTTGAATAGAAGTGGTAAGGTTGGGTACTCTTGTCTTGTTCCTGATCTTAGAGGATAAGTTTTCAACCTTTCACTATTGAGTATGATGTTAGCTGTGGACTTATATATGGCCTTTATTATGTTGAGGTATGTTCCTTCTATACCCAGTTTGTTGAGGGTTTTTATCATGAGTAGATGTTACATTTTGCCAAAGGCTTTTTCTGCATCTTTTGATTTCTTATGATTTTTATCTTTCATTCTATTAATGTGATGTACCACATTCGTTCACTTGCATATATTGAACTATCCTTGTATCCCAGGAATAAATCCTGTTTGATGATGTCTCTGGTCCTTTTAATAAGTTGTTGAATTCAGTTTGTTAATTTTTGTTGAGAATATTTGCATTTATATTCATCAAGGATATTGAGCTATTTTTCCTTTCTTAATTTCATACTACTGTGGTTGGAAAATAGACCTGGTATAATTTCAATCTTCTTAAATTTACTAAGACTTGCTTTGTGGCCTATGATATAATCTCTCTTAGAGGATATTTCATACATGTTTGAGAAAATGTATATTCTACTGCTGTTGGATGAAATATTCTATATGTCTGTTAGGTCTATTTTGTCTACAGTCTGGTACAAGTTTAATGATTCTTTGTTAATTTTCTGTCTGGATGATCTCTCCATTGTTGAAAGTAGGGTGAATTCCTCTGCTATTATTATTGTTGTCTATTTCTTCTTTCAGATCTCTTAGTATTTGCATAATATATTTGTGTGCTCTGATATTTGATGCATATATATTTACAACTGTTATATCTTCTTGATAAATTTTAATATACATATACACACACCCACACACAAACACACTTGTCTCTCATTTTGCGTATAAAGTTTATTTTCTCTGATATATGTGTGTCCTTAAAGCTCAGATAATATTAACCCTTAATGTATAAATTTCATCAAATTTTGCATCTCAACCAACAAATATTATTGGTCATAGTTTATTTATTTTATTAACTTTATTCACCCCTATTCCTAAACTACTATGGCAGTAAAAGTACAGAGCAAGGATCATAACTTTGTTTTAAAGCATTTGCATTCATAGAAAATATTGTGATTAAAAATTATCATTCTTTAAAAAAAGACATTTGTAAAAAGTTAAATAGAATATGAATATGAATCCAATGCTATTCACAGCCAGATCTGAGATGGTTCAGCTAGATTAGTAAGGACCAACATTGCTACCTCAAGGAGTCCTCTAATGAAAATATTCCCCCTTAAGTCTCAAAGTTGTAAATGTATTACTTGCCAAATAGCCTATCTGTCATTATTTTGTTCATGGAGCCCCATTACCACCACTGAGTCTATAACAACAGGTAGGTAGGTCTTGTCATTTATGGACAAATGAGTTTAACAAATTGGCTTTCCATGCTAGCTTCTCCCCTCATATATTTCATAGTAATGCAACTAGACATTAAATTTATTTTGTATTATTAAGTGTTCTAAAGCATGAGGTAAATACTTGGAAATTTTCAGTCTTTAGACAGATAGATGTAGTTCCTGAACTTCCAAAAGAAAGATCAGAGTAATGAATTATTGCATCATTACCTGTGTAATGTCTGGTAATCTTTTCGGGAAATGTGCCAAAAGACCCTAAGGCTGCATCTGTGAACTGGAACTCATTAGAACTAATTTATCCATGTAAAATGTTCAGTGGGCCCAAAATAGACCATGTGTGAAGTTTATCAAAAAGAGTGAAAGCAACCTTTTTAATTAATAGAGTAGAAGGTCATAAGGATTACAAGGCATAATTGCTTTGGATACTTTACCTAGGTCCATTCTCTAACATGACTGGATAAAAGTTAATGTTAATAATAATTTACTAGATTTCCCTGCAGAAAGAACTAATACTTAAAATTTTACCTTATTTTTTTTTAAGATTTTATTTATTTATTTGAGAGAGAGAATGAGAGAGAGAGAGCACATGAGAGGGGGGAGGGTCAGAGGGAGAAGCAGACCCCCTGCTGAGCAAGGAGCCCGATAATGGGACTCGATCCCGGGGACTCCAGGATCATGACCTGATCCGAAGGCAGTCGCTCAACCAACTGAGCCAGCCAGGCACCCAATTTTACCTTATTTTAATCGAGACTTAGCCTTTGTTAAAAAATAACCTATGTATAAATCATTTTGAGAATTTCAAATGTTTGCCTTTTATTAAGAGCTTGAAAATGGCATACAATGAGCAATATGCTGTTTTAAAATATTATCTTTTAAACTTTGTTCTTAGGTCTTTTGCTTATTTATTTTTATTATGTTATGTTAATCACCATACATTACATCATTAGTTTTTGATGTAGTGTTCCATGATTCATTGTTTGCGTATAACACCCAGTGCTCCATTCAATACGTGCCCTCTTTAATACCCATCACCAGGCTAACCCATCCCCCCACCCCCACCCCTTTAGAACCCTCAGTTTGTTTCTCAGACTCCATCGTCTCTCATGGTTCATCTCCCCCTCCAATTCCCCCCCTTCATTTTTCCCTTCCTACTATCTTCTTCTTTTTCTTAACATATAATGTATTATTTGTTTCAGAGGTACAGGTCTGTGATTCAAAGTCTTACACAATTCACAGCGCTCACCATAGCACATATGGTTAACTTTTCTTGGTTTAAAATCAAGGGACTTTTTTCTTTAACCATAGTTGTTTCCATCCTTCATGTTAGTAGAAAAGTTTATTTTCACTCCAATTAGAAGGGAATGATTTCATGGAGATATTTGATGTTTTAAATAATTAAAATAAGAATACTATTTGCTTTTTGGCATATAGACATGTAAAATTCTGTTTATGTATTAATTCATTATCTTGGACTTGGAAACCAATAATAGGCTTGAAATAGAAAATATTTCAAGATTAATTATTTGGTTAAAAAATTAGAAATGATTTAAATCTCTTTACCATGTACATCAGAAAAAGATGCTAGAAGAATACAAGAAGTGGCCATTAGTCTGGATCAGGGAAAAATTATACAGAAAATGAGATATTTATCTGACATCTGTGTATGACAAAAACACTTCAAATTAGTGGTGAAATATTACTTTAAGATCCATGCTAACCCTAAAAATTTGTCATTTAAACTCATCCTTATTCTTTAGCTTATTTTCCTTTTCCCTTACATTATAGTGAAGAGGAATACCTAGAACACAGCTTTGGCAATAGAAATATAATGTAAGCAATAAAAGTGATTTTAAATTTTCTAGTAGCCACATTAAAAAGGTAAAAAGGCACATTAAAAAAGAAAAAAAGTAACCTTAAATTTAATATATTTAACCTAATATAATAAATATATAACATATAGAAATATTGTGATTTTTATACGTAGTCAGTCCAAAAAAAGTATGTATATTTTATATTCTTTTGTGCCAAGGAAGTCTTTGAAGTCCAGTGTGTATTTTAAACATAAAGCACATTCTAATTTGGATGTTAAAATTTCAATTGTTAAAGTGAAATGCAGTCATAAAATGATCAAGTTGCATTTAACAGAAATACATTCTACACTATGTATTAGTTTGCTAAATTGCCATAAAAAAGTACCAGACTGGGTGAACTAAGCACCACAGAAATTTGTTTTCTCACAAATCTGGAGCCTAGATGTCCAAGATCAAGGTGGCAACAGGGTTGGTTTTAGTCCAAGCTTTCTCCTTAGCTTGTAGATGGTTGTCTTATCCCTATGTCCACAAGATCTTCCTTCTGTGTGTGTCTGTGTTCTAATCTCCACTTCTTATAAGAACACCAGTCATACTGGATTAGGTCCATCCATATGATCTCATTTTAACTTCATTTCCTCTTTAAAGATCTTCAAAGCTTATCTCCTTATAAGTTACATTCTGAGGTACTGGGGATTAGGATTTCAACATATGACTTGGCGGGTAGGGCACAATTCTGCCCATAACACACTGCTTCAGTTTATATATTGTATTAAAATTAAATAAAATTTTAAAAATTTAGTGAACATATTCTTCACTAAACAAAAGCACTCTACATATTGCCAAATAGTGAACACACACACACACACATATACACATGTACTCACATTCATATTTTCTTCCTATCAGAGGCTATTTATATACATATCATCTCTTTACAAAAAAGCTCTTCATGTTAGCTCAAACTGGTGTCCAAGTAAGAGTCATTGTTTTTGAAGAGTCAATGACTGCTGTTGTGAGTTGAATGTTTTCTTTTATAATTCTGCTAGTAGGGAACCTATTCACTATTTCCATTTTCAGTGTTTTGTGTGACCATTTTCCAATTTTTTTAATATACAAATTGAAATTAAAAAGTCATATTTTCTTCCAGTAGCTTAGATGTATTTCCATGTTATATTTATACTTGATAGTAGCTATAAAACATTTTAACTTCTGCATATTTTTATTAGATTTTCTCCTATTTCTATTCAACATTAAAAAATACTTTAAAATTTAACACGTGTAAAATTATTCTTCTTCATAACCACAGTACAGATAGAAGCTGTATTGAAAACACTTTGTCCCTTCATGCATTGCGACCAGTAGTGTAAACTACAGAAGGGTAGCAGAATGTGCTATCCAAAAATACGACTGTAAAAGTTCAGGACATGTCACCCCAAAATGTGCTGCTTTGGTATATTATTTTGAGCTGTAAGTACTTAAAGAACAGCAAGTGCAGGCAGAACTTTTCTCTGAACACCCCTTATCTGCCTAAAGACAAATCCTCTGAAAGGACTTAATTGTTCATAATCCCTTCCCCAGAAATGTCATCAACCAGGAAGATTGACTCTCATCACAGGAGAGGAAACTAATAGTTGACACCCACCTGGACAAACTTAACCACAAACTATCATACACCTCCATCTGTTCTAAGGGCCCATTCATCCTTCCTAAAAGTCATTTACTATCTCCTAAGAGGTTGACATTCCCCCTTCCCCTTCCCAGTTAAGATGGTATTCAAACCTGAATTCTAAGTCATATCAGGGAGTTAGTCATTTTCCTGTGGGCAACTCCCATATATACATGAGGTATACAAGTTGGCAAACTGCTGTTTTTCTCTTGTACACCTATCTTTTATGATAGGGGTGTCAGCAGAGAATTCAGAAGGATAGGAGATAATTGTTTTTCAACCTTGATGCTACCTTATTTGGAGAGTTTTTCCCCTGGTTTAAATTACGTATATTTAATAATCATGAGAAACTATATTATTCACCTCTGGTCTAATCTAGAAATCTTTCCAATGCAATGAGTACAAGAGGTAAGCATTTTCAACTCAATTACCTCTGCTTTTTATTTCTCCTATTCCTTTTCATTTGGCTACATGGTAATCAAAATACTGAATGGGCCTTAATGTTTATGATCCAATACTATGAATTGACATTAGGACTCTATTCAGCATCACCCCTATATCTTTCATGTAAATGTAAAAGTAGGGCTGCCCACATGGGTGAGCAAAACAGGTGACCTACTTCACCCTCAAGTGAGCTAGTTTGTGGTGGAGCCATCCAGCTGCTCTAAAACATCTCTGAATATTTATTATGACCTAATTATCTACACCATTAGCAAATCAGCCTTGTAAACTTTTTAAGGCATTTCAGAAAACACAGATAGCAATGGATAAAGGGACATATAACACCTTACTTATTATGTGCTAATAACTAAATCTGAGAGAATGTGAAGAACAGAAATTCATACAGGCATATTTGGAAATATGTGAATGCTTGTTCTCCTCCTGCATAAAAGTTCATCAATTGTTCCTGTATAATTTTTGGAATAAAATCATTTTTAGAAAGTCCTAAAATGTCCTTCTTATTCTTATGCTAGCTCATTATCTGTGTTTCAAATAATAATTTATACATAGTTGCCTAAACTTCTATGCATTCACAAATAGAACCCTTCTCTAGCCATGTTTCTTAGCTTCATTCCTTCTTCATCTTCCTAATGTCAAATAATTCATGATTCAGCTCTTGTCATATTCCTTGACATACCCATCTGGGGATTCAGAGTCCTGGCAGGACTTTGGGTCTTCCTCTATCATAATGATTACATAATTGCTTCCTCCTTTGCCTCTGCTTTCCAGGCCACCTGGCTGTACAATCTTTGAGAGAAAGAACCGTATTTTTCTGTGTGCTTAGTAAAATGTCTGTAAAATTGGATATGGTAAGAACACAAAGTATGAGATAGGCAATATTTACTGCAGGGCGGCAAAAATAATGTGGAAAGAGATCAATCTATCAAGGACAGGGTTTTCTTACTTCTT
The DNA here is from genome assembly GCF_054177405.1 of Leptonychotes weddellii. Taxonomy (NCBI): domain Eukaryota; kingdom Metazoa; phylum Chordata; class Mammalia; order Carnivora; family Phocidae; genus Leptonychotes; species Leptonychotes weddellii. The sequence continues at coordinate 58,405,831 of NC_138380.1, forward strand.
AACTCTTCAATTTTAGGTTTTCCCTGACTTTACACTGGCCTTATAGGATGCCCAGTAATTCTCTATTTCAATCTGTAACTCAACAAAGGATATTCTTAGCATGACTGACATAAAGGCTGGAAAACAGATTTGCTCTTAAATTTTAGAGATCTGATAGAGTTTTCAATTTTTTTTCTTTAAAAAATATTTCTTAGACTGTAATAAAAATATTGTTATTTGGAGGAATATTTATCCTGATCTCAGGATCTTTCTGAGAACTAAGACAGTTTTTCAGGAGCTTATATAGTTTTTTAAACGTAGCCTCCAAGTAGAATAAAAAAGGATGGAGGTAGAGAGTATTATGTTAAAGCAAAATAAGTCAGTCAGAGAAAGACAAATACCATATGATTTCACTCATATGTGGAATTTAAGAAACAAAACAAAGGAGCAAAGGGGGAAAAAAGAGAGAGAGAGGCAAACCAAGACATAGACTCTTAACTATAGAGAACAAACTAAGGGTTACTGGAGAAGGGGTGGGGGGGATGGATGAAATAGGTGGTGGGGATTAAGGAGTGCACTTGCGATGAGCACTGGGTGATGTATGAAAGTATTGAATCCCTATATTGTACACCTAAAACTAATACTATACTGTATGTTAACTAACTGGAGTTGAAATAAAAACTTAAAAAAAAAAAAGATACATAAAAGTCCAAGCAGACTCTGGGTTGGCTAATAATATGTTGGTCCAAATATTTTGTTTAGTAAGATTGATTGCAATGCTGTGAATTAAATATCATGGTGAAATGCTTTGTAGTGGAGACCACACTTGAATGGTAAGACAGTATACTTTATAATTTAAAAAAAATTGTTTTCAGATTTTTAAATGGATAGATAGCCAAAAGTAGAAACAAACCATTTAACCCAAACAATATTTTGTTTTGTTTTTTCCCTGTGAGAATTCACGGCACAAGGTCCATATTATTTTCCCAAGTTATTTGAAAATTCCAACATCCTCAACTTTTTGAACAGTCTTTGACATCATCTCTCACTATATTCTCATTTTAGAAGGTGAGAAAAATGCAACTTCTGAGAAGTTAATGCAGATTGGAAGAAGTCTCTGTTGTGGCCATAGATTTAGTCGAGTCAAAATGATCATGTTAATTAAACTTGAATGTACGGTCATCAAAAGTCATACATAAGTCTTATGGCTATCCAACATAAAACCCTGTCAGAATTGTTGATTACTAATGATAAGGACAGCAAACCTTGCTAAAATATTCCATACTAATCACTAGATATTGTATGACTATTAATTAGTAGGTACTCAATAAATAATTGCTGAAAAAATATTAAAGTACAACTTTAAAGAAACTTAGTGTATAAACACCACACTGTTTGCATCACAGTTAGTTTCCTAAATTGATAATCCAATTTGGAAAGAATTTTGGGAAAGCTCAAATTTAATGCAAGCCTAGTAAATCACCAATAATATAGGTATTAGGGCAGAAAAACAATCTATATAGACAGAATATTTGATAATTAATAACACTGGAGATTAATAAGCATGGGAAGATATGTAGGCCCCACAAATGTTGTTAGTTTCAAAAGAGCCCTAGTATCCTTTCATTTTAACTGTACATTCCTATAGAAATGCATATTCCCTCCAAAGGTGGAGGTTAGGACCACTTATATCTTTGGAAGAGCAGATGATTATATCCTAACACCCATTGTTTCATTTATCATAGTAGGAAGAGCACAAATTTTATAGTTACGCAGACATTGGTTCAAATTCTGGTTCCATCTTCATTTGTTTTGGAACTTGGGTAAACTTATCTTCTGAACTAATTGCTAGAAATTATATATATATATATATAAACATCTTTCTATAATGGTATTTTTAGGATTAGTACAGTGCCTAGCATAGGTCAAAATCATGTAAACAATGTATCATTAGGGTTTTTAAAATTAATATTATTGGCACCAGCATCAACATAAGAAGCACCATTTTGGTTTTTAATTAGACACTGAAAGTTTTGGGGATGCTCACGGCTTTTCCTATAATTTACTCTCTCAGAGAGTGAACCTTGGAATACAGCTTTAGAGATGCTATGAAAACTCTAGGAGAAGAGTATTTTAATTATTTTATTTTTTTAAAAAAGATTAATTAATAAATTAAGTTAGTTATCAGAGAGAGAGAGCACAAACAAGGGGAGCTGCAGACAGAGAGAGAAGCAGGCTCCCGCTGAGCAAGGACCTTGATACAGGACTCGATCCCAAGACCCTGGGATCATGATCTGAGCCAAAGGCAAATGCTTAACTGAATGAGCCACTCAGTGGTCCCAATTTTTATAATGGTTTTTAAAAAATTAATATTTAGGCATAGATCCACGTTGATGTTTGTGTCTTTCGATTACTTCCTTCCACATAGCTGTGTGCTCCTAAGGTAGGTAGCCTGGTCTGGGAGTATCTCCTTCCTGGCATGCTGTAATACGCCTGAGGTAGACTGCTTTGACTACTTGTATTCTCAGATTTAGATCATCAGTGACGAAACTATGGACAAAAGAATAAGAAATCAATAAAGCATTTCAGACTATTGTTAGGCTAGGCCTCTGGCCAGAGGAACAAAGATCTTTTATGACTTGCTCCTGTTTAACCATGCTTCCCTGGGTTATGGGTTCTAGAAGGGGGGTCTGAGGCCAAATCTCCACAGTACTACGAAGTCGGCATTTGCTAACTGAATCTCCTTTAGAAAGATTCTAGGATCTAGGTTTTTGGGACTTATGCAAGATATCTTTCAATCTCATCATGATAAAAATGTAATATCATTATTGTTAATAGCAGGATGGAAGGCCCATAAGCAATGGGAAAATGTGTGACTAGAAGAGGTGATGGATCAGATCATGAAGCTCTGAGGAAAGATATGATCATCTAAATGCAATGTGGACACTTGCTACCTGACCTAGGGTGGGGCTGGAGGAAGGGACAGGAGGCTGATGTGCTCAATTCTACGCTCTTCATGTGGCCCCTACATAAGAAGATCACTCTGACATAGTCATATTAAAAATCTCAGTTCTAGAGTTTTCTACACACCAAATTATATCAAGTAAAATAAAACACAAATATTTTGTTAATTAAATAATATGTTACCCTCCTCTCCAGCTTTAACAAAATATTTAAATTATGTAGGTGAAAATAATATATAACCTTTTGAAATACGTTACCATTTATAAATTATCTGGAAAATGACATGGTTTATCATTTTATTAATACCATCATTTTATTACTTATTTATTTATTTATTTATTGCCATTTCTCTGTACCTGGTACACATGCCCTTCTAAAAGTCATTTAAGAATATTAGGAAAGAAAACAAACATTTTACCTTATCTTTACAAAAACCAACTCCTTTCCTCTAAAGAAAACACTAGTAACAGGCTAACATATACTGTTTTAAAGCTTCAATTTTAAATGTACACTCAGCTGGGATAGAATTATTTCGTGGATGAAAAATAGAGCTTCTGACCAGAGGTAGAGTAAATTTCTCATTATAAAAGAAATAAAAAGGTATTTTATAAAGTATATATGACTGTCATGCATTAAATATAAGGTCTTTTTGAAAAACTTGTTCTGTTCTTAAAATTCACTGTAATGTTACAATGGTTTTATCATAAGTTCTTTTTCTTTTCATTTATATTTTTGTTATAATTCATGATCTTTGAAATAAACTGTAAGTAGCTTTCTCTGAACACTGATTTTGTCCCTATATGTAATAGATGCATTTGCTTCTGGGTATAATTCACATTTAAAAAATGAAAGTCACTGATATGTCAGTAGAACATTTACTTCTTTAAAACTCAGAACCATCCTGTTCATTTCTTTAAGCCGATGAATATTTCTTCCCAGAATATTGGAAAGAGCAAAGCCTTCCAGTTAATTAGGGTATGTGACCATTTCTAAGAGCAGATAACAAATGGAGTAGGTGGTTGACAATATACAGCAATCTGAGGAGTGTCAGTGTTAGCCAAATATATATGCTCTTTGTGTTTTATTTCTATAAGGAAATAACTGCTAATCATTATTCTCTTTTAATATTTAGTTCCTTTGAAAACAACGATTTACATTTTGTTGTGCAAATATATTATCTACCCCCCCACACATCACTTTTGTTGTTGAATATTCTTTTATATACTACATTTTACATCACAACCTCATAGTCATAAAATATTGTGTACATCTCTGCGTGGGTTACAGATGAGCTAGGTAAGGTTGAGAACACAATGAAGAGAAGTCCTTTCATCAAGGAATGAAATTAAGGGAATTATATGGAATAGGAAACTTTGGTCAGTGATAACAAGAAAGCATACATATTTTGATTCTGGTTTGTTCAATGTGTGAATGAGAAAAGAATAATATAAAAAGTTCAGGCAATTCTCAGAGAATTCGATTTTTCATATTGATTTCATGCTGAAATGCCATATTTGGATGCTCAAGGCAAGTCAATTAAGTACTACCTACTGGAGATAGCATTAGCCAGAAACAATTTTAGTCATACAGTTCTATGACCTGATGAAGTACATGGGTGATTTTATTAATTAAAATATCATGAAGTTAGAGATATTTTAATATATTCATTAAAACTCATGAGGTTAATTAAAAAACTCTATAGACATTTCTAGACTAATAAAAATCATAGAAAAGTAATTATTAGGTGGGTCTAAATTGACCCATTGAGAAAGCAAACTACTGAGGGAAATATTAGAAAAACAGTTTATCATTGTGTCTATTTAACATGCTTTGAATTTATGCAGGTAGTATTGCTCTCTTTTAATATCTAACATAACACATTTGGTAACATCATACATTTGGAAATGTATTTTGTTCTCTTGTGTTATTAGAAAATCAAATATGACCTCAAAATGTCCTTGGATCTTTTTCAAGATTACCTAAAGGAGAATTAAATTTATTTATATATTAGTGGTAAATATCATGCTACCATAGTGAAATTGTGAAATGTTTAGGATTCCATTTCTGGATTTTGACAATGCTGCCTGAAGCTTCAACTTCTCTAAATACTAGTTAAATCATATTGAGCAAGTTACTTAACTTGTTCAAACTGTAGAATTGTACAGGTCTATTGTGGAGACTGGAAAATGAATGTTAATTATTTAGCATGGTATGTGGCACATAATAAACATTCCATAATTTTAAGCTTTCATAATTATAATTGTCATTATGATAAATATTACAATATTCAGTTATTGCCCTCAATGTAGTTGCATTTGGTGAAATAATTTCAAAGTGTTATCTTTGTCTATAATGAAGCTTATATTATACTGTTAAAATGGGGCAGATATTTTGGGAGTGGTTCTCTAGGACACAAGGGAAGATCAGTAAAGAATGACTTATAAATCACAGACCTGTACTGTACCTCTGAAACAAATAATACATTATATGTTAAAAAAAAGAAGAACATAGTAGGAAGGGTAAAATGAAGGGGGGGAAATCAGAGTGGGAGATGAACCATGAGAGACTATGGACTCTGAGAAACAAACTAAGGGTTCTAGAGGGGAGGGGATGGGGGAATGGGTTAGCCTGGTGATGGGTATTTAAGAGGGCACATATTGAATGGAGCACTGGGTGTTACACGCAAACAATGAATCATGGAACACTACATCAAAAACTAATGATGCAATGTATGGTGATTAACATAATAAAT
>NC_138380.1:58411625-58431269 GCF_054177405.1 Leptonychotes weddellii
ATGTGACTGTATTTAATTTGACCTACAAATCTCAAAACCATTAGTTTTAAATGATTATAATGCATAAATAGTCATACTTCTTTTAGAAAAGAAATCCCATTAAAATAATTCAGTTTTTAAAACTAACTTTATTGAGGTATGTTTTACAAAAAATAAACAGTTATTTTGAGTGGAGAGCTTTTCCCTGGGCTTCAGCAAATGTATACACCTGTGAAGTCTGACCAAAGGCAGATATAAAACACAGCCATCAAAGAGTTCACCACTGCCCTTTGGAGTAAATCTTCCCAAGATCACTGGCCCCAGACAACCATGGATCTGCTTTCTGTCACTATTGATTAGTTTTTCCTATTCTAGGATTTGAAATTAATGGAATCATAGAATCTATATTCTCTTGTGCTTGGCAACTTTTGCTCAGCATGATGATTTTGAGAATCAACACGTTGCTTATGCATCCATTTTGTTGCTTATATATAGCAGTACTCCACTCTTTATTGTTCAGCCTTTTTCCACTGTGTTTATTCACCTCTTGATGGCTATTTGAATTTTTTCAAGTGTGGGGTATTACAAATAAAACTACTATGAAAATTCATGTTCAAGTATTTCTATGAACATAAGTTTTCCTTTCTCTAGGTAAAAACCAAAAGTTGAATTGCTAGGCCATGTAATAAGTATATGGTTAACCTTTAAGAAACTGCCAAACTGTTTTTCCAGAGTGGTTTGTACCATTTTATATTTCCACCAGCATTGAACTAAAGCCCCAGGTGTTCTGGTTATTATGCATCCTCTCCAACAATGAATGAAAATTTTACGGTGCTGCATATTCAACTAAGCATTCAGTAACCATAAGTTACCACTATTTTTATTTTAAGTGTCTTCCCTGCTAGTCAGATGAATATTGTAGCAACATTCTGACAATTGTAGTTGGAGAGTCATGGTATTGCAAACAGTGATGTTTTCTAAATGCATTGGGCATAAATAGATGTAAGCAATGCTGATGGAACTGCTTTACTTAGTAGTAAATATACACTAAGACATGATGCTAGTTAACAAAATTAATTTAACATAATTCAGAGCTTGTGCATAGTCATAACCATAATACCAACTCTTGCCAAGGCTTTTCTTTTTTTCATTTATTTATTTTAGTTAGGTAATCTTTGTTGACTCCTTAAGGCTATGAGAATTGAGGAATGCTTTTAGGGCTTTTTTCTTTGTTGTTCTTCTTTGTTATAAACACAAACATCAAATTATGGTTTTAAGAAGCATCATTTAATCCATGAACCTAAGACAAAGGTATCCATTTCCTTTTGCTCTGTTCTCCAGTGCTGCTTAGAAAATGAGAAGAAAGGTAAGTCTTCTCACTTCTTTTTTTTCCCCCTTCTTTGCTTGACATTATATTGTCTGCTGCCTTGTAATCAATGTATGCCTTCATTAAGGAACACGTAAATAACTTATCAGACTCTATATAATCTTTCAATCACACATGATATTTTGAAAAAAATCTTTTGTTGCTGAAGTTTAGAGTGAGACCTATGTATAGGGACCCCTTATATATAAAAGGAACTGTTACAGAAATGAAATCATTTTTAAGTTGTAAAATCCTTAGTATCTCTTTCTGAGTAATTTTGGAATTGAAGTGGAGAATTAAATTCAGTGTCTTTTAAGAGTTATTTACTAATTTACATTTTGTTATTCTTGATGTAATATGCAAAACTGTATCATTTTATCTTTTATAATTTCCAGATTTCTATACCTTTACACTCACACACATAATAGTTTGTACAAATTTTTAAAGCCACATTAGGGAGATCTTAGTTTTTTGGGTTTTACTATTGTCATTGTTGTTTTGGTTGGTTATGTTTGTGTGTTAGTAGATCTAAATGCCCAGTTGTACAGAGGATAAATAAATAATAAACTAAGAACTTGCTTATAAAGTGGCTGAAACTCCTCAATGACTTTACCAAATCAACATTTTTCATTGTTTACACATCTCAGGGCTCCTCAGTGTTTATACTGAAATTAATGAAATAAGAGGCAGGTGGGTACAAGAATTGATGCTGGATGCTTTGTTATGTACTTTTTTCCAACTCAATGATTCTCATTTTGCCTTGTCCTTTTTTCAATTTAGGTTTTGAAAATATAACTTAATGCTGTGTTATGGCAACTTTTAAAAGTACACTGTGCTTTACCTAATATCTTTTGACTTATTTTTTCTCTTAATCTGTGAAAAAGTGTTGTCCTTTTTTCTTTAAACATACTCAGACAAAATTTAGTTGGTCTCATCGCTTTTTTGAAGATGAAAATCACAAGATGTCATAATTGTTGATTTTATGTGGAGCATTATAAAATGCTAAGCATTTGTTAATCTCATCTGGATTATTTTTGAATCTCAATTGTTAAGAGACTTAAAAGTTTAATTTTCAGGGTGTTACTAAATCAGATTTCATTTATTTCAGTGTTTACAGAGTTGAAGTACAGAAATTTAGAATTTCACAATTACTTGATAAATTTATTAATGTATTAACAAGCAAGTCGAATAAAAGAAAATACTTGTTATCATTTGAAACTCTTTTCAAATATTTATATTAACAATTAACTTTATACTACATGGCATTGTCTAGATTTTTTTTCTAAATATAAACACTGAAGTAGATCTACTAGGGATAGTATTAAGAAGCAGTTGACTGGATAGAACAGATCTCAGAATCGTAGCTACAAATTGTCAGATATGATTCAAAGTGATCCCCTTTGGTCACAAGTTTCTCAGGATGAAGGCTTTTTAATAATTTTTTGTTTAAGAATTTGAAACAGTAAACAGTAAACAGTAAAATCCCAGGAGAAAATGTCTTTGTAAATATTTACTTTCCCTGTGAGAAAATCTTATATGTAAGACTTAAATAGTCAGGACTTGACAGGCCTATAAAAGGAGTCTTCTTTCACTGATTCTAGCCTCTCCATTAATCTGGACAGATTGATAGTCTCTTCTCAAAGCTAAATTAACATGAGTCTATTAATGAATTTGCCACAGCAAATGAATAACAATAAAGAAGAATCATAGAATCATAGTGTTTAAAGGAACCTTCCAGATCATCTAATTCCAAACCTATTTTTAGGATAAGGAAGTGAAACCAGGAAACTAGGTATCAACAGGACCCAGCCAATTACACAACTTCCTAGTCTCCTAGTTTCATTTCTCCTTGTATAACAGTATATTATGGTATTTACTGATTTTAAATACATGTTAATTAATAATTTTGTACATATACTCTTCCTCTTGTTTCTACAGCAGGTGTACTAATTTCAACCTTCCTTTTTTACAATCAACATTATCTTATGTCTTGTCCAGACCCCCATCAGAAGAATAAACTTCTCATAGAGAATCAATAACCTGAGTTTTGGGCAATGCTAATCATGATTCAGTGAATAGTAGATGAAGGTAAGGAAGAAAAATACAAAATGGTAAAGAATACAGTAATTCAGTGATATTTGAACTTATGTAATTTCTTTCCTTACTTTATAAATTTATGCTAATTTTTCTTTCTTGTTTAGGGATGATACACATTAGATTTCATCTCTGAAAGAATTGGCAGTTTTTGTATTTTTTTTTTAATTTCAATGTAATAATGCAAAAGTCAAGTAGTTGGTTTCCAGAACTAATAAGTCATTTTACTTATAGCTTGATCTTCTTAATATTTATACTTCTACCATTGTTGATGTAATTCAAGTGCATAAAATCATTGCTTGGTAGTCATTTGGATTTGATTGAAATATGAAATATGCAGATTGGGAAAAGGTTGAATTAGGAAATACATTTATCACATTTTCACTTCAGCATGACAATAAATCTTTCCATTAGGTGAAACCAGCCATGTAACTATCTGCTTCCTTTAAGTGGAAAGGTATCATAAAATCTAATCTATTTTGTGAAACAGTCTTGCATGAGACTAAAATAAGCAACAAACCCAAACTGACAAAACACCTGAGCATCACCCATTCAAGCTCAATCACAAAGAAAACATTGTAGACAATTAAAATTTCTACATACATAGAATATTTCTGCAGTAATCTCTATTTCTTAGGGTTTTAATTTTTCCGTTTCTCTTTACTGTGGTCACGCACGCTTTGTAGTCATATATTCTTAGCTACTTACTTTGACAAGAGAGAAGCTAATGAATAAAGAGGTTGACTAGATTACTGAAGGTAATTTTTGCAGCAGTTCAGCTAAGAAGAGAGCTGGACTCTCTTGCCCTACCTCGGGTGATTGCGTGAGATCCAATTTGTGGTACATATTCCTCCTATAAGATCACAATTACATTTGAGCTTTAAGTGCTAGAAGTAAACTTTCAGCTCACTAGTTCCCTGTCCAGAGAAATCAGAGGGAGAAGAGGAGGAACAGTCTTAGGCATCAGACTGAAGATACAGTAGTTGCCATACTGGCCAAATCATGAACCAAATATAAATCTAGGTTTACATCTGCATTGTATCCCAACAACATCCCTATAGTATGATAAATATTACTATTAATATAAATGACAATCAGAATTCACCTCACAAGTATTAGACCCAAAATTGAAACTCTGGTTTATCTAATTCCAAAAGCCATTTTTGAGGAATTTGACTCGATTCCCCTGGGGACTTTGGGAAACTGCCTAAAATATGCCTCAGAGTAGGCCCATGTGAAGAACCACCTCATGTCAAGTTTGCCTACCTACTTGATGGTGTCCTATCCCACGTACCTGCAGTTCTTTGAAGGCTCTGCCTTACTAGAGAAGTATGCTCATACTTAGGAACGTGAGAAGTGCCAGGGTGTTAATGTACCTGGGCTCAGTCCAACACTAGTTGGTGGATAAATACCATAGCCTTCTTCCTGTTCCAGAGGGAGTGGGCAATCAGTTGCAGTGTTATGAACCTGAATACTGCATTTGGAGGTCCTAAAAACAGCTGCTACCTCAGTCAGCATGAAAAAGTTGCAATGCTTGGCCAGAAGTCAGATTAAGTCAGTGATTTGATAAGTCATTTTTTTGTGACACTTTAAGGACTTAGGCTGCAAGAAGCTTCATTGAAAAGGTAATTCTACAAGGAAGGGTCACTGGTGAAATTTACAATGTTGGAGGTAAGATTGCAAGCCATGTTAAATAAGAGAAAAGAATAAGGATAAAATTCATTAAGACTAGAATTTTTTTTTTTTTTGAGAAGAACCACCTGATTGGAGAAATGGACCTATCTTGGAAAAATGTGAGAGATAATGTTGAACAGATAAGGAGTCAGGAAATAAAACGACAGATTAAAAATTTTGAATTTGATCTAATAAGACTTATATAATGGATTCAGCAAACTCTACCCATTTTTGAGAGAAAGGAACCCATAATCAAATCACATCTAAAATACAATTTTCAAGTATTTGCTGTAGTATTTTTTAAAAGATTTACTTATTTTAGAGAGAGAGAGAGAGTGAGCATGGGTGGGGGAGGGGCAGAGGGAGAGGGAGACAGAGTATCTCCAGCAGACTCTGTGCTGAGCACAAAGCCGGACATGGGGCTTGATCTCATGACCCTGAGATCATGACCTGAGCCAAAACCAAGACTTGGATGCTTAACCGACTGAGCCACTCAGGCACCCCTTTGCTGCGGTATTTTTAATGAATAAAAACTTAATGTGAGAAATATGACAAAATTCTAAAATCTGCCTACATAGACTTACTCTTTGTAAATAATACCACTCTAAGAAATAAGAACATTTATCTTAGTGTTACATGATGAAGATACAAGGTAACCATGGAAACTGCACTTATTCTTAAACAATGATGTCCCACCATTTTGATGAATAGATACTTCTTATTGAATACATGAATGACTCACAAAAAAGGTCATGATATACAAGAATATCACCCTCAAAAGAATCAAAAAAGTAAAGTACCTGTTCTTCTGTAGATAGTGTCATAAGTGACCTAATTTATCAGATTCTGGAAATCATCAGAAATTTAAAGATCCTTTTGAGGAAGGGACAAAAACCATGGAGTTGTGAAGCTTTATTTAAAACAAATACAATACATATATGGATGTTTATAGAACAGTTTAAAAAATGACTGGCATAAGAAAAACTTTTCAGTAATTCTATAATTTGTTACAACAATTTTGTCAGCATTTTCCTCCTATTGACTGAAAGATTCCTGAAAATATACATGAACTGTTAACTTAGAAACTCTTTATTTTCATCTGAGATGTTAAGTAATATATTGAACAATGCTTCTATTAAAACTAAAATGTATTTGCCTTTGATTGCTATATGACATCTAATATTTTACATTTTAAGTCAAATTTTTAAATATAGGGAAAAGAATAACAGTTGGATTGTAAAGATGTTTTTTAATGAACAAACGAGTGCAGTCCTAGATATAATTCAGAACACGCAATCTACCTCATGTTGTTTTTTTTTTATTTTGGGCACAAATCCTTTGCATGAGACCATTCCAGTGGGGTGGTGCTAGTAATTAATCTGATACTATACTTTTATTCCATTTTGATGAAGCTCACTACATGAAGGAATGTATGCTTCCTAATGTACTGCTATAAAAATATAATGAATTATATATATACCCAGCTGAATATAATGGGCTAAATATTGAAAACATCATAGGCACAGCATTATGCCTAACAGTATCTCAGACAATTGCACAAGACAAACAATTCCTATGACTTTAATGGTATCAGAACAGAAAGAATAAAGAAAATTTGAAAAGAAACTTAATCACAATGAAGTATGTTGGTACACTTTAGAGACTACAGATTTTTTTGATTCTTGAAATTTCTTAAATCTTGTGTGTCAATAATTATTAAAATGTAAAATCACTAAAAAAATGAAATAAAATGTAAAATCACTGATGCAACTATGTTACATAATTATGTCATTATGCAATTATCTTATATAACTATAACATTCTGATAAAACCAGTTAATAGACCAGTGACAGTGATCAGACATGACTAATTACAGCTTATGTTATTATTAAATGAGTCAGAAATCCAAAGTTTTCCCACTATTTTAAAGGTACTGGACCCAACTGATTCCTTCTGGTTGAAAGCACTAGCATATTCTTTACCAGAATGGCTATCAGACTATTTCCTAAAATATCTCATCATAAAACATCTATAACCTTTATTCTGCACTATTATAAAAGGGAGTAATATTACTTCACCTTGAGATGCTCATAATTAAACAATTGCATATACCATGACTTTCAGAGTCCCAAAGAATAAAACTGTAGGATAGACAATAATTCAGAGATATGGGTCTGGCTTGTTTGGTCTTCTCACCATTACTGTCTGATGCAGTCTCAATTTAGATCCCATTTATCTCTTCTGTACTCAGAATCATATATAAATGAAAAATCTGTATACATTTTTCCACTTACCTATAAACCTCATAGTATAGCAATTGTTTTGATACAATTAACCAATGTAACACGAAATGAATGGGTAACCACGTATGTCAAATTGTATAAATGTTTTTTCAAGGAATGGCACAGAATAATTGACAAAAGACTTACATGTTAGTCTTGGTCCTACAACATGCCAGGAGCGTTATATTGGGCAATTAAATTTAAATTTTAACCAGTAAAATGATCTTCATACATATACTATAATCCTCACATATTTAAAGAAATAGTTATATTAATAGAAGATATTTAAAATATCCTGATCATTCTCTGTCTCATGTTTCTCAGGCCATCAAATTGCACAATAATTCAGGCTTTTACTTGGGCTATCATCAGTAGAAGTCACTTAGGGATTTGTGATTGCTAATGTACCAATAATCTGGTTTTACCTTTCGGCCAGAGGGATACTCTTATGAGGAAGATTAATAATCTTTTGGAGCTGCATATCCCTATATGCATGTTCCTGGTATTATAGCAAGATGAGGTCTCCCAGTTACATTACACAACTCTAATAAATTAATTCACTCACTCATTCATTCATTCATTTAACATTAATGCAGTGTTTTGCAGATGGTTGAGCATTATGCTAAGGTGGATGGGAATTAAAAGAAAATAGTTATGGGTCCCTGTGTACATAAATTGAGAATTCATCTGGATCAGAGTCAGTGAGGGTAGAAAACAGAATTCATTACAAACAGTTAAGATGAAGAAACTTTTAAAAGGGGACTGTTTACAAAAGTGTGGTCAAGGTTAAGGAAATAAATGAGGGATGGTAAAACTCTTGTAACCCATAAAGCTTAAAGAACAGGTTGAGGCGGGGGGAGATAAAGCTAGCATAACATAGTACTGAAACCATATAGAGGAGGATCAAATAGCAGGAGTGAGGTTGGAGGATCTAACAAACATAGCTGGGATTAATGGGGGATGTCAGGAGCAGAAAAAAATACCTCAACATTCTTTTTTCTCTCAACTTTTACTGTCTTTTGATGCCTCCCCCTTAGCTGAATCCAACCACGAACCATCAGGAGAACCTGGCTGATACAACCCAAAGACGTTAGCCTCTGGGGACTCAGAGCAAAGCAGAGAAGAGTGGGAAAAAGGATGGAGGTTGTCAGTAAAATAAGAAGGCCCAGCAGAGTTTGCTCTTTTTGTCTTAAGTCTCCATTCTTATCCTTTGTTCAGAAGTTCTCAAATTCTAATACAGAGGACATAGAGGCTACACACACAGAGGTCAGCCACCTTTCAGGAAGGGTGGTATCAATTCAGTAATATTCCCAACTGAAATTTTAATTGTAAATCTAGCATTCCTTATACAAGATGACAAAAAGACAAAATTGGATAACACAAAATATGCATAGCAGCTCTACTAGCTTTGTAGCTAAGCAAGAGGGTTTTTTTTCATCTCCATTTAATGTGTCTTGACCCTCTACCAATATTTCATTTGATTGAAGTTCTGTATCTGATGGGTTGACCCAAACTTTCATTCTGTAAGGATGTGAGGCCTTAATAATTCTGCCTTTATCATACTGCAACTTTTTTTCATTTGTGCTTATTATTGAACTAGTGAATTCTAAGAAGTACCCTGGACATGGTTCGCCCTGATCCATTATTTCACATCAACCCAGTTTCCTCAATAATCAGGATCCATCACCACAGACAGTAGATTAACCCTTTTCTGGGAAAATCTGTTGGTTCACAGTTATAGGAAAATCTGTTGACTCACAGTTGGTTTACAGTTATAGGGAAATCTAAAAGGCCAATAGGACATCTCATCTTTTGATTTAGTAGAATTATGGCTTTGTTCCTTGAATGAAGTCTTTCTCCCTCAGGAACTAGGACCATTGAACCCAATGGCAGAGAAATGGGAAGAAGACATTTTCTAAGTTAGCCATTATATGTATTAGTGAGAGGACATTTGCCACTTCTATTCCTTTGATTCTTAGATATAAATTCTACCTCTTGGGAAAATTATACCACATATTTGTAACTGGTTCAAAGTATATATTATCTTTTGTAGACCAATACCTCAACTCCACAAAGTGTTAGCTCCCAGGAGTCACAAGAGCTTTCAGTATATGATTCTGTAAAGCCTATTGATTCTGACATCTGGAATATTTAATTTGACCAATCAATTCTATGGGAGTGAGTTTATTGTCATGGTTATTTTGCTGTAAAATTAGTTTCTTTGTCAGAAATAATATTTTATCGAATATCATAGTGTTATCTCAGGCATTCCAAAAGTCTGCAGATGGTATTTTTGACACAGTGTTATAGACAAGAAAGGCAAATCCATATTTATATTATGTCTCTATTCCCATGAAAGACACAAAACAAAACACAACTGCCCCCTCCATGGTAGAAAGCCTCCAGAGTATTGATTTGTCATCAGACTGATTAATCTTCCTGGAGAATGGTGTCATGTAAGGGTTCAATGTTGATCTCTACTAAAGTAGGTTAAGCACTTAGCAATAGATATATAAAGACAAGCCTTGATGAGAGGAATTCCAGACTTTTGAGCTCATGTATAACCTCTGTCCCTGCAGTTATGGCACTTGGATCACTTGAACCCATTCATTGAACACTGGGATGGCAAAAAGCCTAAGGTTCACACAATGGGTCATCTAAATCCATATGATTTTTGAGCATGTTTGAGGTACACTTAAATTCACCATTAATTCTTCCCATTTGCCTTACCCAGATCTCTTTGTCAATAATCTTCAATCCTGGTTTTTCCAAGCTTCTTATCTAACTCATTAGCTATTCTCCGTAAGTTAAGATTGATATGCTGTTCACATTTCTATCCACCGAGATTTCTTTTATTACTGTCTTTTAGAGGCACTCTTTAGTAAAGCTGTACTGACACAGCTTTTCTCTATCCATGTTAGAACATCATGAAGAACCACAGACAAAGGAGGCTTGCATTTTTTTTTTCTCATCACAATTCATTGGTATGAGTTGAGGGAAAGGTAGCAAAGCAAAAGTAGTGCACACAAAAGCCACCCAGATGTGATTTACTTTCACTTTCTGAATCTGTTTTTGGCTAGTGTTAAAGATACCATTCCCATTTAGTGATAGAATTCTCCTGACAGAGTTTAGATTTGGTGATTTCATTTAAATATCATCCTGTTCACGGCAGTGAGATCAGATCACATACTTAGTGGTTCAGAGACCTTTATTTTCTATCAGTTAGTAAGCTTGGAACTGCTTCTCAATTGAAGAGTGATTGTTAGCAGAAGACACCAAGTTGCTCTAAAACCCTAGATGTTTCCAAGTGTTTCTCTAACTAAGACTTGCCAGAGGTGTTATAAAGCATGCTTACTGCTACAGACATTGTAAGCAACATGGGATACTGTGTCACTATGGTCAACTGGCAGGGTTGCTTACACCACAGTATAGAGAAATCACAGTATAAAGATCTTTGGGAGAGCCCTTTCTTCCTCTGAGCCCCTCTCAAAAAGCCTTTCATGTTACTCAATAAATTGATCAGCAATTCACATCCAAATGCGACAAGTGTTGCCTCCCAAATGCAAAGAAGTCCACCAAGAAACTTTGTTTCATGGTGAGAAAACATAGTACAGAAACTTGTATTTCATTTCAGAGGGAATACTGCAACATGGCCTGGACTACTGAACTTCTAGAAATTTTTCCAATGTAAAAGGCCTTGGCGGGGTGCTTGTTATCACCATGTGGCATGTCTGCTTCCTATAGAAGTGTTTGGACCTTTGCTCATCAGGTATAATTAGCAAACTCCATCCATATAAAGAACTAGCATAATGTTCTGGGAATATCAAGATATTTGTGTTGGCTCTGGGCTATGAGGGAAAGATGGGAGGAGGCATAATAATCTTGAAACAAGACAATGAGGACTTATTGCTCTCATGGTCAGTAGAAAGAACACTGCTGTATCCTATCTATATTAATTAGAATTGAGAAAAAAATGGCCACACAATTTATTATAAGCTAAATAAGAGCACTTAGAGAGTGAAAAGGAACATAATTAATAATAACAGCATAACACCTGGCATAAAATGTGACTGTCCGAGACAGACTGGGTTACATAGTTATACATGATCCTGACTTGCAGGATTTTGCATAGAACTTCAATTTTGAACGTTCTCTAGAGCTTAGAATGATTTTGTTAAAATATTATCTTTTTGACATCATTAGTATATATTTTTTACATTAGAAGGCATTTTTAGGGGCATCTGGGTGGCTCATTCGGTTAAGCGTCGGACTCTTGATTTTGGCTCAGGTCACAATCTCCGGGTTATGAGATCAAGCCCCACATCAGGCTCTGTGCTAGCTGTGAAGTCTGCCTGAGATTTCCTCTCCCTCTCCCTCTGCCCCTCCACCCCCCATTCATGCACATGCTTGCTCTCTCTCTCTCTCAAGAAAAAGAAGGTATTTTTAATTTTCAAGATGTTTCACATAAACGATAATTGAATTTACCTTAAAAAATCATTTACCTGGGGGGGCCCGACCTTAAAAAAAGCGGGAGCTGCGGGTGGGGAACATGTCAGATTCAGAGCTCAGCAGGAAGTGGGACCGGTGCATGGCGGATGCGGTCGTGAAGATAGGTACTGGTTTTGATTAGGACTTGTTTTCTCACTTACCTTCTTTAAAAGAAGAATGTGGCCATTAGCCTTTGGTTCTGGCATGGGATTGGGAATGGCCTACTCCAACTGTCAGTATGATTTCCAGGCTCCATATCTTCTACACGGAAAATACGTCAAAGAGCAGGAGCAGTGACTTGCACCTGAGAACATCCCAGTGGGAGGAAAAGAGAAATCATGTTTATTCCTCAGGAATACTGAAGTGCCCTGGAGTAAGCTGACATTCTTCTGTAACAATGTTATCAGTAACGCTTTAAACTCCAGCACACTGTTTATGTATTTGAAACGAAGTCTGTTTCTTGTTTTGTATTTTCTCTCTGGAAATTGCAAGGAGGTGGTTTTAAAAGAAATAAATTAAAAATAGGCAAAAAAAAAATCATTTACCTGCTTTTTAACAATAATTGGCTCACTATTTCCTTGATTTTGTGCTTGCACCAGAAATGGGATAAATATAAAACTGTAGTAAGAGTTCATCCATCTTTCCCTAATAATTCGTGATATGCAGATACTTGTATATGCATAATATCTGATTTCTTTCACTAAACTCCCACTTCTACACTTCATCATTTCTTCCAGCTCTCCTGCTACATGAATGCACTGTAGCATTTTGGTAGTATTACAAGTGACCTCCGTATATTTCCCAAGTATTTTAGGAACCGTTTCATTGAAATTCAGACCAAAAATGAATGCAATTTACTTTTGCTTAATAATAAGGGATCATCTGGCTTCAGCTGGGTTCTTGTGACACAGCTTAATAAAACATTTGATGAAATCTTGATTAGGCCACACAAAGCATGATATTTGGGAAACATCAAGTGTATTTGAGCTTTTATATAACTCTAACCCTAAAGTCCCTTGTGCTGAATGAAATAATCAGTTCAAATGTATGTACACTAATGATGTGTTTGTCATGAAAACAGAGCATACAATTCCTTCATCAGTTTGACAGGACCATTGATTTAATTCACTGCTGATTTCTAAATATTTTTTCTGATGGAATGCTTTTGAGAGCGTTGATATTTTTTAAATGATCTTTTGTGTCTAATTTGTATAGTCCATAGATGATAAGTAAGGTTTTACCCTTGGTGGCTTTGTTTTTCTTTATTTTCAGTTTGAGAAGTTTGAAAGACAAATAGATAATTGGATTCACAGAGATGAACATGGCCTGCAACATGGCCTGTTTTGTAAAAGGTTTTGTAAAAGGTAGTAACCTCATTGCTTATTTGTGCCCTTTAAAAAACTTGATTTCTTCTGCTTCTAGCAGTCATATACAGCTTGGTTTTTGGTTACAAAGAATATCCTTACTTCAGAGTTTTTGCATATCTTTGTTCCCTTTCAACTACATTAAAAAAAGTGAGAGTCTTTGATTATGTGTGTGTAAATATATGTGTGTGATTTTTCTGCACAAGTAAGGTGTGTGTGAGAGAGATGTTGTGAATGCATATGATGTGGGAGAGGGCATCATGTGCTCAGATTGACTGGAATAGAGTGAGCAGTGGGACTAGTAAGTGCTTAATGAACTAAATGAACTAAATGAACTAAAAAACTAATGAGAACTTCTGCATATCGATAGGATTTTTTTAAGACACTCAGTGAGATTTTCTTGGTCTTATGCAGGAAGCATTTTCCACTGAATATAATAAAGTCCATCACGTTCAAAGAAAGAATAGCTATTCTATCACACCTCATATTTGGACAAATTATAGTTTAATTATAGTTTAATAATTATGTCAGAATAAATTGCACTCAAAAGGAATCAGCAATAAGAGCAAAAAATAAACGTTCAGGAGATTATCAATTGATTGAATCCCTTCTAGGACCACCTCTATAATGTATCAAAAGTATTCCATAGAACATTTTTTTCTAGTGCTTTGTACTCAAACAACTCTCATGAACATTTAAAACTTTATAGAATAACAATCTTTAATTCATGTAATTCTGTGTCATAAAATAGAAAAGAAGTAACTAGGTTTAAGACATGATATAAGAAGGATAAAAATAAAGTGGTCCAAAATAAATGTCCAGATTAACAAGAAGCTCTTTATAAAATAACATAAGAAAATGAAATATATTCTTATGTGTAAAATCCTCTGAATGGAGTAGATGTGGACTCTCACACTGAAAAACCTAGAGGGAAAAATGAATCATAGGTCCACATGGAAATATTCATATGAGTGATAGCAGGTCATATAAGCTGCTACTCCATATTTGATTCCAAATATTTCTTTTCAAATTAATCTCTCTTTTAACTTGCATCAGCATTAGTAATTTTATTATAAACAGTAACAGTCTTTTTACTTGTAAGATAAGCTTTAACTTACTGCTTTCCCCATTGTGGTATCTTAATTATCCCAACATCATTAGTTAATAGTTATTTTTTTCATTATTCCATATATCAAGATAAATGTAAATCTACTTATAGACTGTCGATTCTGTTCCATTACCCCTCTTGTTTTCCTGCTTCCATTGCTTTACCACAGTAAATTAATTGGTGAAATCCTATGGCAAATGGCAAGAATGCATTCTTTTTGATGGCTGAGTAATATTCCATTATATATAACACATCTTCCATATTCATTCATCAGTCGATAGACATTTGGGCTCTTTCCATAATTTGGCTATTGTTGATAATGCTGTTATAAACATTGGGGTGCATGTGCCCCTTCAAATCAGTATTTTTGTATCCTTTGGGTAAATATCCAGTAGTGCAATTGTTGGGTTGTAGGGTAGTTCTATTTTTAAATTTTTGAGGAACCTCCATACTGTTTTCCAGAGTGGCTGCACCAATTTGCATTCCCACCAACAGTGTAAGAGGGTTTCTCTTTTTTTGCATCCTTGCCAACATTTGTTGTTTCCTGTGTTGTTAATTTTAACCATTCTGACAGGTGTGAGGTGGTATCTCATTGTCATTTTGATTTCTATTTCCCTGATGATGAGTGATGTTGAGCATCTTTTCATGTGTCTGTTACCCAATTGTATGTCTTCTTGGAGAAAAAAATCTGTTCATGTCTTCTGCCTATTTAACTGGATTATTTATTTTTGGGGTGTTGATTTTGATAAGTTCTTTATAGATTTTGGATACTAACTCTTTATCAGATGTGTCATTTGCAAATAACTTCTCCCATTCCAAAAGTTGCCTTTTAGTTTTATTGACTGTTTCTTTCACTGTGCAGAAGGTTTTTATCTTGATGAAATCCCAATATTTATTTTTGCTTTTGTTTCCCTTGCCTTAGGAGACATACCTAGTAGGAAGTTGCTACAGACCATGTCAAAGAGGTTACTGCCTATGTTCTCCTCTAGGATTTTGATGGTTTCCTGTCTCACATGTAGGTCTTTAATCGATTTTGAATTTATTTTTGTGTATGGTGTAAGAAAGTGGCCCAGTTTCATTCTTCGGCATGTTGCTGTTCAGTTTTCCCAACACCATTTGTTGAAGAAACTTTCTTCCATTGGATATTCTTTCCTGCTTTGTCGAAGATTAGTTGGCCATACAGTCGTGGGTCCATTTTTGGGTTTTCTGTTCTGTTCCATTGATCCATGTGTCTGTTTTTGTACCAGTACCATACTGTCTTGATCACTATAGCTTTGTAATACAGCTTGAAGTCTGGAATTGTGATGCCCCCAGCTTTGTTTTCCTTTTTTAAGATTGCTTTGTCTATTAGGGGTCTTTTGTGGTTCCATACAAATTTTAGGATTGTTTGTTCTAGCTCTCTGAAAAATGTGACATGGATGGAACTAGAGTGTATTATCCTAAGCAAAATAAGTCAGTCAGAGAAAGACAAATCACATGACTTCACTAACAGATAAACATAGGGGAAGGTAAAAAGGAAAAAAAAAAGGGAAGTAAACCATAAGAGACTCTTAACTACAGAGAACAAAGTGAGCGTTGATGGAGGGAGGTGGGCAAGGGATGGGCTAAATAGGTGATGGGTATTAAGGAGGGCATTTGTTGGGATGAGCACTCGGTGTTATATGTAAGTGATGAATCACTAAATTCTACTCTTGAAACCAATATTACCCTATATGTTAACTAACTAGAATTTAAATAAAAGCTTGAAACAAACAAACAAAAAACTGGGAAAAAATAAAAGCAGGCTTTGCCATCTGGAAAAAATATCCTATGGCATATTTTGATGTAAAATAGGACAACATACACCTCATTGTTTTTCTTGTTTTCAAAAATGTATTGCTATTTGTTCATACCTAATCTCTGTGGCAGACACATCCTAAATTGATCCCTGATGACTTATGGCTTTGTATAACTCCCTCCATTTAAGCGAGGGAGAAAGCTGTGACTTGCTTTTAGCCCAAAGAATGGCAAAGATCATGGGATATCACTCCCATGATTACATCATGGTGTATAAGACTCCATCTCAGCAGACTGGATTGAAAGACAATCCATTACTGGCTTTGAAGAAATAATCTACCACATTGTAAAAGGGCCTGGTGGTAAGGAATTATGTTGTCCTCCAAAAACTGAGTGGAACCCGGCTGACATTCAGCAAGGAACCAGCCACAAATGAATTCTGCCAACAACTTGAATGGTCTTGGAACCTAATTCTTCCTAACACAAGCTTCCAGATAATAATACAGTTCAGCATTTTAATTTCAGCCTTGTGAGACCCTGAGCAGACCCAGCTAAACTATAACTAAGCTATGCCCAAATTTCTGATGTGAAAAAAAAGTGCCATAACATGTAAATCTGTCCTGTTTTAAGCCATCATTGTAATTTGTTACACTGTAATGGTAAACTAACCTATTCTCCAAAATAACATTTAGAATAATAAAATCCTATTGTAGTCATGAGGGAAGACAAACACAACAATGACATGTGTAAGATAAAATCAACTTATTAGGGGAAAGCTTCCAAGCAGAGGGTCAGCAAGAAAGAGCATGAAGCCTTTTATGCTTCAGGAGAGGTGTACCTGAGGCTTCATACACCTGGAAACACTGTTATTCTGTGCTCCAACAAAGAACCCTGCGCTCTGCTCTCTATTTTCACTGGCCTCTCTTGTGATAGTGGTTTTGTACATGTTGAATGTTAGCTGTTTAGGGGAACCATGAACATACATGCAGCTGGGCAACTGTAGGAATAGCATCTGAGACATTAGGAGAACGCTGAGATCTTGTAGGGCCTCCCACTGGCAGGTACAGGGGAAAAAAAACAAATGGTGCTAGAAGTCAGGAAAAAACCTCATGGGTCAGTCAGAAAGCAATTCAACTTATCTTCATACAGTAGGGCATGAATTAACTGGCCTGTCCATATCTAAAAGAGAGAAGAGAAATTGCTTACCCTTCTATTTGTTTTCCTACTTCCAAAGAGTGGATTTATTCATGTTCTAGAAATAAGATCTGTCATGCCCCTCAGGAAGGAATCAAACCCTCTTTACTGCTCAGAACAATAGACTCTGTAAGGATGCTGGGTTTTGCCATTCTAGAAGTGATATCATAGAAAAATAAAGTATTATTGAGAAAAAAATAGCAAGCAGATGGTCATAAGAACAAGACATGAATCTGCCATCCTGCAGAGGGGTGCCTGCTCCTGGATTAGCTGCATGTGCTATGGGTCTGTGTTGCAGGAATGGGACCCTAATCTCTTCTTATTCTCCCATTCCATAATTCCCGTAAAAGAAGTCTGGTGCACTCGGCTACAAATTGTCTGAAATTGTATGTCAAAAAAATGGGAGAAGAATTGTATACAAATAGCATGCAAGATGCAAGGGCTGATCCAGAAAAAGAGACTATGAGAAGCCCTTTCTGTTGGGAAGAAGAGAAAGCCACAACCCCAGTTAGCTCATTGCATGGCAACCCAAAAACCCAGGCAAACTGTCCTGTTGATTATTCTGAAATTCCTGATAAGGTTATCATTAGGTTGTAGAGAATGTATAAAGTAACTGTTGGTCAGTATTGGCATTGCTCCAAAAGTTATTAACCTGGATTATAAAAATGCATAATTCCTAGCAACTATTCATGCTGGCCTTGATCACATGGAGTTGCTAATGTAAGAAACAGTCTAATTAGAGATCAGGTCTAAAATTCATAATTTTCTGACTTGACAGTGTTTTCTTCAGGGTTCGCATTTGAAACCACTATGTTTTTTTCTCTATCCATTTATGAAAACAATTCACTTCAGAAGGAAACCTTTAACTCTCTTCATGCACACATGCACACATGCTTGTATTTTCTATAAGATGATCCCAAATTAACCTTCTTATTAGATTAAAGTGTGAATATTTTCTTGCAATGCAATAAAAGACAGAAACCACAGAAACTTCAGCTTATTTATATAGTTTTACGAAGTAATGGCATCTTTATAATGCACTACATCCAAGAACATATATATATATATATATATATATATATATATATGCCTCTCCATGTATATTTAGGTTTTCTTCTATGTCCTTTGATAAGGGTTTAAAATTACCCTCATATAGGTCTTGCACATTTCCTGTTAGCTTTCCCTAAATATTGGATTGCTTTTGCTGCTATTATGAATATATTTTTTCCATCCATTTGTTTTAGGATTATTTGAGTTGTACTGGAGAATTTTTACATTTGCATTTCATTTGCTTGCTTAGTTGGTTGATTGACTTCTTATTCAGCTACCTTGTATTTTTTATCTTATTTATTTTATTAGGCTTGGATTTTTTTTACAATATATTTCCTTATACTTCAATAGTATTAGCAAATAAAAATCATTACAGATGTAGATCAATACCCTTGTCAAAAAACAAGTGATAGAACTTAAGACTGGTTTCCTGGTTCTAAATACAGAGCTCTTTTCATAGTAAAATTGTGTCTATTTAGCAAGAGAAGTCAGTTTAAAATCATTTCTTTCTATTAAAATAGGTTCCAATCCAAGGAAAAGTCATTTTCTGTGCAAGGAAAAGCTGGTCTTGCTGGAACTTTTAAAATAGTGTTCAGTAATGCACCATTCCACGGGAATATAGCTGGTACTCTGAGAGGGAATCTGAGGTTCAAAAGACCATTTCCGCCAAGCGTAGTTACTCATTTTCCATCTACTGCAAGTATTGGTTGCTGAAAACTCACAGCTCAATCACTCTTCAGGAACTGGCTTCCACTGAAAAGGCATGGTTTGCTTAAAATTACATTTTGTGCCCAGGGGAAGCCTGCATCCCATAACTGGTCAATATGGAAGCCCCATGGTCCCCTAGATTGGGAACACTTACTCAATTGGGGAAAACTCTGAAAGGACATTCCAGAAACAAAGCTCCTCAAGGAACTGGCTGGGGTCATTGTTGTATCTGCCACATAGTTCAACTTCTTCCTCTGCTCCATCTTTATTTTTTTTTTTACTCCGATAGAAGTATCTGGAGAGGCTCAGGATAACTTTGCTAACTTACTGTGATGAGATATGCTGACATGAAAACCCTAATTTAGGTATATCTAAATTAGTAGACATTAGGAACCAGAGAAATTCCCCATCAAAAAGGAGAATTACAGACCGATATCCCTGATGAACACGGATACAAAAATTCTCACCAAAATACTAGCCAATAGGATCCAACAGTACATTAAAAGGATTATTCACCACGACCAAGTGGGATTTATCCCTGGGCTGCAAGGTTGGTTCAAC
>NC_138380.1:58431769-58460091 GCF_054177405.1 Leptonychotes weddellii
ACGGGTTGGCCTGGTGGTGGGTATTGAGGAGGGCACGTTCTGCATGGAGCACTGGGTGTTATGCACAAACAATGAATCATGGAACACTTCATCTAGAACTAATGATGTAATGTATGGGGATTAACATAAGAATAAAAAAAAAGATAATTCAACTTCTGAGAGTCTATATGGAGAAATAAATTAAGAGATACCCAGTAAAATTTATTTATGTTCATTTTATTATTATTTATAATAGCAAACAAAATAAAATTGGAAACCACCCAAATGTCCATTAAAAGGATTATTTACAGAAATAAAATATAAATATGTTACCATTAGACTTATATTTTTGAAAAATTTTTAACATGGGAAAATTACTTTATCTTTAATAAACATATACCACATATTTGTGTCTTCTAGACAGAAGAACGTATAATATTAACTGCAGCCACAATTTGCAGAGCAAAACATATGCCCTTAATTACCTCTTAAATTCAAAAATTTGTCCACTGATAAGCTAAAAAGTTTTCCCTAAGTCAATACTTGGTATAACTAAAGAAGGACAATCTTTCAGCTCCTTTTGTGGATTAAGAGCTTGGTGGGGAACAGTGATTTCTTATTTGTTAAAATATTGCAAACGCCCACCTAGCAATGCCTTCAAGAATTTAATGAGGTTGGTATTCAGAGTCTATGATTTAAGCAGACAAAAACCAAGTTGACAATTTTATATACAATTTATTTAAAGAACAAAAAGGTATATCTTTAGCCTTTTGGCTTGTTCAAATGTTTGTGCAGCTAGTTAGTGTGAGATTTCATATAAAGAACTGTCAACACTCAATAGTAAGGATACAAATGATATAGATAGATGATAGATGACAAAAGACACTTTACAAAAGAGGACAGACACATGAAAAATAAGCACAATGAAAAGAATATCAGTAGCCTTCAGGAAATGCAAATTAAAACCACAATTAACTACTATTACACATCTATTATCATGGGTCGGGGGGAAACCCTGAAAATACTAATACATGTGTAGGCAAGGTTCCAGAGTAAGCAGAACTCCTGCACAATGCTAGTAAGAATGAAGGTACTCTGGAGAATATTTTGGCATTTTCTTACAAAGTTAAAGGTTGACGTTCATACCAGATCACACTGAGATGAATGGAACAGCCATGGACTTGTAGCCTCTGTGATTGCACAAAGCTTCATGGTCAAAAAGGCAATATGTCTGTTTTACTGCTTTACTGTTACCATCTCAAAATTCTTAATTGTTTTATCATTGAACTTGAGTTTTGCCAGCAAAATCCAATGGGACAGCGGCACAGGAGCAGAGGAGATATGCACCATATCTGTTCCTCCCACCACTCGTTGCTGACCCGTTCACAAGCAGCATTTATGATGTGCCCTGAGCACAGAATTCCAGTGCAGCACAACGCATGCAAGTTCAGCGAGACTTAAAGCATATACAATGTGTGTCATGTCTATGAATGCATAAGCTGCAGGACTGAAAACCTGACAGACCATGCCTTCCATTAGAACCAGAACTTGCTTTGAAGGCAGACAGATGGCAACAACATTCTAAGAAACACAAATGTCCAAGAAACTCTATCCTTTCTTACTCATGTTACTTACTCACATTATCTAACCACTTAAGCTCAAAATGACAAAGGGGAAAAGAGACAAATAGAGTAACCCTTAGGTCCATTCCTTTTCTCAGTAAGCTAAAGGTATAGAGTGTTGTAAAATGTGTGCATTTCAAGAAGTGAAATGAAAACAGTTAAATTAGCTTTGCAGAGTGTTTCTACTGTTCAATTAAGACAAAATACTTATGCATATTTGAGCTATGGAATACAAATTGTGTAATTTCAGTGATTCCACATGCAAGTTAAATGCTCTTATATTTGCATTTAAAACTAGCATGGCACAATACAAAGATGAACAATAAAATTTATGTTAATAATTTATAATTATAGTTTTCTTTACTTAGAATATTAGTTAGCAAATAAAAAACACTGTAACAAGTAGAGAGGAAGCTCAGAAAAAAAACATTATATTTTAGTATTTTTAATAGCACTTTTCCCCTGCTTTTAGAGCAAGAGGCCCTGAATTTTCATTTTGCATTGAATCTCACAAGTTATATAGATAGTCCTAACCATGAGTTGTAACTATGATCTCCATTTCCATTTGACCAAGGATTTCTTACCAAACTACATTGAAAGATAATTTAGCCCCAGTGTCAAGAAAAATGACCCCATTAGTCATCCTGGCCTTTTAGTATGGAGAGGTAATATTCTGTCTACAAGAGATCTTTGTTTTATCTGAAATGCAGCTGCCACAATTCCTTCTACTGATTTCTAGAGTCAAAAACTTAAGCTGCTTCTCATTCTTCTGAGGCTCCAGTCCTGATTCTATGGTCCCATTTTCAGCCTGGGAGGTTCTATTGCTGGATCTCCCATTATCTCTTAAGGAGTAGGGTGAAGCAGGAAGTAGAGACACCAACCCTTTTTCTATGTTCAAGTTTCTCTCTTTACTTGTTCTTGGTAAAGAGTTTCTTTATGAATTTAATGTGCCACTCCTTTGCTCCTAATCTCTTTCAATCATCTTGCTTTAAGAGCAAAAGTATAATTACAGACTACTGAAGCACACTACTATGATCAGCTATTCATTTTTTACCTTTGCCATGAAGCAATTCCATCCTTCTAAACACTAGTCCATTTTCCTGGCAGCATTATTAACTACCAGGAAACTTTTTAAAAATACTTAGCAATTTTAGTGTCATTTACCATTCCACCCTGAAACTTACAGTGGGTAGGAGCAATGACAACATTCAATTAATTGCATCCAAGTAAAAGTGTTGCAAGATACAAAACATGGCTAGAAAGTAATGGGTTGAACCCATAGGTCATGTTTAAATATTTGTCATTACCTTGCACTAAAATAACCTGCTTAGGGAATTTAATATAGAACTTTCATTTGAATATGTTAAGTTTATGTGGTTAATATAGGAAAGTTAAGCATTTACTGAAGGCATTTTTAATCAAAATAGAAAGGTATATGAGGATGTTAGTGTTTATTTCAGTCTAAAACCTTCATAAAAGTAAGAATTTTGTGGTTATACAGCATTTCATTTTGCTATTACCTTGATGGTGGTGGTGGTGGTGATGTGTGTGTGTGTATCTTTCAAAGACTAACCACAATATTCCATGCTCAAAATTAATTACATTGTGTCCAAACAGAAAGTTTCATTAGAAAATTCTTGTATTAGGACTCCTGGGTGGCTCAGGTAGTTAAGCGTCTGCTGCCTTCAGCTCAAGTCATGATCCCAGGGTCCTGGGATTGAGTCCCACATCGGGCTCCTTGCTAAGTGGGGAATATGCTTCTCCCTCTGCCTGTCACTCCTCCTGTTTGTGCTCTCTCTCTCTGATAAATAAATAAATAAAATCTTAAAAAAAAAAAGAAAAGAAAATACTCGTATTTATCACCAAAAGGACCTATGACAACAATAATTGGAAAGTTAGTATAAGGAGTATGTAAGTATACAACTAAGGAGGCTCAGATTAATGAGGAATCCACAAAAACTAATTTTATTCTAAAATAAAGTTAGTATATGGGAATTCTTAAATATCAGAAAACTGGAAAGAGAAAATGCATTTAAACATCATATTATGATGACCATATTATAAATTTTATGTTTTCACTAAATAATCATGTATCTAGTCTACAAGCCGTGGTGTTCTGATATTTAAGTCTTTCCAAGTACTCCAGTCTGTTTATTCTGCCTAAATCACTTTCTTGCTTGAAACTGGAGGGTCAGTAAAAAACATCAAGGGCATTGGACCAAATGTGAATTTGAATCTCTACAATGTCATTTTTTTTTTTGGTCATAGCTCACCAACATTTGCTTCTATCTTGGGGAGGAAATGAGTCCAAAAGATTCCAAAAAGGAAAACATTGAGAGAGTTCTCCTATAAAACAATTTGCCAACAATATCATTGTCTAGTGATGATACAATAATATAAGAATGGCTAATAACTGACATTTGACAGGTTACTCAACTTCTCTGACTTCAATATGGAAACAGTTAACCTACTTTGCAGGATAACTGTGAAGATTAAATTGTTTAATAAATATGACATTATGAATACAGTACCTATTACATAATAGTTTGAACATTTGATCCCTATTTTCATACACAGCCAAACCCATTTTCCTTAAACCGTATGTTCTCTATTTTTTTTCTTGTTGGTAATCTAACCATGATTTCTCTAATTTACATATTTTTTGAGTCTTTTGTTCCAGATTATAATCATTCCAATGTTATTACATTTGAAACTAACCTTCAAATGCTTGTCTTTGAAACCTATTTGTGTGAGTGAAGTCAGATCGTGTGTCTTAGGCTCAGTAAAAACATATATCTTAGCATCATTCATGAAGAAAATAAGTAATTAATACAATAATCATGAAGGATGCATGAATCACTACTGATGATTTTCCTTGTCTGCACAATAAAAAATGAATAAAAAATATATTTTTATTATGTGGCTGAAGGTAAGAAAAGAAAACATGTGACAATTGATCTTCAACAGAAAGAACACTTCACGAAGTCACAGAGCAGTAGATTCATTAACTCCCAATATAATGAAACTATATTCATTGTATACAAATAGATAAACATGTGGGAGGTAAGTGGTATAACACAAACATGAAAAAAAAAGAAAGAAGAAGTATAAAGACAATAGAAAATGACAAAATAAAAGAGAGTATGTAGAAATTAAATATATGTTTTCCAGGCTACCATATAGTAATTTTATAGCATCTAAAAGCCACAATCTTCCTATCCACCTGCCTATATCCCATATATATATATATACACACACACAATAGATAATAACAAAAATATTGCTGATTTCAGTCATTTGGGAAGTGTTACATTTTCTATTTAAGATAAAACTTGAAAGGAATGTTGCAGGCTTGAAAGCATTCTTGAGTATATTATTTGCCTTTTAGCGTACCCTTGTGTTCACATGGCTACTAAAGCTTATAATGCAGTTTCTCAATGTAGAGTGTTATTAGAGAATGAAGCGTAGGGAATAAAAAACAAGAAGTCATTTATATAAAGTACTTTCTTGAAAGCTTTGTCCTTTTGCAATTTCATAGTTGTGGTGAAAGGAGGACTCCTGTCTGCTGAAAGAGGTTCTTTGGCCACGTGATGTACCTACAGTCTTTCCTTTTCAAGCCATTTCTGATTTTGACCTTAGTCTGAGCCAGCAATTTGGATCAGCTCCATTTAAAATGGGATCTGTTTACACTTCCTTGTTTTAATCAGCCTTAGAATGGAATTGGAATGAAATGTATAATCATTTGATGGTGCCAGTGTTTGCCAGTCTGTCCCACCAGCTTGAGTTCATCTAAGAGATGATTTTGAAGTAAAAAGGTTGCTCTGTTTACTAAGCAAACAGAGGGAGGTAAGTAGTTTTCCTGAGAATTGTAGTTGTGGTTTCTTCATAAGAGTTCACATATTGGAAAGAATCACTGACTGAACTCACCACAGCAATGTTCCAAGATTCATTTTTAATAAAGTTGTTGATCTCAAGAGTATAAGCTCCACTTTTGAGCAAAATGCAGAAACCAGCACAGGAGGTTAAAAAAGCTGTTCTGCTGTAATAGTGTAATTTGTTTCTTGGCCATTAGATGAGAATGCTGGGATTTTAATTCCACTATTTGGTTTCCAGCATCTAGTATAATTAATTTTCTCTTATTTTGTTGCTATAGAATCAAACAGAAACTAATGATGTGGAACCCAACGTTGTCAAGGCAGTGATGAGCTTCATCTACGAGGTGGGGAGCTCCTCCATCTGACAAAATGGCAGATGACTTGAGTGGTTTCTAACAATGCTGGGGTCCTGTGCCTTGTGGCAATGTTCTGCTTGAATTAGACCACCTGGGGACTGCAGTTCCAAACCAAAGCTGTTTTAAATCTTTCACTTGCTTGCTTCTGTACTCCTTTGTCAGCTTCATAACATACTAACTTATATGCACTTCCTTTATCTGACTTTTTAAAAATTATAAAGTGTGGGGCATTCTAATAAATGTTTCAGTGTTTCCTGATGCCACTACATTGAAAGTTAATGAAGTGTTTTTAAAATCACTATAAAGTGAATTTTATAGAGGTGTATTCTAATTGATGAAAGATTAGGAACATTTTAAAAATGAATCTAAATATTTAACAACAGGTCATTTAATTTCTCAGAAGGCATAGAAAGCATTAAGCCAAGATACTTATGTTGAGTAATTATTAATTGCAAGAAAGAGTATCTTGATTAGATGGAAATGAAAACAATTCAGAATGTGACTATGTCATCTTGGAGCTTATGAAAATCAGAGAAGGGAACTTTGGGCATTGGTGAATTAAGATACTTTCCCAAAGCTACTTATCATTGATAGTCAAGATAATATTTAATTCAAACTTATAAAGAAAAAAAATGGCCCAATAAGAAGAGGATGTCAAGGTTTAACAATCTTTTTAGAACATCATCGGAAATTATAATGTGATATTAGGCAAGGTAACCCCGTGGAAATTATATTTGAACCAAAATATGAAAGATGAGTAAGAATTAGTTGTAGTATTATGAGGGAGAAGAGGGGAGAGAGGTGTTCCAGGAAGAAAGTCTTGGAAGGGAAAAGGGTCTAAAGTAAGAAGCCAAAAGACCAAAGAAGGCACACTGAAAAAAAAGAAATCCAAAATTTATGGTTGGTTAGGAAAAAGAATTTAGAAATAGAAGTGAACAGAAATTTGGAAGAAAACCATAGCCTTGCCTGACCAGAAAGAAAACAAGGGACAATGTTATAAGGATAGGGTGGTAAACTATGCCATATAATGTTCAGAGAGTAAATAAATTGAGAGCATGATTTTGGTAACACAATAGTCACTAAAAATTTTAGGGAGTTGTAAAGAATGGAGAGTATGTAATCCAGATCGGAATTGTCTGGGCAACAAATGAGAGATAGTGAAATTTTAAAAGTGACCAAAGACAATGAGTTAACTAATTAGTTGTTTTAATAAGAGAGCTATCAGGGACGCCTGGGTGGCTCAGTCGGTTAAGCGTCTGCCTTCAGCTCAGGTCATGATCCCAGGGTCCTGGGATCGAGTCCCGCATCGGGCTCCCTGCTCCGCGGGGAGCCTGCTTCTCCCTCTGCTTCTGCCTCTCTCTCTCTATCTCTCATGAATAAACAAATAAAATCTTTAAAAAAAAATAAAAAAAATAAGAGAGCTATCAGAGCATGTTTAACCTGCTAATAGGGAAAGGCCAGTAGAAAGAGAAAGTTGAAAATAAAAAAGAGGGAACTTAATCAATGGCACTGAGTTTTTAAAAAGTGGAAAGAAATACCATTTAGGGTTTAGATGAACAGGTTATTTGTAGAGAGAAGAAACACATCCTTTATTTTTATTATAAAAATATAGGAGAAAGAGGTTGGTGATAGATATACATAGGTATGCCCAATTGTTCCTTTTCTTATTTTTTGTTTTGTTTTGTTTTTTTGAAGCATGAGTAAAGATAATGTGCTAACGTGACTTTGGGCCTTGAATTTAAAGAAGTATTAAAATATTTGAAATATGTTTCATGGGGGGGATAATCTAAACACAGATAAACATAGTCAATAGGGAAAATATTAAAGTTAGTGTTATGAATTGAATTGTGTGCTCCCTCCCCCCCAAAAAAGATGCACAGTATTCATCCTCAATTCCTCAGAATGCGACCTTATTCGGAGATCGGGTCTTCCCAGAGGAAAGGACATGAAATGAAATCATGAGGCTCTCGCCTCATATGACTGCTGTCCTTGTAAGCAGGAAACCCTGGACAAAGACACAGACGCATGTATAGGTAATATGGTGTGAAGAGACACCAGGAAAAGATGGCCATCTACAAGCCAAGGAGGAAGGCCTGGAACTGATCCTTACTCCACAGCTCTGCAAAGGAACTAACCCTGGCAACACCCTGATGTTGGATTTTTAGATTCCAAGACTGTGAGACAATGAACTTCTGTTATTTAAGCTACCCAGTTTGTGGTACTTTGTAAGGCAACCTTAACAAATTAATACAGTTGCTGTTCATGAATTTATTGTCACCAATCTGTCCAACAGTGAAGTTTAGGAGATGCATGCTTTACGTTCCTCCAGAGTGCAGGTTTTGCTAGTAGGTTGTAGCAAATTGACAAAAGGACAAGAACATTGAGAATATTGTTAACAGTGAATTATAGGTCTGGCGAATCACGCATCTAAACTGAAAAGGAAGAGAAATAGACCCAAGTCCTTGAAATATATAGAGACAGCAAGTCCTAATGAGGTTAAAAGAACCCATTGTACAAAGAGAGATTATGATTACACACCATAGCCACCTGTGAATATAAAAATCGGAGCAAAAAAAAGAATAATGTCTAAAAGGTCAAAGCATATTTAAAGAAAGGAAAACATGGAAAAACTCTGAATCTGATCAAAAGTCACCTTCCCTTTAAAGCCTTCCTAATTTCCCTAGCAGAGTCAGTGATTGCTTCCTATATATGGCCCCAAATTTCGTTCATTCCTGTTTAATTGAACTTTTCAACTTGTGCTGTATTTACTACAGATAATGCTCTGTAAGGCCACAGTCAGGCATGAAGACTTTCTGCCCTATAACATTCCGTGCCTAATATTTACTCTACATTGTTGAATGAATTCGTGACATGATAAAAGACTTTTTAAAAGTGATATCTGGAACACAAAAAAGAAAAAGATAATGGAAGGTTCAGGTCTGCTATTCAGAGCTCATGCTGTAAGGTTAGTAGATAATAGAAAGTAGAATTACTGAACTCCTATTTCGCCTCTGTCTTTTCTGTCAAGGGGAATGAGCATCAGGTTGAAAGTGCAGATCTAACTTTCGAAAGAGGGAATTGAAGTCTGTGATAAGGGAGGAGATAGTAAGAAGCCAGGTAACTGCTCTAAATAAGTTTGTCTCCTGGCCCAAATGGGTTATCTCAGAATACTGAGAAAACTCAAGATTATTAAACTGTTTTTCATGATATTTCAAGAATTATAGGGAATGGGATAGTTGCTGGAAAACGGGAGATAGATAAATGCTCTGGTTTTAAGGAAAACATCGAGGGAACTGCAGACTTAAATGCTAGAGATCAGTGTCGGTGAGTATTCATAGCCAGGATAATAAAAGCATAGTTTTCGAATAGGATAGAAGGAAAGGCAGCCACCGTAAGTACTTGAAAAATAAAACATGTCAGATTAACTTCTAAACCAAATAATCTGATTTCAGAGTTATGTGCTGAATCAACACGCTTTGGATTCACGGGTTCATTCACTATTTTTTTTTACATTCTAATTTTATACCATATGCCAGCTACTGTCTAAAAGACGTATTTGGCCATGTACATATATTTTTCTATATTCAGCATATGCTCTGACAAATTTCTCACAATATTCTTTCAGAGGAGAAGTAGAAACATGCTATAAGGAATGGTGTAGGGGCATTTGGGTGGCTCATGCAGTTAAGTGCCAGACTCTTGATTTCAGCTGGGGTCATGATCTCAGGGTCATGAGACCGAGCCCCACGTGGGGCTCTGTCCTGGGTGTAGAGACTGTTTAAGACTGCCTCTCTCCCTCTACCTCTCCCCCACCCCCAATCATGCGTGCATGTGCTCTCTCTCTCTTTCTCTCTTAAAAAAAAAAGGGGGGGGTGTAATTAGAAGTATTAGAAATGGTCATGTCACTGTAGCATAAAATCAAGTACCAACTTTGGAATCCAGCTACTGAGAGTTGAATTCTCACTGTACCATTACTTGAGTATATGATCTCAGCCAAAGTAACTCACCTTATGTCTCAGTTTCCTCATTTATAAAAAGAAGATTCCAATAATATTAATCAGAATTTACAAATACATCTCAAGAACTTAGTATAGGATTTGGCATATCACAATCACTCAAAATGTTACCATGTCTTCTTATTAATTATTTTATATTTATTATTTAATAATTATTAAATTATTATTAAATTACTGTATCATTTTCAACTTAAAAGGGCTGCATCCCTGATCTCTTCCTAATATCTATCTATCTATCATCTATCTATATATATCTATATATAGATATATCTTCCTAACATACACAAACACACACACACACACACTCATTGACTTGGTAGAAGATGTTAATGACTTGACCAAATTCAGGAATAGCATGAAATTAGGAGGTTAAGAAGTTAGATAAGTGGATGAAATTATTTTTGTAACCAGGAACAATAAAAGGAATATATTTCTTTTTTTAAAAATTTTATTATGTTATGTTAATACGTTACATCATTAGTTTTTGATGTAGTGTTCCATGATTCATTGTTTGCGTGTAACACCCAGTGCTCCATGCAGTACGTGCCCTCTTTAATACCCATCACTGGGCTAACCCATTCCCCCCTCCCCTCTAGAACCCTCAGTTTGTTTCTTAGAGTCCATAGTCTCTCATGCTTCGTCTCCCCCTCCGATTTCCCCCCCTTCATTTTTCCCTTCCTACTATCTTCTTTTTTTTTTTAACTTATAATGTATTATTTGTTTCGGAGGTACACGTCTGTGATTAGGAATATATTTCTTAAGGATTTTATTTATTTTATTTGAGAGGGAGAGAGAGCATGGGGTGAGGTGCAGAGGGAGAGGGACAAGCAGACTGAGAGCTGAGTGCAGAGTCTGACAGGGGGCTCGATCCCATGACCCTGAGATTACAACCTGAGGCAAAATCAAGAGTCAGACACTTAACTGACTAAGCCAACCAGGCACCCCAATAAAAGGAACCTTCCAAGGTAAAATGTGTGGGTATAGAAGACAGTTATTGTTTTAAGGCCACAAAATATCACACTGCACATGTGATAAGGACCATGGTAGTTTAGTGGGCCAGTTGGTCTTAACAAGATTAATGAGACCCAGTGTTTCGTTAGGTTATTCATTTACCTTCAACTTTAATTTATTAATATAAAACACTGAAGAGTGTTTTCCCATGATTCAGTTAAGTGTAGTTTTCACATGATAACTTCAGCCAGTGAATATATGAACATGCAAACATCCGGGGCCCAACTTAAAAAGCACACCTGTGTAAATGGAAGTAGATGGCAAAGTCCTTCTGGGAAGACCATTGAACCAAAGAGGGACTGAAATGACTGAGTCAGCAGACTAAATGTCAAGCATCTGAATTTTCTTTTATTAATCTGATCCCAATACTTATCATTAAAAATATGTATGGAAATATGCTTATCAAAATAAATATGGCCATTTTCATAATAAAGTGCATATTTCTTTCATATTATATCAAATTGTGGAATATATCATAAAATACATCATTATATATAATATTGCATTATAACTCCTAACATTAAAGTTATTATATAATTACATATATTTACATATAAGTAAACACTATGTATTAATATTTAAACATTATGAGTATATAATATATATAATACTCATAAAAATATTGAGTATATGATATATATTATATATATCATGAGTACATATATACTATATAATATATAGATTATATTAATACTTATTTAATATATACTCATAATTTGTCATATAGTATTATAAATCTTATATCATAATATAGTTCTGTATTATAAATTATATATTTGCATATAATTCATATATTAATAATTAAATCTATATATTATCTATACTATATATAAATTATATATTTACTTATAAAAATGAGATGCATGTCACCAAAAATGAATCTAATGTCCTATTTATATCCAAGAATCATCTGTATTTTTCCTCCCAAATGTTTATAGTACTTTTAGAAAATGCTATTATATCTGAGTAAGCTAAAGAAAGGGTTTGTGTTTTAATAAAAGAACATTGCAGAAGTTGTTCAAACTGATATTAACCATTTCAGATCTGTAACAACAACAAAAATGCATGTTGGAAGAGTACATAAGCTGTTTACAGTGTCTCAAAATAACTTACTAAATTCCTTACTTAAACAAGTTTCTTTCAAGGAATAGCAAAAATAGCCCCAGTTATATAACTGCTACTCAGGGGAACTAGTTTTCTGTTTTTTCACTTCACTTCACTTTTAGTGCTCAGATTATTCTTTTTTCACATATGGTGAAATGTCAATAAGGTCCAATGACAAACAAGTAATAAAAGTATTCTAAACTACAATGGGACGTGTGTGTATTCATACATTAATATGCATTCACGTAATCACACATGTATATAGTATATGCATTTATATATATCAAATATGACTTTCCTCTTAAAATGGAAATAATACTTTCAGATGAACCAAACACCCTTATTTGCATGATGTTTAAATATTTATGAAAATTTAGTGAATTTTTAAACTACACTATATATGTTAATGAATATGCATGATGATTGGTATAGTGAAAATGACTTTGAAAACCATGTGTAGGTGTCATAACAGAGGCAGATGTTAACATGAAAAGGAAACAGTGTAAGTAACAATTTTGACATCTTCAAATTCCATCTTCATTTTTAAGTGACTTTCAACAACCAAGATTTGCATTTCTTTAAATTTTTTTAAAAAGTTACCCCTCGTATATAAATTAAAAATGAAATTGAAAATCTCACTTCATTCGTTTTTACTCTTTTTATCTCATGTGGATAAATAGCAGACCATAATACTCCCATTGTTCTCATTTTTTTCCTCTGTCTTAGTATATCTACATAGTGTTTTTATTAACTAATGGAGGAACAAAAGTTTGAATAATTAAAACATTAAACACTATAATGAAAATATATTTGCATAAGTTCTTAATTTAATTTACTTAATGCAATTGAAAAGAATAATAGTCCGGCAGAAACCGGGACTTGCAATTTCCGATATACAAACTATTTTTTTAAGTTAATCTTCTGGTTTGTTGTTTAAAATTGGACCACCTTTTCTTATAGAAAATGCTATCAATAGAATTTAATTTTAAAAGCCAACCCACATGTTTCTATTACAAATTTCCTAAACTGAACATAGTACATTTTATCGCTAGCATTACTATGGCATATTGTATATATGTGCCATTCATGTTACACTGTCATCTGCTCACTAGAATACAAACTCTTTTGATGACACATATCCCTAAGACATCATTGTATACACTATAATTTTTATAGGAAGAATGAATGAATGAATGAATGAAATGTAACACTGCACTAACAGGAATGCAAAATTGAGGCTCCACAAATAATAATGATTCTGACAAAGTCTTCAGCACTTCTATCCAGGAGAACAAGAACCGTTCTCATGTTTCTTCACCCAAGTGCTCTAGCAGAGTAATTGAGAACTCCATCCCACCCTAGTGAGAAGCCATTAGTGATAAATTCCATTTTCTGGGATTATGGGTTCTGCCTGGCATGGGAATTATAAGAGGGTCAGTAGGTATGCGAAAGAATTGTGAGCAAAGGGAAGAAAGGATAGAATCATATGAAGTAATCTCTAGACAACAACTTTTGTTAAGTGTGTAATCTTGGAAAGGGCTATATATTTCCTTTTTCAATACTCCATCACACACCTGGGTTTTGAAATTTTATTTCCTACTACTCATCTCCCTATAAAACCACCAAAATTACACAAGGTCATATATGTGGAGATCTTTCCTAAAATAGATCTCCCTTATCTTTTATTATTCAGCTAAACCTTTCAAGAAAAAAAAAAATAAACCTTTCAAGAAAAGAAAAAAAAAAAACCTAATTTGGGACAATGATCATGACTTCTAGACACAAAATTCTCATATAATATTATCAGGAAAACACCTAGCCTTTGAGCCAGATTGAGTTTCTCTGAGGATGAGAGATTGGAATGGGTCTGGAGATTGTTTCTACTACAGGATCTTTCACAAACCTGTCAGCAGATAGGTGACATGGACAGCAGGACCTAGGACTTCTGGG
This sequence comes from Leptonychotes weddellii, assembly GCF_054177405.1. NCBI lineage: Eukaryota > Metazoa > Chordata > Mammalia > Carnivora > Phocidae > Leptonychotes > Leptonychotes weddellii. The sequence goes on from NC_138380.1 coordinate 58,445,683, forward strand.
GAAGTATTCTAGGTTATAGGGTACTGTGAGCCTGGGGAAGCCCAGCTGTAAAGCCCAAATCCCAGTTGGTTTTTCAAATAGTTTAGGGCTTTGCTACATATGACCAGAAGATGCAGGCAAATTTTATTTGCTTGTTTGCTTGATTATTTTAAAATAGTCTCTTTTGAAAGAAGATTTCTTAGCACAATTACATTAGCATGATTCAAATTTGTGTTGATACTGGGAAACATATATTCATTTTTTGATAAATGATCTTATCAACGGACAAAATATCTCAATGATAAGAACATACATTTTCAGTTAAATCTTATTTATGGATGCATTACCACCATGGCTTCTTGGCAAAGGACTAACACTTTTGATTTAGGAGCAACTTTGATAAGCTTACAAAAAGCAGGAGAAATGACTTCTTATGTGGCATGATTTTAGGAAGACAGCAGGACTAACAGTCAACACACCCCTTTACACTTGTTGACTAAATCCCCAAATTTCACCATGATAGCTCTGATATTCTTGGGGCCTCATAACTCAATTACCATGGAAATTCTACTGGGAAAGATAATAATACTAATGATGACTTCAATAATACTAATGATGACTAATGATGACTTCAGCTCACTGATCATCCCAGGCATTTTAGCCCTACATATGGACTAATCCTTGCATATATGAGATATGTGGATTTATACCTCTTTGACACATAAGAAGGTTATATGAAAGAAGTTTACATGGGAGAGAAATTTTGTATGTCCTAAAGTGAGTAATGACATCACCAGGATTTCAAAACACTATTTTTATTAATGTTTTTTTCAGTGGGCAATCTCCCCCTCAATTTCCTTTGTTTTTCTTTGAAAATTTATTTATTTATTCATTCATTCATTTTATTTATTTGAGAGAGAGAGCGCACAGCGAGCGAGAACATGAGTAAGGGGAGAGGGTCAGAGGGAGAAGGAGAAGCAGGCTCCCCACCAAGCAGGGAGCACAACATGGGGCTCAATCCCAGAACCCTGGCATCATGACCTGAGCCGAAGACAGACACTTAACCCACTGAGCCACCCAGGCGCCCCTGTACCTCAATTTTCAAATCATTAAATGAAATCTAAAATTTGGTCTCATAACAATCTCATACGGTTTCCGTAAAGATTCAAAGCTTCATGCATTCCCTAAGTGCAAAGTAAAAGTTCTGTCAAGGGTAGCTATTTGCGGGATTAGAAATTTCTTTTATGATCAAGTGGTCAAGTTTAGTATAGCAAATTTTAGCATTTGTGGCATATTCTTATATCCTTCTCTGAACTAACATGTTACTTTTGAGAGAGAAGAGAAAATAAAAAGTAACTTTTCACAATAAATTTGCTTTTGAGTTAACTGGATTGATGTTTTAGAATAAGCAAAGCTATTATTGCTTAAGATAGCAATAAATGCAGAGCTTTATAATAACAGTGAGCCTGTCACTTCTCCTTAGAGACTATTTCATAGCCACATAAGCCATAAAAACAAATATTTCTAAAGAGTGAAAACTGCTTAGAAACATTAACATCTGAAGTATATTATTTAAGTAAAATAGAAATAAGTTCAAGAATAGAGTATTTATAATCCCGTAGTATTTATTCATGTAACAGTGAAAAGCTGATCATTGTAGAATTTTGACTGTCAACACGGATTAATGGTATTACATAATTATGTGAGTGAAAATACTACTGAATTCACCATTCAATTTGAAGTTAAACGTATAGAGCATTATGAATACTTCTATTATGAAACAAGATAAAATTAGAATTCCCAACTTTCCTCTGTGGCTGCTGACTGAGCTTACTGACAGGTTCTATAAATAGGTGATCAGTCTTCTAATATAAACTCTATGTGACATACAGTGCAGATCTTATCCCCCCCGCCTTTTTTAAAGTATTGCTTTAACCTGAAGGATATTTTGCAGATTGCAATTCAGAAATTCTTTATGACTTCATCTTGGAGTTTTGCTATAATGCTGTACTGTATACAGGTAATCAAAAATGTTTGCATACTTTGGATATAAACTAATCAAAATACCTATGAAGCATGCTAACAAGCACACCTGTTATCATTAGTAGATTTATTCCCTAATTTTATTTTTTTTATTTTTTATTTTTTTAAGATTTTATTTATTTATTTGAGACAGAGAGAATGAGATACAGAGAGCATGAGAGGGAGGAGGGTCAGAGGGAGAAGCAGACTCCCCGCCGAGCAGGGAGCCCGATGCGGGACTCGATCCCGGGACTCCAGGATCATGACCTGAGCCGAAGGCAGTCGCTTAACCAACTGAGCCACCCAGGCGCCCTATTCCCTAATTTTATATGATTAGCACAATCAAATTAAAAGGTGAAAACATATGATGATAGCACTCTCTTTATAAAGTATGGATAATTATTAGTGTGAAGAGTATTAGTAGCAGTTATAAAAATAAATTCCGAGGAGTTACATAAGCTTATATGACAACAGTACCTTCACTCAAAACAGGAGTCCTTAAGGCTTTTGTATAAATTCTCATTTATTTTCATGGAAGTCTACAAACAGACTTGAAACAATGCCTCATGAACTATCCTTTAGTTCCCCTTTTCCTACAGTGCTGCAGTATCTGTTTTCATTCTTAACTGTTTCTTCACTTTCATTTATTCCAGAAAATAATCTGCTTGTCTTTATTGTTGTTACTGTGTTTCAGGTATTTATCACAGTAATTTTCAAATATTAACTCATAGGATAAATCTGTAATGCTTCTAGATCGCTGATTTGCTTGTTTGCTGACTCTTACCCCAGATCTTGATGTAAAACTAAAGATGATTTCATGTATGTGCGTCATAAATAGTGTCTTTGCTTTGGGGCTTCTGGGTCATAAAATGGGGACTATTTTATTTTATTTATTTTATTTTTTAAGATTTTATTTATTTGAGAGAGAGGGAGTGAGAGAGAGCATGAGAGGAGAGAGGGTCAGAGGGAGAAGCAGACTCCCTGCTGAGCAGGGAGCCCGATGCGGGACTCGATCCCGGGACTCCAGGATCATGACCTGAGCTGAAGGCAGTCGCTTAACCAACTGAGCCACTCAGGCGCCCAAAATGGGGACTATTTTAATCTACTAATGGTATTCAGCTCTACACTAAGTATACTTAGGCCATGTGATATGTACTAGTATTAAATATAGTAAAAGAGAGTTTGTGATTTCAACAGGATGAAAATGCTATGTAGGTTTCATCCTAACTACAACAGTATAGATATAAATGTTAGTTGCTGATGCACAATATAGTATAATTTTTTTAAAGATTTATTTATTTATTTTCGGCGGGGGTAGGGGCAGAGGGAGAGAATCTTCAAGCAGACTCCCCGATGAGCATGGACCCTCACATGAGGCTCCACGCGGGGCTCGATCCCACGACCCATGACAGCATGACTTGAGCCAAAACCAAGAGTCGGACCCTTAACCGACTGAGCCACCCACATACCCCTATAGTACAATTTTCTAATGTTTATGCAAAATAATTAAAATTGAAGAATAGAAGCTTTCCTTAACTTTCAAATGAAAAAGAAATGTTAACCAACCAGGATTAATGCTAAGCTCAGAAATGGATGTTGGCGTAGAGTTGGAAGCAGAGGTTACACAGAAAAAGTGGAATTAGGTATCAGCCAGAAATGAGAGAATGAAGCAAACATTCTCAATCGAGGTGTCAAACGAGAGTGGGTTGGAGAAGGAACACTATTTGGCATCATAGTATGGGTATAGTCAGGGTAGAAAAGATTATAAAGAGAAAGTGAATTTCCTGAGACCATGGATGATACTTCCTCCACTTGGGGCTGTTTTATGTGCACGCCTCCTAACAGTCCTCAACTTTTCCAGGATGAATTATTAATAAAAATAATTATTTTAAGACTCCCTTGGCTTTATTTTTGGGCTCTTGAAAACTTTTAAAATTTGCCTTAATATTTTTAGCAGGAAATTAAGGCTTCATCTTAAATTAAGACATTTAAAGGTAGTCAATTTTGATATAGACTAGTTAGGAATAAGGATCAATCATCTTTGATTATAGGAATACAGATTGAGCAAGTTCTAAATAAAAAAAAAAGTGTTAAATTTAACACTGTGAGAAAGCCAAATGTTATAGATCAATATAAAACTTCCATTTCCAACAGCACAAAACTCTTAATCTTCATGAACATGACAACAAACTTTATTCATATCAAAATTAAAGGTCAGTGAAGCACTTTATGAGCACAGACTGACAACTTCCATCAACGCTAACATTTCTAATCCTTATGTGTTCTTAAAAGCAGGAAAATTTGAGTTTTATGCCTGACATGTCAACTGAAAATATAGTAGAAAGAGAAAGGAAACATTTTTCCAATCATAATGAAATTTTAAGTGATTCTAATATATGAAATTTTAGCTTTAAAATGAAATTGATGGGGGCACCTGACTGGCTCTGTCAGCAGATCATGCGACTCTAAATCTCACAGTGGTGAGTTCAAGCCCCACACTGAGCATAAAGCTTACTTTAAAAAAAGGGGGGGAATAAATAAGTAAATGAAATGAAATTTATGACTAGCAATTCTTTCCATGTGAATGAAAAGGGTAAACTTCAAGTTGCAAAGCTTCTTGAGAAAAAAAAGTAAAATGGCTAATTAAAGACTTGGAAAGAAGGAGAAACACAAGGCTTTTTAATAAACAGTTTTCCAGATTTTCTATTCTAGATTTTATAGTGGAAGAAAAGGAAGCTTCTTTGCTACTCTATTCCATTTGATTCGATTCAGTTTGACCCAATTCGATTCTAGTCTCTTGCCTGATGGAATCAGCCTGTGTTTCAATGGATATAAAATGTGTTTTTCTTTTGTTAGCTATATATATAACTATTAGCTCTAATCCTAATTAATGCAGAAAAACAAGAGTTAGTAACTTGCTTTCAGTCCCATGTCTATTCCATGAATTGCAAGAATGCAACAGGCATATACAAGGTTATTTAATTATCATTTAGGGAATTTTCATGATTTTATCCCCTCTGAGAGTAAATCAATATATAATTTCTAACTCACATTTTGGGAGCTAGATCACTGAGAGCTCAAAAACTGAGAGTTTGCCCAAGCAAAGTTGAATCAGACATGGATTTAATAGGTCAGGTACGAGGATCAGGCATTAATATGTTACTTAAGCTTAACACAGGACTCTGATGAGCAGTCAGTGCTGAGAACTGGGTAAAAATTACCATAAAGTTTTATTTTTATTTCACTTGCTGCCACACTCAAAAACTTGTTTTTCTTTCCTTATAAAAATTTTCACAGTATTGGTAAAAAAAAAAAAGAGAGAGAGAGATTAAAGTAATTCTAAGAAGTTTTTCGGTAAGAGAGCTGCCGATGTCTTTAATGAGATCGCAGATTTGAAACAGATAATGAGACACTATTGCTCATCATTACACAGTAAAAATAAGCTACTAAACCAACTGTTTTTTCACAGGTTACATTACCAGAGGAGGTGATTTTGGCCCATCGCAAGTCATATAATCAGATTTTGAAAGCCCTGAGAGAATCCCTTTGGAAAGCTGCGGATGGTAATACCCTAAGAATTTGTTTCCTCAACAACCAACAAAGGGCCAAAAAAGAAAGGAAAAGACGAACTTACCAATATGTGTATTTTCAGAAAACTACTGGATGCTAGTGCTCCTCAAAGCACATGCAAAGCTGTCATTAGCGGTAATAGAAACTGGGTATGCATATGGAGTTTGAAGAGGCTATACAATCCAAGTGTCCTGAATATTATGTAATATTTTATATGATGTTTCTTGTATAGCTTTAGTTAGGAAAAGTAAGATTCAAATAGAATTGCCAATTGTAAAACATATCATGTAACTAACACATATTGTTAGTTATAGAGGAAACAGGAAGAAACTGTAAAGGTAATTTAGGAGAATAGTCATATATAATCTGAAATCCTCCACTAAAGTTTAAAAATGTGTGTGGCATTTTAGGTTTAGAAATTAAAAGTCATAGCTAATCAATTCATTTTCTGATTCAGACCCACTCAGGGAAACAGACAACAAAAAGGTACATTTATACACTTTGTGCCACCACCACACACATAATCCTATTCCATTTAATAATTATATCTGAGGTTTTGCTTTGTTTAATATTTATAACAGCTACTAAATAATGGATAATGCTGATATATCAACATATTAAATTTACTAAATCATTTATTTGTAAAATTTCATTGAATCATAGCTGTGAAACTAATAGTTACTATGTGGATTGAAGAATACAAAAGAACTGTTCCTAATTGCAAAAATAAACAACAACAACAAAAAATGCCTAAGTATTAATGGCTCTTAAAACAAACAGAAGTGATTGGTCCAACACGCCCTAAGAACCAGCTGTATTTCATTTAAAATGTGATGGAGAAAAGGTATCAAACTGAGAATGAGATTTGGGAATAATAACTATATATATGTATATATATAATATGTGTATAATAAATAAATATATGTGTATATATAATAATATAGCACTCCTCCCCAATAAACTAGATATTTGATATTTTCCTTATGAGTGATTTTCAGGAATATGTTATGTTCAAAAGGAGCAAAATAACTATAAAAAAGTATCTGGGTTTATAGACTTTTTTTTCCAATAAAAAATATTAACTCATTGCATTAAATTTTCCTTTTCATTAAAAAAGAAAGATCCATATGTTATAGAAAATTAGGAAATATCTTAAGAAAGTACAAAGTTAAAATCACAATATCTAGAGAATATCATTATTAATACGCCAGTATAATGTCTTTCCAGTCTAGATTTTCTAAAATAATTGTAAATTTGTCTGTATGTAACTGAGATTATGCTGTTATGTCCTAATTTTCCACTGTATATTATTTTTAATGTGGTATCAGGCCATTAAACATTTTTGTTTCTATGTAATAATTTTAATGAATATTATTATATCGTATGTGTACATCATAATTCATTTCATTAATGTTAAACTTTTATACTGCTTCCAATTTATGCCAGGTGAATAATGCTAGAACTGACAACACTGTGTAAATTTTCTACATTTTTAGTGATTGCTTTTGTATAGATACCTAGAATTAAAATTATTTAATAAAGGAAAATAATTTTGACTAAGCAGTCTCCTATGGGTAGAACCATAGGCTAGGGGAACAGCCTCATTTCTTCTCTGTTAGGTTTATCTTGTTAGATATATTGTGTGTATCTACTTTGAAATTATTTATTCACTAATTACGAATTTCTGCATAAACTCACAGATTAAACTCATAGCAGTGTATCTAAGTGTCAAAAAAAGCACATTTCTATGAATTTATCCTTATAAAATTTCAAATCATATTTTCAGCTTATAATATAGATAAATGGAGACGGATCACTGTTTCTACTTTGATGTAGTTTTTATTTTCATCAATTAAAAATTGCCTCATTTACCTCAATAAACACTTTTTCCCCACTATTTATTGTCAATTTTACTTCCTATTTTTCTTTGGCTATTTTTTACTTGTCCATGAATTTTAAAAAAACATTCGCCCACTCTTTCAATCCCTCCTCAGAACCAATAGTTTTGTCATTGTTTTAGTTAACATAGAGAAGATGATGGGATCATATAAAGCATACATTTCTGAGGGCATCATTTTTTCTCCATGATATTCTGTGACAATCCACTGTGCATCAACATTGTTATTTTTATTTATTTATTTATTAAGATTTTATTTATTTATTTGACAGAGAGAGACACAGCGAGAGAGGGAACACAAGCAGGGGGAGTGGGAGAGGGAGAAGCAGGCTTCCTGTGGAGCAGGGAGCCCAATGTGGGGCTCGATCCCAGGACTCTGGGATCATGACCTGAGCTGAAGGCAGACGCTTAACGACTGAGCCACCCAGGTGCCCTGACATCAACATTTTTAATGGCTGTATAGTATTCTCTTATAATTTAGTTTTAATCTTCATTTTTACAATTACCATCAATTTAAACTTTACTTTTAATGTAATCAGAATATTTTTTTTTCTCTAAATAGAGGAGGTTAAGATAGTTTTAACAGCTTTTATGTTTCAAGTTACTTGACAGTTTTTCCTTATTTATGCCTTTATTTTTATGCTATTCATTGTTTCCTGTGGTTTTGTTTTGTTATATAAATTATGTATTGTTTGCTTATTTATCTTCTGTAATTATTAGGGAACTAAATTTATTTTTATTAGTTTATATGGTTTACTTATGTTTAGATCTGTGTCTAATTTTGGAATGAAACAATGATTTTCACACTTGTTTAAGCTAAACACTAATTAAATACCTATCACTTATTAAAATTTCTGGTATTTGAAACTTTAATTTGAGGAATGGTTTAGATTTTTATGATATAATTATTATATTTAAGCTTACAAATTTTGTTTCTAATGATTTATTGCTAGTATATATAAATACAATGGATTTTTCTATACTAACCTTGTATCTTGCAACCTTGATAAACTCATTATTTATAAGTTTTACAAATATTTTTTTGATTCCTTGTCCTTCATACTTATTTTATAGGCTTTTACAATATTTTTATTTTTATTTTTTTAAGAATTTATTTATTTATTTGTCAGAGAGAGAGAGAGAGCTCACAAGCAGGGGGAGCAGCAGGCAGGGGGAGAAGCAGACTCCCCACTGAGCAAGGGGCCCGATGCAGGACTCAATCCCAGGACTCTGGGATCATGACTTGAGCTGAAGGCAGATGCTTAACCCACTGAGCCACCCAGGCATCCCTAGGCTTTTATAATATTTTTAGAGGTGTACCTAATTTTAGTCACATTCGTAACTGTTGCAAACATTTAAACCTGTACCTAATTGATTTCAAATCTTAGAGCAGCATGTAAAGTATGACCATATGATTTCACTCATATGTGGAATTTAAGAAACAAAACAAACAAAAGGGAAAAAAAAAGAGCAAAAGAGAGGCAAATGAAGAAACAGACTCTTAACTATATATAACAAACTGATGGTTACCAGAGGGGAGGTGGGTGGGGGGATGGGTGAAATAGGCGTGCACTTGTAATGAGCACCAGGTGCTGTATACAAGTCTTGAATCACTACACATACACCTAAAACTAATATTAGACTGTATGCTAACTAACTGAAGTTTAAATAGAAACTTAAAAAATAGAATGACTTTTAAGTTCTATATCATTATTTCTTATGATGTAAAAATATATTTTACAAATATGATATTAGGTTTCTTGATTTTTTGCAAATCCCATTGTTCATTATGATGTCTTTACTTGTGAAAACTTGTCTGAGCTGAGAATTCTCTAGTCAAATCTGTGTCGCTTAAAAACACATTTTCTTTCTGGATATTTACACACTGTACTTTCAGCATTAACTTAAAAGGTTATGGCTAAATCTGCATCTATTTAAATAATTTTTATTCATTGAAGCTATTATTCTGCTTAGGGCTATTATGTTAAGCCCTTTTCTTTTTTTTTAAATATATATATATTTTTTAAGCCCTTTTCTTAAATTTAATAATATTTTCTTCAAAACATCTGGAAGGTTTTTATTCATATTATCTGATATCTTTCATAGGCACACCTATAATTTTTAATATCAATCTCTCTTTCCTAGTTTAGTGTTATGTTTAATTCTTTTTTCAATTTTAAAATTTTCGTTCTCTTTTCATCTATGACACAAAAACTTCTTATATTTATCTTCCTCATCCCATGATATGCCTTCTTTTACTGCCTCCAATGTACATCTGAATCTTTCTTGACACGATCTCAACTGATGCACCTACTTAGAGAAAGAATATGCTACCTGGAAATAACACAGACATTACAGTTTAGAAGCTATGTGATCTGGTCAAATTGCTTACTGTCACTTAGCCCGTTTCTTCATCTGTAGCTAGCTATGTCTGCTAACACCTACTTGTGATGATGTGTGAAGAAAAGTGCGCATAAAGCCCTTGGGACATAGAAGGCATCAGATAAATGGTATCTGGTATTATTTTTAGCTTTCATTGGCCAAATAATCTAGTAACTAAGATTCAAAAATAAATGTATGTGCATATTATGTAAGGAGAATTAGTACTATTAATAGCTCTATAGAATTTTTTTTGATTCTTTAATTCTATTACAAACACAAAAGCATATGAAAAAACATTTAGTGTCAAGAATACACAAGTTTAATCCACATCATACTTCGTAATTTTTAATGTCACCTTATGCTGCAGAATAAAACACAAAACTGCTGTGAAAATTAAATGCCACAAAATAACAACAGGAAAATGGGCAGTGTTAAACTTCATAGCATATTTTCTAATTTATACCCCCCCATATATGACAAATGTATTAAGTTGTTGCTCTTTCTCACATTTCCTTGTATAATGATCTTAAATAATGGATCAAACTGGTCTATTGTAGCTGAGATTTCACAATGCTGTATAAATTTTTATCTTCATGCGGTATTATCTTCTTCCAATTGTTTCCAGGCCTGAACCACTTCTGAAACATTTACAACTCAAAATAACAACACTATGACATTGGCATTAGGTTTAGTCAATAAATGTAATGTAAACTTAAATATTAGTATTGACATGGGTTCTATTAATATGTGTTATAGTTCCATGGGATGCATGAACAGAGCTTTGATTTTTCCACTTCTGAATTTCAATATTACTATAGGTGTTGAAGATCTTTTTCAATTGGCTCCCAACAACCTCTCACTATTGTAATCTTAAATAACATGCATATAACCACTTCAATCTAAACACACTTTATGTTAGGAATCTTTTAAAAAGTAAAATGCATATAAAATGTTTTAGTATATAGCGCCATTCTTCTAATATACATAAATTTTGAAAATTTGATAAAAATATTTCATTTACATAATAAAAATACCTAAGAAAAACCATTTTCTCAAAGTTCTTATAATACTTTCTTCCACTTTAGGTAAGAAGATTAAGGGGAGACCCAGAAGTTAGGATATACTATATTTATCTGGTCAATAAACATTAACTTTAATTCCGTGCCATGAAATGTGCTAAGTACATATCTTGGACTAGTTAATATTTTACAAATAAAGATATTGAAGAGAGACATTAAGTATCTTTGCCATAAAGATGGTACATAGAGAAGTGAAAACTGAAGTCCAGACACTATACCTCCAAAGCCTAACATCTCAATGACTACATTACACTCTTCCCCAAACTCGGTACTACTGTTTACTTTTTTTAGGATTCCAAAATTAAGATGAAAATATATTCTCCAAATCACAAAATACAGTAAAACTAAGTTATATGGTATTCTATAAAATGTTCACACCTTAGCATTTTCTTTCAATTACAGCAAAATAATTATTCTGATAATCCCAAGGTGTAGAGGTAACCTCTGAGGAAGCAAAAAAATTACAATGTATTCAGTGTGGTTATGGGGCTAAATGTTTTAGTATTCTAATTTAGCATTTTAATTAGTATTCTAATTCTCTGAAAATTATTAATGCATGTTTGAAATAAAATAATTTTCTATTATTTATAATATTTGCTTAAATAGAACACACATTCCTTGGACATGTTTTATAATAGTATATGTCTCTGTAGTTTAGGAAACATATAAATATTTTATTTCAATGTGACAATTAGAAGGATAGTACATAATACTAACTGAAACCCTGCCCCTAGTGTTTTAAACCTTAGAGCTAAAAAAAACCTCATGGGACACCCTGAGAGTATATATAATAGCTCAAACTGGGGATATATATTTTTTTATACAATGGAAACTGAGCATTCCCACCATCTTAATTACTGTTAAGATTAGATGGATTTGGAAAGAAAATAGTTAAAGAAAAGAGAAAAAAATAGAATATCAGCAGCCCTGATGCTACTAAGAAAAGGAAATGACAGGATTCAAAGAACATTTAAGCAATTATTCTTACAACTTTTAGTATTTCTCAGGAAAATGGAAACTTACTTTTTATTTTATATATATTCTCTATACTTCTTCTGATTAACTACTAATTAGGCAATAACAGTTACTTATCATTATGGGTGCATCAGATGTGGCCTTCACAATCACACTCAGAAACAGGTGGTATAATTATTATTTTCTCTGATATTAAAGATGAGAATGCTTTAAGAAGTTTGTGGAGTTTTCCAAGACAACGTGGCCAGTAAGTAATGGAGGCAGAATTTTCTCCCTTAGAATTATTCTTGTGTGCTATTTACTTGTCTATGTCAATAATTATACTAACAAAATTATTATTTTAGTGATAAGAAACGAGTTATGGTTTCATAGAAATTCCACAAGCATCAATTGATGCTGATTTAAATTTTTTTCTGATTGCAAAAATAATATATGCTCATTGCAGATTTCTGAGTAGTGGGAAATACAGAACAATGAAAGATTATCTGTATGTTTGCTACCAAAAGATAACTTCTTTAATATCTCAGACCCACCTTAATTTAAATGTCCAAATTGAACTCATTATCTTTCTTTCCTTTTTGCCTCCTACTCAACCATGTCTTTACTTTCCTCAGAGCTGCTGAAAGTAGAAGTCTAGGAAATATCCCATATTCCTCATTTCCATGCATCCTTAGCATCTAATTAATCATTCATTTCTACAGATACTTACATTTAATTATCTCAAATTTATTTAACATCTCTCAATTCCCAAAACTGAAATGGTATAGTCTATTAGGATTGCCTCTGATGTGGAGAGTGAAGAGCAGAGTCATACTTCCAATATATTTTTCATTCTGAACTATGTTTTGTCAGATACTTGTAATTCGTGCTTTGGACAATAGACATATTTGTTAATTTCATTCATACTAGCAATATTTTAATACTATTAGGATAACTAAGTACTAATACTTAACTCTGACTATGACTATCTTAATGTATCCTTGTTTTTAAAACTTCTTATGTCAGTTTTGACAATTTTGCTTTTTTAGGAAGATGTGGTTGGTGTAAATTTAGAAATCAATCACATTAACACAATAAAAAAGAAAACATTTAACTATCTTAACAGATTTAGAAAAGCATTTGATAAACTACAATATATCACAAAAATCATTACCAAATTGTAGATGTAAGGAACTTCTTAATCTGATAAAGCATGTTAAAAAAAAAACAAAAACCTACAGTAAAGTTCATATTTATTTATGTATTTACTTATTTTTTTTATGGAGGAACTGGCTACCTTCTTTTTTTTTTTTTTAATTTTATTATGTTATGTTAGTCACCATACAATACATCATTGGTTTTTGGTGTGGTGATCCACGATCCATTGTTTTCGTATAACACCCAGTGCTTCATGCGGTACGTGCCCTCCTTAATACCCATCACCAGGCTAACCAATCCCCCCTCTCCCCTTCCCTCTAAAACCCTGTTTGTTTCTCAGAGTCCATAGTCTCTCATGGTTCATCTCTCCCTCCAATTCCCCCTCCCCCACATTTTTCCCTTCCTTCTCCTAATGTCCTCCATGCTATTCCTTATGTTCCACAAATAAGTGAAACCATATCAACATGGATGGGACTGGAGGAGATTATGCTAAGTGAAATAAGTCAAGTAAAGTTCATATTTAAAGGTAAAATCTGAAAGTTTTTCCCTAGGTAATAAAAATAAAAAAGAATGTCTGCTATCATCCTTTATATATTACATTTTACTGGAGAATATCCACAGTGCAATCTGACAGAATACTGTTCACTGATAGGAAATGAAAGGATATAACTGCTATAATAAACAAATAACTTGAGAGTCTATATAGAAAATTCAAAAGACCTATGGGCAAACTATTATAATTAATAGTTGACTATAAAAAGTTTGCTAGATATAAGATCAATACATAAAAATCTACTTATTTATTAGGCACAGATCATTAGCAAATGATTTCTTAAAAATAAGTTCTACACCAGAATAATAAAAAAAAAAAACATTTAAAAAGCTAGGAATAAGAGAGAGGGAGGCAAACCATAAAAGAGACACTTAACTATAGAGAACAAACTGAGTGCTACTGAAGGGGAGGTAGTGGGGATGGGCTAGATGTGTGATGAGTATTAAAGAAAGCCCTTGTGATGAGCACTGGATGTTATATGTAAGTGATGAATCACTAAATTCTACTTCTGCAACTAATATTACACTATATGTTAACCAACTAGAATTTAAATAAAAATTTGAAACAAAAAACTAGGAATAAATCTAATGAAGAGTGTAAGACCTTTACACAGATTGTTGTAGAATTTGTTTTAAAGAAATTAAAGAAGACCTTAATAAAGACATGATATGGGAGAAGATATTTGCAAATGACATATCAGATAAAGGGCTAGTATCCAAAATCTATAAAGAACTCATCAAACTCAACACCCAAAGAACAAAGAATCCAATCAAGAAATGGGCAGAAGACATGAACAGACATTTTTCCAAAGAAGA
>NC_138380.1:58460591-58485485 GCF_054177405.1 Leptonychotes weddellii
GGTGGGTATTGAGGAGGGCACGTTCTGCATGGAGCACTGGGTGTTGTGCTCGAACAATGAATCATGGAACACTTCATCTAGAACTAATGATGTAATGTATGGGGATTAACATAAGAATAAAAAAAAATGTCTATGTGTTTTAGGAATTTTGCATTTCTAGCCATTTGTATTACGAAAGCAATTAATATAAATTTTACACACATTGGGTTCTTTCAATGGCTCTTTGCATTGATCAAATTAACCAGATAATTCATAAATCCTGGATATCATGTGCATGCTGACATGATATTCATTTTTATCAGAAATTGATGGAAAATGAGTATATTAGGGGATGGTATATAATTGAAAAAAAAAAAAGTCAAATATATAGGGAAAGTCTAAGGTGATGTGCTATAGCTATACATTTCAGTCCCTACAATAATATGTGCTTACCTTGACTCAGTGTTAACAATGAATAATTCCATAATAACATATGTTAGTACTTAAAGTTTATGGAATTTTCTAACAAACATTTATGCATTAACATCACACAATCTGTGTAAGAAAAGTAAGGGAAAGTCTTCTTACCTTTTCACAGTTAAGCAAAGAGGAGGTCTTAAGACACTGAAAGGCACCCAGAAATAAATTTGATATACTCTCATTCCAAGTTTTTGCTCTTCCTGGCACACCACCTATCCTGAATGAAGTCTTAATTTTGCAAAGTTTGTGTTATTACTGTTTTTAATTTTATTTTGTATTTCAGCCACCTGAGAAAAGTAGGATTTACATTATTAGGCACCGAAAAAAACTTAACTGTGCATTACTAGTGTTGAAGGGATTGTTTTTAAGCTCCCCAGTATATGATATCATGTTGAAGACTAGATAGGTATGAGTCCATATTGTGGCTCTCTCTTTAATCTAAAACATGCTTCTCATTCGTCCCATAGCTTCATGGTAACAACATAACAAAGCATTTAGCTGCATGAGATGGCGCTACCACTCTCCTATTCTATCAGCTATATTCAGAAAATATGCTTAGATTTTGTGTGTGTTTGTGTGATATGCTTTGTTGTTGCTCCTGTGGAAGGTGGTAGTGGTGCCAAGTGTGAATGTTGGGTTAGAGTCTGAGAAAAAAGGACAGTATGGGCTTCAGTGGTGCCGGCCCACATCTAGGCCACTAGGATAGGGTGTAAGTCTTTGTGGTTTAAGGGATAAAGACTCATGAAATTCTTAATACATAATATTTTAGAAGATCCTGAAACAAGCAGAACTTGGGAATGTGAAAAGTAAGAGTCGAGGAAAGATGTATCTTCTTGACCCAGATTCCAGGGCTGTTGTGAGAACTCCAAGGAGGTAGCTTTGGAACAATAGGGGGTAGCACCTTTGGATGAGTGAGTGCTGAGGCCATATAGTCTGTGTGCTGGGGGGGCAGCAGAAGGGACAGGAAAAGAGAAGCACAGATTTCATGTTGTCAGTGGTGTGCTGATTAATGTTTTTACAACTGACTTTCAGGGGAAAAAAATAACTGGTTTGTAACATTTTGCCAATTCTTATGGTGTAAATACTCCCACCATGGGTGATTTGAAATCACCAACACGAAGTAGTTTAACATAGTTTGGAAGAGATGCCTGCAAACACAGCATGTGAGTCAGTGCAAGCTCGCTCAAGCCCAGCAGTGCATGTACTAATTCTAGAGGAACTGATGATCAATAGGGAGCATTAGAGTGCCCTTTTTGGTTACTTCAGACATACATGGTAAATGTATTTGTGTAAAATGAACACGTTTGAGCAGTGAACAGTTTGGGTGTTCAGGCCACTGTAATTTGACTAAAAAACATGGTGATTGGACTCCAGGTAACATCTAAGTTACACTTAATATTGCTTGATATAAAATGTGGTGTGAACTGTTCTGATTTCCTGGAATGCAAATTTTTGCTGAAATGACTTGCTGAATACAAGGAAGTGTGTTTACCAGCCATTTATATGGATATGTACTCCTAATGATGTCACCACTCAAGGCCAAAACGACTGATGTACAACAAATTTATAATCCACCCTTATGCAAACTCTTGATTTGAAGTTATTTTCAGTTTTTAAAAATGACCATTTTTTAAGTTGGTTGTAGCTTACTGGTGCTCTGTTAACTCTCACATATCTCTAGATTCATATAATTGGCATGTTGTTAAACTATTCCTTGTACCTAGAAGATTTTCACATAGTAACAGACAATAGTCTCTGATGAAGCTTTGATTCACAATTAATTAGTACAGCAAAAGGTTTTGCTGTTAGCTCTGTCCCTTCAGTAAATTGTGATATGACACATATTTGCAGTTACTCAGCACAGCTGGTTTTCATGAAAAGAGCATTTGCCCTCAGAATAATTTAAAGCAAATGCAGAATGGTTTCATTCCTAAAAGAAGAAAACCATGGTGCAAAGCAGGTGGCTTAAATGTGTTATGGACAAAAAGTATTTTCCATGTATGTTATCTTAAGAAATCTTTTTTTTTTTTTTAAAGAAGCTTCCCCTTGTTCACCAGTTGAAAAGCCCATAATAAAAGATAAATATCATGCAAAATTCTGCAATACCATATTATATTATTCTTTGAGATGCAAATTTTTATACAGTATTTCAAAATCATTCTATACTACTTTATCAGATAATTATTCTAATCAAGGCTATTAATCTGTTTTGTTGGAAAAATATATTATTGTAGTTCGGTGAATATTAATTTTCAAATGAGTTTAAATCTGATTTGAATACATGCATGACACATATAAATACTTTAAATCCATAGACTTTCTTGAGCTCTGACTCATAATTTTCAGCATTTCAGCATTTTATACAAAATTAACATTTTTTTCTCAAATATGGTTTATATTGTGGTTTTATTTCTATTAAAACATGAACCTGAGATTTTACCATTATAATTTTTTTGCGCCATATAATTTCAATAAACATTTAGATACAAGAAAAATGATGTGTGGGTGTAAAGATATATTTCTACCGAAAATGAACTAAAAATACCTTTGAGATCTATAATTTTCCAAAGGCTTTAAATAATAATCACAGATTTGGTATTTCATCCTAATAATATGTATCATCATTGTACCAAGTTATTTTTTCCACATATGTTAACATTATGTTTCAATGTATTTGGATAGTCTTAATATTTAGTATTATTATGTTTCAATTAAGTTGGACAAGTTTAATGTTTAGAATATCACTAACTGTTCTTGTATACACATATACCTACTTTTTAATGCAGAAAGATGTAACAAAACATCTATCTTAATGCAATATTATCTTTGATAATTTCCTATATTCATACTACAATAAATTAGAAAGAATAAATTTAGCACTAAAACTACTTTGAATAGAATTTGATCATACTTTGAGGAATAGTCAAATTTTTCTTCAGAATTTTTAATTGAGTCATAATCTTTCATCTTATGCATTAATTAGCTATAGGACAATATGAAAATATTATAATGCTTGAATAGAGCTTGATGGAACTCTCAGCTAGTATTAAGATATAACATGGAACTGCTTATCTTGCCAAATCTGAATGGATTCATTTAAAAAGATTTCACTACAGTTCTGCATGTGCAGCCATTCAGCAATGTTAGGTTACACTGAGGACACTTGACAACATGGTAAACTCACTGCTGGTATCTGAATACCTAAGGGAAAATGCTGCCTTGGAAGGGTCTTCCACCAATGTATCACCAAAGGAAGACTGGAAAGACATCAGGAGCATCAAGATCCATGACTTATAGCTCTTGGCTTCTATATGCTTAGGTCACTTGTTTCACTTCCTGGAGTCTATCTACACTTGCCAGACCCAATTCTGTTTTCATTCTTTTCAGCTACTTGAATGGCCCCACTTTATTTTATTAGTAGAAAAACACCAGTAACACTTCTATATATCTATATGATGCTAATAGGAATCTAATTTTTTAAAGATTTTATTTATTTATTTGAGTGTGCATGCACGTGCAAGGGAAGGAGCAGAGGGCGGGGGAAGGAATCTCAAGCAGACTCCCTGCTGAACGCGTAGAGTCTGCCAGGGGGCTCGATCTCATGACCCTGAGATCATGACCTGAGACAAAACCAAGACTTGGACTTAACCGACTGAGCCACCCAGGCACCCCAGAACTGTATATATTTTTATCTTTCTTCCCCCTCCATCTTAAGGATTTATTTCCCTGTCTTATAAAGAAGTAAATTAACTCTAACTTTGTCTAGGTCAGAACTGGTTATTATCCAAGTCAGAGGAAAGTCAACAATAATTCTTCACTATCCATTCCTGTAGTAACTTGGTAGCAAGTTCCTGAGAAAATTATTTCAATTACTGATCAACCCAGTTAAAGGAGTATTCACTTCATTTTTGATGAGTTTTAACTTGTTTTAGAAGAACCCAGACATGAGTTCCATTTGAGCAGAGGGACTTGTCCCATGTCAAAGGTGGAAGGTAGTGAGGCTTTGGCTGGGGTGGCAAGGTGGTTGGCCTAACTACAACCCATCTCATGGCCAGAATTTCACTGAGCTGAATGATGAGAGCTGTGTTTTCTTATAGTTTTTCAGGCCAGGTTTAATTTTAAATTAACAGCCTGATGTGTTTTGAAAATATTTGTATGACACAGTATTTTAAAATGTGTTCCCACAATATGGTGAGATTTTCTTTTACTCTGAAATAGGATTTCCTGCTAAAAGAAATATTTTAGATGAAAAATATATCCAATCTGTTAAGAGATTATATATTTACACTTAGCCTGTAAATGTAAAACTATATGTGGGAAATAAGTGTCGTTCAAGGTAGAGCAGGCTTTTAGGCAGAATAAGTAAGCTGTTTTAAAATCATTCATCTCCAGGTCTATTGAAAGAAACACCCACCTAATAGGATATTTATTTCCGTATTTATCTCCATAAATTTATATAATTTGGATATTATACTAATATTCCTTACATATAATATGTATATATTATTATTTGCAAATGTTATTATATATCATTTGCTCTATCTATGAGGCTACATAAATGATAAGATAATAAAACACTAATCTAGAGAGAGACCATGGAAGAAAGAAAAAAACTTTATATTTTAGTACCATTAACAGCACTTTTTTTCTTGCTGTTTACACAAGGGACCCTGCATTTTCATATTTTAACTGGGCCCCACAAATTATGTAGCTGGTCCTGCAGGCAGCCAGCAGATTGAAAATAGAGGAAACAAAGACCAAGAAATGGAGATAGGAAAGAGATGAGCATAATTGAAGCCTAAAATAAGCCTAAAGTTCAGACAAAGGCCACATCTTCACACTTTAAATATAAATTGTACCAAGATATTTCTGCTTGAATGCATAAGCGATGTGAAATTTTGAAGAGAAGTGGGAGAACATCTAAGGAGAGGCAGAATTATATACAGACTGGTTTAAAAATTAGATGGAGCTGGTTTCAAATCCAAGTTCTACAATCTGCCATCTCTGGCACTTTGGTCACATGACAGAACAGTTGTGTTGGGTCAGTTTTCTTATTTCATATGCAGATATTTGTAATACCCACCTCATGGGGTTATTAGGAGCCTTCCACGAGGTAAAGTATTTTTAAAATCTTACCTTAACAAGGATACATAATTAATCTTAATAAATGATAGCTATTATCATTTTGATCAGGCTTTTAAAAAGAAGGCAGACCAGGGCTTGAGAGTTGAATGTGGATATAATTTTAAAAATGAGGGCACCTGGGTGGCTCAGCTGGTTAAGTGACTGCCTTTGGCTCAGGTCATGATCCTGGAGTCCCGGGATCGAGTCCCGCATCGGGCTCCCTGCTCGGCAGGGAGTCTGCTTCTCCCTCTGACCCTCCTCCCTCTCATGCTCTCTGTCTCTCATTCTCTCTCTCGCAAATAAATAAAATCTTAAAAAAAAAAATGAAGCCAAAGTTTGTGAGGAAATAATTTAAACATAAAATACACCTATTGACAGGGGCGCCTGGGTGGCTCAGTCGGTTAAGCGACTGCCTTCGGCTCAGGTCATGATCCCGGAGTCCCGGGATCGAGTCCCGCATCGGGCTCCCTGCTCGGCAGGGAGCCTGCTTCTCCCTCTGACCCTCCCCCCTCTCATGTGCTCTCTGTCTCTCTCATTCTCTCTGTCTCAAATAAATAAATAAAATCTTTAAAAAAAAAAAAATACACCTATTGACAGAAAGTAAAAGTTCCCTAGGAGAATTCCCAGATTTCTGACTTGCATGATAAGTTAGAAATACAGATTTAGAAGCAATGGCTGGAGGGTAAAGATATTCAGTTTGGGATCTGTTAAGATTGAAGCCTGTGAAGTAAACAATATCATGGTGAAGTAAACAATATCATGGTGATGATTATAGTAGACAATTTTATATATCATTTAGGAATTTAGCAGAGAGATCTATGGTAGAAATACAAATTTGGATTTCTTCAAGTGTTAATTAAAACCACAGAAGCAAAAGAGGTAGCCTAGGTACAAATATTTATATTCACAGATATAGGAGATATTTTTACTGTCATGAGAGTAGTGAGTTTGAGACTGATCATGGGCAATGGAAGCTGGTGTTCACATAGAGAAAATAGCAAGGCTTGGAATTCTGTACATTGGGTTTTCAGCCTAGCTCTGCCACTATATTCCCCGGAGAATTAATGCAACCCATCTGGGCTTCAGAAAAAAAATAACATTTATTGAACATTTACTATGACTTGGGCATTTTTCCAAGCAAATTACAAGTATTAACTCATTTACTCCTCACAAAAATCTAGGAGGTAGCTACTTCATTATAAAAATTATACAGATGAAGATCTTGAGATACAAAAATATAACTCTCCTAAGGTCCAACATCTAGCACATGGCAGAGCAGGGAACAGAAATAAGGAAGCTTGATTCGGCACCTGCACATTCCTAACTTCTGTGTGCTCTTCTTTAACTGGAACTCCATAATAAGGTTGATTCCATCTTTGATGTTTAACAGCTAACAGCTTTTAAACCACATTCTTCCCTCTTCATTTTCTGCCCTACATCGGGGCAAACTGACAAGAAAGCCTGGATGTTCTCTCCACTGGGGCCAATAGGAAATTCTGAAGACTCAAGCTCATGCCCCTGCATGGTAATCCAATAACCCAAACCCATATGAAGCCACAATGAAAACCCTGAGCCAGTATCCTTCCCCTGCTTTCTCAAGCCATTTTGGATCTGATTGAGAGGACTGCCCTAATCTCCCTAGAGATTTCAATTATATAAATAATAAATATTTTTATGCTATCTTGTATGTATGGTGTCAGCAGTCTTGACATCAGAGCAATATTTATTCTGGAAGTCTATGTTGTATCTGCAGGGTGATCATAGCAAACTTCATTGTATTCCAACATTGTATCATTCTAGAATTGTGAATAAATGTTGTGCTAGTTGTATAAATATTAAATAACTTTGTGCAATGTGTTGATGATCTCAGTGGCTTTGATTTACTGATTGAAAATTTAAAATTTACACAGCTTTTAAATTATTATCCTTGCTTGGATTAATAGTTATCTCAATAGACTGCCTAATTTCTACAACCATTAGTCCATGATATGGAAGAACTGCTATAGTCAGTCAGGTTGTCAACTTCATCTATCTAGATCCCCAGGAACCATCCACATAGCTATTTTGAAAAATCATTCTTAGACAAATGTTTGTTAAGTCCCCACTACATGCAAACTACTATGATCTTTTCCTCAGTGATGGTATCCAGTAATTTAACCCACCAAAATTGTAACAATATTCAATTCTCTGAATTCAGATAAAAGACAAAAAACTCAATTTCAATATTACTATATATTTCCTGTCCTGATTTCTGCCTGTTTTCTATTACTTTTCTCATAGGAAAATTTAAAAATATAAAGCAAGTTATGTAAGCAGGAGTGACAGGGTGAACAGGTTGTGAATTAACACTTATTATATATTTAATTGCCTTAAACTAGGTGTGGCATCTGTGTATATAATATTTGCAGATGTGTATCTTGATTAGATCCTAATAATTCTTTTGCCTATAATATTCTCTATTAGGATACTAACATCTGCTTAACTTATTTTTAATTTTTTGTAGGGTAAGCTCACTGATACAGTTGCGAAGCAATATTTATTCACAGATGCATAAGTTTAGTTTTTCAAAAATGTTCCTTATTCCTGTTATATACACTGAGTTTAATAATTCAGTATTGGCTATAGTTCAATAACAATTATAATGGATAAAAGATAGAACACAGTAAACACAAGTACAGAATTTATCTTTATGAAATACAAACATGGAATATGACTTCAAAAGCATGAGCAACAAAAGAAAAAGAACATAGACAACTTAGGCTTCATCAAAATTAAAAACATTTGTGCTTTAAAATAGACCATCAAGAAAGTGAGAAGATGGGGGGAAATATTACAAATTGTATATTCCGAATAAGGACTTATATCTGGACTATAGGAGGAGTTCTTAGAACTCAGTATTAAAAGGACACATAACCCGATTATAAAATGAACAAAATATCTGAATAAACACTTCTTCATGGAAGATATACAAGTACATGAAAAGATGTTCAACTTCATTAGTCATCAGGAAAATGAAAATCAAAACCACAATGAGATACCACTTCATATCCAGCAGGATGGCTTGAATCAAAAAGTCAGATGATAACAAATTATAGAGAGGATGTGGAGAAATCAGAACTCTCAAACAAACTGCCCGTGGGAATGTAAAATGATACAATCACTTTGGGAAACAGCTGGACAGTTCCTCAAATTGTAAACATAGGGGCACCTGGGTGGCTCAGTTGGTTAAACATCTGACTTTTGATCTCAGCTCTGGTCTTGTCTCAGGGTCATGAGTTCAAGCCCCACATTGAGCTCCAACAGTGTGGAGGCTACTTAAAAAAAAAAAATAGTAAACATTGAACTACTATGTTCTAGCAATTGCACTCTCAGGTATATACCTAAGAGAACTGAAAACAGGCAGGCAATTTTAACAAAACTTGTGCATGAATGTTTATTCACAATTGCCCCAAAGTACAAACAACTCAAATGCCCATCAAAGATCAGATGGTAATAAAAGATCACACAATATGAGGTATATCCATACAATGAAATATTAAGTCAAAAAAAGAAATGAAGGGGCACCTGGGATAAGCGTCAGTTGGTTAAATGTCCACCTTCAGCTCAGGTCATAATCCCAGGGTCCTGGTATTGAGCCCCACGTGGGGCTCCCTGCTCAGTGGGGAGTCTGCTTTTCTCTCTCCCTCTGCCCCTACCCACCCCCTCGTGCACACTCTCTCACTTAAATAAATAAAATCTTAAAAAAAAAAAAAAGAAGTACTGATACATGCTACAATTTAGATGAATCTTGAAAATACTATGCTAGGTGAAAGAAGCCAATCACAAAAGATCACATACTATATAATCCAATTCATATGAAATGTCAAGAATTAGGAAATCAAGATAGCTAAAGTGTAAGGGGTTTCCTTTTGAGTTGATGAAAATATTCTAAAATTGACTATGGTAATTATTGCATATATCTGTGAATATACTAAAAATCATTCAATTGTACACTGTAAATGGGTGAATCATATGGCATATAAATTATCTCTTAATAAAACTATTTTTAAAAAGAAGAGAAATGAAACAGATTATATAAAATATATTTTCTTGCTACCAGTAAAGAAAGGAGGGAAGATAAAATACAAAAAACAAACAAAAATTATGTATACTCAATCCCTCTCTGCTTGATATTCTTTGATGTCACTCAGTTGTTCAGAAGACAAAATCCAGACACTTTAATATGACTACCACTTGCTGACCCCTCAACATCCATTTACCCATTACCGGATATACTCCAATTTGGCTACAGGTAACTACCCAGTAACCTACGATACAGTCCCTTTTCTTAGGAGGAAGAGGACACACCTCCAACAGTGTCCTTGCTAGTGGTTGGCTCAGAAAGCCCAAACCTAAGCCAGTCACTCTACAGGGTCCCTTGGCTGCAGGGATTTGTAGAGAGATAGTTATCTAATCCAGATTGAGGTGGTGAAACAGGAGAATTTTACTGGGGAATTACAGAAAATTATGTTTCTTATTCTTCAGAGAAAATCACTTGAAAAGCCCTTGAAATATTGTCCCAGGAGCACAGTGATTTAATAACACATAAAGGAAAGCAGATCCAGAAAATCACAAGAAATAGGACTGATTGGACCATACCTGATTTGAAAAATTTTTCCCAGTTTTTTAAGGAAATAAATCCTTGTAATGATTTACAACGGTGTGAGTTCACTTTCCTTTTACATTTGGCTAAAAGCAAGAATTTAGTTCCATCTTACCTTTGCAGTCCTCTGGCTACACCCAACCATTAACTTCTAATTCTACTCTAGTTAATGTTAATGATTTATTCTTCTTCTGCTTCTTCTTTTTTAATAGAGAGGGAGGGAAGGAGAGAGAGAGAGAGATGGGGGGTACAGAGGGAGAGGAGAGAGAAAGAATCTTAAGCAGGCTACATGCCCAACCTGGAGCTAGAGGCCAAGCTCCATCTCACCACCCTGAGATCATGACCTGAGCAGAAATCAAGAGTCAGATGCTTAACTGACTGAGCCACCCAAGCACCCCTGTGATTTACTGTTCTTAAGAAAAATTTATCCTTGCAGTGTTCTAGGCCCTAATATATCTTATCCAGATAGAACTCTTCATTTCCCAGGTGAAAACTCTCTCTAGGAAAGCTCCAAAAATGGTTGTAAATCATTACAAGCAAAAATCTTCCCCTATCATAGCACTATACACAAAAGTGGCCTCTCACAAATTTCCCTTCGGGTTTTATCTGTGAGTATTCATTCACCTCTACTTAGCTGCTAGGGTTAAAGTGGTAACCATTGCAAGAGCAAAGAGCCATTTTCATTAATCTGTATTAAGTTCTTTGAATGGTGCCTAGTTATGTAGGAACCAAGAAAATATTTGTGGAATGAATGAATCAGTAACTATATGTGAAAAGGATAGAATTGCAACTGAGGCTTTTATTCTAGGGTACCGTTTCCCCCCAAAAAAGTATTTTAAATTAAGCACAAGAGATAATAATTATGACTTATTAGTAAAAAAAAATGAGGTTTATAAAATTTGTGATATTTGTGATAAATGAACATAAAGATATACCAGTCATTGTTATATATCATATATTTAATTAGAAGAGGGGTTGTTTAAAATTTAACAGACCATAAAACCACACACCAAAAAAAGAGATTGATAAGCTTTATGACAATGGATTCATGTTGGTTTACAGTGTGTTTAATTAATGTTACATTACAATGAGTGGATCAGAAAATCTATCTGAAATAAATCTATTGTGAAATATCAAAGCTTAATATAGGAAATCTATGAAGACAATAACTATTTATTTTGCTTTATCCTAGATACCCAATATGTATTGTGATTAATTTATGGTAAAATATAATCAGTGTTTCCACTGAAGAAAATGTAAACCAGCAATGATATAGCTAATTAAGAAAAAATAATGTGTCATATTAAGTTCTAAACTTTTTTACTAGGAAAATTTGATAGAAGCAGAAAAAATTAAGGGATTTGGATTTTTTGCTCATTTATAACAAGGACTTACACATGTGTATGCCTATCAATATATAGAAATATCTCATATGTTTACTTTACAGCTGGAGTTGGTAAACTATGGCTTACTGGCCAAATCTGGACTGCCACCTATTTTTGTATAGCCCACAACTAATTAATTGTACAGTTTCACATAGTTGAAAAAATCAAATATGTTAACAACTTGTGATACATAAAAATTACATAAAATTTAAAAATTTTTTAGGACACAGCAATGTTCATTCTTTTATGTATTGTCTGTGGCTATCTTCAAGCCTCTATGGCAAAATTGAGCAGTTCCCCAGAGACCCTATAGAACAACACCTAAAGTATTTACTATCCCCTTACTGAAAAAGTTTCCTGACCCCTACTTTAGGGAAATATAAATTATAAGCCATATTTTCAAAGAACTTCAATAAAGAGGTACATTATTTGGGGGTACTGTATTTTGACCCTAATATTATTCAAGACTGCATATTAGGGACAACTAGAAATCTTATATGGAAGTATGTGCCTTTGCAAAGAAGTATAGTTCTCATGGTAGGCAAATTACAGGGTTTTAGTATTAGGAATTTAGAAACTGTGCTGTTTGACTTTAGGGGAGACAAGGATAATTTGAGTGAGTGGTACAGGAATTGCTGACAGATCAGGCTGAGAACTGAATACTGGACACAGAGCCTCTACCCCATTTCCATCACAAGCCTTCTTCAAGGGTCCAGATTTAAAATCAGGTAAGCAAAGGGGAAAAAAAGAGAGAGAGAGAGAGACAGAGGTAAGCCAAGAAACAGACTCTTAACTATAGAGAACAAAGTGATGATTACAGAGGGGAGGTGGGTTGCGGGTTGGGTTAAATAGGTGATGGCGATTAGGAGGGCACTTGCTGTGATGGCACCGAGTGATGTGTGGAAGTGTTGAATCATTATATTGTACACCTGATAATATTACACTATATGTTAAGTAGCTGGATAAAGTAAAATTTAAAAAAATAAAATAAAAATAAATATTAAAAAATCAGTACTATAATTAAACTGGACAAGGTTATTTTGTTTTGGCACAAAGATAGGGTACAGAACAGTACTACACGGACTTGTCATCTAAAAACCTTTTTTTTGAACTACCTTGCAAAAATGTATTTTGCTGCATTTTCGCAGAGCTACATAAAAGGGATAAATGACTGGGGAGTTTAAATGATAAGTAAACTATTTATTTAAGGACTCTTCAATGATGTGCCTGTTTGGATAATATTATTCTCCAAAGCTGATAGGTGATTCTTATTCCTTATATTTGAAATTACTGGCTTTAGTTCAGTTTTAAAGTGAAAGATTCCAGGTGCTGTAACAGAATTATTGCTATATTCTAGCAGATTATAGGGACTAGAAAGAGGCAGAAGTCTGTTACGACTGAAATACATTTCTATTATTCAAGGCAGGCTCCAAATCTGTAAAAGTCAAGTTCAAGGAAGTCCATTTTCACCACCATTGATTTTCACTGAAGGCAGACTGTTTTCACCTCATTGATTTTGATGTTGATTGAGTCATGTTCATCTGGTTGGTCAGTATTTGGGAGCTTGTTCATTTTTGATGGGTTAATGTGCCTAGGATCACTGATCAGTTACCTTGATGTAGAGCTACTGTTATTCAACATTTTCTCAGGCCACATATTAAGAAATTTAAAGAGCTATTTAATTAAATGGAATTTAGTTTCCTAAAGAATTTACCTAATTCTAAAAAATTAATAGTTTATTTACCTTTTATTACAAAATTTGGATCACATATTATCCTTTAACCAGATGATACTACAAGGCCATATAAAACAGACATATATGTTATTCATGCTGTAACTCCTTTAAAAAGCAAGAACTTTACTGGGGAAAATGACTTCTACAGAAATATAATTTACAAAAGTCACAAAACTGTGATTGGTCATTAATGGTTGAAAATGGAAAGCGAGTTCTACAGCCAGATTTGATTAACAACATCCAAATAAATCTCCAAATCTAAAACTCTTGATTCTGTTATGGTCCACTTATCATCATTCACAAACCAGCTTCTCTACCTACTGCATATATAACCCATCAAATGGAAACTTTCTGTTTAAACAGAACCTTCTATCTGTGAATTTAATATGCAATTCACGGGAGTGCATCTGGCTTATATCTGAGATAATAATTATCTTTTTGTGACACATTTATGAGTTTTCCTTTCATTAATTTTTATCTTAGAGGTTTTCATTGTTCTGGTAGTCTAGTTTTGGAACAAACACCTGCTTTTTACAACTCTTAGCTGAATTCCTCAAGATTTTATGCTTAAAACACTAGACAATTCTATATAAGATTTTTGAGCCTTTGTTATTCCAGCTGAAACTGTCCTATCTTCCCTTTGTTTCCAACTCCTTCATAAAAGTATAAATCTGTAAGTGATTTTGAATGAATGGTGAATCAAGAATTTGCTTTTTTCTGTATCAGCAATCTCCTCTTATTAGCTTTTGTCCCATAAAGTGCAAATGGTTTAGATTTCTTATGAAGATATTTCTGAAATCTCTTTTAGTTTATCCCATTTTGTATTGAGACCTTCTATAGTGTTGCTATAAGCAAGTGACTCATAACACTGGGAACACATTATTATTGCTGTTGTTGTTATTCCCATCATCAGCATTTTAGCTTACCATCTACTTTGTATGTCAAGTAAAATCTAAAACGTGAAACTAATTTTGTAGTCAGAAGAAATGATGTATTGGCCAGTATACTGAGAACCTATCTGATCTCTAAGCTATTATTATATGTCTAGAGAGACATCACCACCTTTCCAGAACTCATAGAACTTAAAAATTATTTCCATATTATATGATGCCAGATATATAGAAGCAAGAGTTTCTGTTATATTATTTCCTTTATTTGCTAAAAAAGATTTTTGTGAACATCTTTTATGTCTATACATGGACTATTGATAGGTCTTGGGAAAGGTAGCATTAATTTTAGTCAACTTATAATTCTTTTATGTAGAAAAAGACATGGAAATAGAAAAAGTTAATGTATGATAATTATAAGTAATATCACACGGTTACATAAAATTAATTTCCAGGTAAGAATTTTAGGCGATTAGTATAACTGAAGAGGTTAGTTAGTATAGTATTATGGTATATACCATAATAAGAACTTCAGATTTTACTCTGAATGAATTGAGAAAACTACTGAAAAAAAATTTTTTTTAAGATTTTATTTATTTATTTGACAGAGAGAGAGACAGCGAGAGCAGGAACACAAGCAGGGGGAGTGGGAGAGGGAGAAGCAGGCCTCCTGCCGAGCAGGGAACCCGATGTGGGACTCGATCCCAGGACCCTGGGATCATGACCTGAGCCGAAGGCAGACACTTAACGACTGAGCCACCCAGGCGCCCCAAAACTACTGAAAATTTTAAGCAGCTATCCCATGACTTGACTTGCTTTCACCAAAAAAAAAAAAAAAAAAAAAAAAGCACTGTCATTTCAATTAAGGCAACTGCACCATTCCAGATGCTCTGTTCAAAAAACTCAGGATCATCTTAGGCTTCTCTCTTTCTCTTAAACCCTACATCCAATCTTGCAGAAAATTCTGTTAGTTGGTTCTTAAAAAAGATATCAAGGATCAAAACATTGCTCATCCTCTCCCTTGCTACCACTCAGATTCCAACCACAAAAATCTATTAACTTGAACTATTTGAATAGTCATCTACCTGGTGTCCCTACTTTTGGAAGGTGTTCTCCTTGAAATTGTATTTGATTGTTAGGTTCTGCTTTTCCAGTTCCTTTCAGAAGGATTGGGGAATATCCAAATACTCTATCACTACCATCATCTTGGCCCAAGCAAAATGCATTCTTGCTTTCTTGATTCTACTCTATAGGCTTTCATCTCCACTACTGAAATAGATCATGGTCAAGGTAAACAGTGCCTTCTATTTTGCCAAGTAAAATGCTCAACCATTAGACCTCTTCTGACTTGGTCTATAGCACATTTGACATGGTTGATCACTTCCTCCTTCCTAAAATACCTTATTCAACTTGACTTGTAGGACATGACCTTACCTTTCCTGGATTTTTTCCTTGTTTTATAGGCTACCTCTTCTAAGACTCCTTTACCTGTTGTTCTCTATTTTTCTGAGTTCTAAATGGTTGGGTGCTCTGGAAATCAATCCTGAGAGTTGGCACTGTCTTAACCTAATACTTCCTAAAGTAAATGCATCCAATATCATGACTTTAAATAGCCTTATTATACTGATAATCCTAAATTTTCAGCTTTAGCTTTTCCCCTTAATTCAATTCTTATATATCCAGTTAATTACTTCAAAAAAATATCCCCTGATCTCTGTCAACAAATCAGTTCCTGCGGTCTACTCTGTCTCAGTAAATATCAACTCCATTCTGTCTCTTGTTCATGCAGATTAACTTGTTATCCTTAACTTCTCCCTATTTTTATTTCCCATCTCATTAACATATTTTATTTGTTATATATCCAAATTATATCCAAAATGTGATCATTTCCCACCAGTTCTACCTCCAACCCCTGGGTAAAACTCAAGATACTCTTACACTCTAGAGTATCCCATCAGCATAAAAATAATGTTTCCTTTACAACTTAAGCTAGGAATAAGTGCTTAAAATAGCTCACTATTTTCCCAC
Source organism: Leptonychotes weddellii (assembly GCF_054177405.1). Lineage (NCBI taxonomy): Eukaryota > Metazoa > Chordata > Mammalia > Carnivora > Phocidae > Leptonychotes > Leptonychotes weddellii. The sequence goes on from NC_138380.1 coordinate 58,476,852, forward strand.
TTACTTGGTGAAAAACCCAAAGACAACACGAGCTACCCATCCCCAGATAAACTGGATTTCTGCCTCTCTGACTTCATCTTCTACGATCTTCTATGTTCCCTTGCTCACTATGTTTCCATCACTTTGATTTCCTACAGTCCTTAGATATATCAAGTATTCTTCCATTAATAGACTTTTGTATTTGTTCTACCACCTTCTAGAACATGCTTTTCCTTTCTCTGCTTATTCTCCTACTTCCTTTAATTTTTTTCTAAAATATTAACATTAAAGAGCTATTCCCTGGCCACCCTATAAAAATGAACACTCCCCCAACCTGGAACTCCTAATCTTCTTGATTCTGCCCTTTTGAAAAAAATATATACTTAGCCCCAATTAAATGTGAGAGATTGGCGTGTTTATTTTTTGACTCTTCAATTAGTATGTATGATTCACTGAGAGTGGTACTTTTCTGTTTTGCCTAATACAATATTCCCAGTGCCTAGAGTATTTCCTACCCAATGGTAGATGCTTAATAAATATATATTGATGAATATATCTTAACACTCACATTTAATAAATCTTATCCTTTTTGAAAGATCTTACTCAGGTCTAGTTTTAATAAAATATTAAATCATCACTGCCTTTTCTTTTTTTTTTTAAAGATTTTATTTATTTATTTGAGAGAGAGAGAATGAGAGACAGAGAGGGAGGAGGGTCAGAGGGAGAAGCAGACTCCCTGCCAAGCAGGGAGCCCGATGCGGGACTCGATCCTGTGACTCCACGATCATGACCTGAGCCGAAGGCAGTCGCCTAACCAACTGAGCCACCCAGGCGCCCCGAACCATCACTGCCTTTTCTAACTCAAGTAGAGGTCGTGCTGCTCTGCCTCCCTACCTGGGTGGAACAGAAATTGTGAATGGAGCCATGTTGATGATTTTTTGTCTGCATTAGGCATATAAATGCACACATAAGCAGTTCCCTTCCCCAACTATAGATTTAAGGGGAGGATAATAGGAAAGAAGAGGCTAGAGAAAGAAATCTATTAAATTTGTGCATGAACTCCTAGCCATATCCCTAAGAGGTCCATTCATGAAACCAATCAATAGGTGTATGTATATGTGTGTGTGTCTGTGTGTGTGTAATATATGTATAGGAACACACACACAGACACACACATATATAAAGAAGAAACAAGTGGAAATTTTTAGAATTAAACATAAAACAACCACAATAAAAGTTACATTTGATAGGCTCAATAGCAAAATGCAGATAACACAGGAAACAACCAGTTAACTAAAAAACAAAATAATAGAATTATCTAAGTTTGACAAAAAACAGAAAATAAATTGAACTGAGCTCCAGGGATCTGTGGGACAATAATATAGATATAACATATATGTTATCAGAATTATAGCTGGAGAGGAGAAAGAATATGGACCCAAAAAATTATTTGAGAAATAATGGCTGGAAACTTCTAATTGATTAAAAAAAACATAAACCCACAGACTCAGGAAGCTCAGCAAATCCCAAACAGGATAAATCAAGTAAAAATACATGCCCAGACACATCATCATATTTCTGAAAAGTAAAGGTAAAGAAAAAAAAGTAAAGCATTCAGAGAAGCACTGGGCTAGCTACAGAAGAATGAAAAATGGAATGACAGTGTTTTCTCGTCAGGAATTATGGAGGTTAGAAGAATATTGCACATTTTTCAAGTGCTGAAAGAAAATAACTGTCAACCTAGAATTTTATAACTAGTGAAAATATCCATCAGAAATGAAGGTTAGTTAAAGACATTCTGAGCAGAAAGAAAACTACAAGATTCTGTTGTCAGCAGACCTGTTAAGTAAGGAAGGCTAGATAAATCTCTAACAATGGGGAAATAAGACCAGAGGAAAACTTAAAATATCAGGAATTTAAAAAGGGCAATGGAAAGGGAATTCACAATAAGAAAGAAAAATGGGAAACAACCTAAATGTCCATCAAATAGGGCTATTATAAAATACATAATAGAATATTATGCTGCTCTTAAAAATAAGAATAAGGATTAAAAAGGACTGCCCTACCAGATATTACAACTCATTACCGTGCTAAAGTGGTCGAACTTTATGGCATTGACACAGTAGTATAAAAACTATTCAGTAGAATAAAATAGTACAGAGATTCATCAAAGTTAATATGAGGAATTAATCTGAGTTAATATGCATGTGATAGATAGGCAATTTAAGCCAAAGGATGGTTTGTTTTAAATGGTCCTGGCATAATTGAATATAAATGAAGAAGAAAACATATAATATCATGTAAAATGCCATATAAAAATAAGTTCCAGATGGAAGAAATTGAATACATATATAAATATATATATATATAAATGCTAATAATATATATCATTTAGATATTTATCAGATATCCAATAGAGATATAAGAATAGATACAGTAAATACTAGATATATGATAAAATAAGTAAAAAGAAAATTATAGGGAAATATTTTTGGAATCTCACAAGTATCAGTCATTGCCTAAAGCAAGTATGGAAACTCAGTTGCCACAAAGAAAATGCTGAAAAAATTCCCCACCTTTTTAAAATATTCACCACCTTTTTTAAAAATTCACCACCAATTTTTAAATAAAAATTTTATATGGTAAAATTCACCATAGGCAAAAAATCAAAGAGTAGGAAAAATATTGTCAATACATATGATAGTGAAATTGTAGGTACATTAAGCATAAAAATGTAAATAAAAAGACACTTAAGTAGTGTTTGAAATGTAAAAAAATTTGTAAATACCTAAACATAAATCAATAGGGAAACAGTTGAATGATTTATGCTATATACATGCTATCACATGCTATCAAAGATATCAAAGGTAATGAGTGCAATCCATAAGTATTTCCCCCAAAGAGAAAGTGACATGACAGAAAATGAAAAACAAGTTTTAGAATAATATAAAGTATATTATTTTGTAAAAATAAATAGAATAAAAATAAAACATTACATATGATGTTGAGGTTCCCTTTGTTTGCATTTTTCCATTTTATTTTAATTTCAGTTTCTTATCTGATTATTACTATTATACCTGTACAAATTAAAATACAACATGGAAAGCATTATTCTTGATATCAAAAGTGGTTGTTAGAGTTTTTACATTATTTCTTCAGACCTAAAATATAATTACAGGAGTGTAAAAACACCAGCTTTCTACAGAGTAAAAACCTGTCTCAAACTCTTTATCTTCACTCCCTGGGTACCACACTTAACAAGGCTCTAGTTAGTATACTTGCTTGCTAGTCAGGAGACCTGGATTCCATTTCTGCTCTTATCATTCTGCCCCAGTCATGACACTAAGCACAAGAGTCATTCTCTCCATGAATAGTCACCATCCCTGTCAGACAGACAAAATGAGTGAGGAAGTGATATGGTTTCCAAAGAACTAAAGTTGGCCTTTTTCCAGAGGTGTCTCCATAAACACAGAGTTATCGTCAGCTTTTCTCATTTTCACTCCATAAATTCAGTCTGTTAACTAGCCTTAAATTCTAAAGTTAATATATATAATGCTGCTCTTCTTCTAAAAAGCAGAAGGATCTTAAGATGCTTATAAAGAAAAAGAAGACATCAGCTACAAGTATAGTTAAAGTTCATAAAATATAGCTTTAAAAACTATAGCCGCATTTCCAAAATAATCTAAATTTATAGGATCCTCTCTCCCCTAAAGAAAACAATAAAATAAAAAAGTAGATGAACACTGTACTCTGGAAATCTCTTCCACAAGAAAAATAAGGACACATTTTTCAAGAAATATGTACCATTATAAAATAAAAATAAAATAAAATAAAATAAATCTATGAAAGAAAAAGTGAGTAAAGAAAGTAAAAAAAAAGTAGGGTAAAAACATAAGTGAAGGAGAGAAATATTTCAGAGCTATGAAAGGAACTTAATAATATATCTACACTATTACAGAATAAATAAATACATTAAAAAGAACAAGTAAAGGAATTTAAATAGCAAAATATGCCAACTGCATTCAATATTAGAAGGTAATCCCCAAAATATGATATCCAGTTAAACTGTTCTTCATGTATAAATGTATATTTTTAAATGTTATACAATGTCCACAGACTCAACAATTTAACAAGCAAAAATGAGAACAGAAGCAAACACTGCTACTTTTGGTTGGAATCCAACCAACTAGGACATTTATCAAAATAAGAAGCTCAGGAATATAGAAGTTATACTATAAAAGAAATGCCATTGAACATTGAATCCACAAAGATGTAGTAATGGGGCTAAATAGCTGTTGTAGTTCTGGGGACAAAAGAATGTATTTTTAAAAAATGACAAAGCCCACGATATAAAATATTAATATAAACATGGTGGACTGCAGTAAAAATAAAAAGGCCCAAAAACAAAATTCTGGACATGGAGAACAGGGCTACTGTGTCTGTTGCTAAGGTTATTTTATATATTATGCCCTGTGTGGCTATGAAGGTAGAGACAGGTGACATATAAAGGCATGTTAAGAGTACTAATCCCCCCATCATTCTGGCAACAGTCAATAGTTACTATAGCTTTCCCAAAGCTAACAAATCATGAAATAGATTTAAGTGTGTTGTTTAAAGCACTAAAAGAAACCATCCAAAGAAGAGAAAACAATTTCTACACTCTCCAAATTCCCCTACAAAGAGGAGATAAAGAATTGAGGCAAATACAAAACAAATACTAGACAAATACAAAAAAAAAAAAAAGATGTATATGCATAGGCATATGTATCTTCCATGCCACTTCCATATCATGGCAAAGGTTGTGTAACATTATGCAACATGCTTTCCATTCAAATAAAGCATCTGACAGTGTTACATTGAAAAATTTACAAATGTACCTTTATTTTTCAACAGCATTGATAGAAAATTCTATTCCTCCAAAATTATGTAACATCTTAAAAGTCTTGCTATGGGCCTTCTTTGGAACTGTTGTTTCATTTTGTGTATCTTCAAGTGAGAGTTTAGTGTTCCAGATAGAAACATAAAATCCAGCATAAACAGCCACCAATAGCCTTTTGTTTATTTTACTATAAAGCTTGTACAACTAGAGCTTGCACAATTATCATCACAAGCTGTCAGCTTTCAAAACAGTTTATACTCTCATGGTTTTAGGGAAGCAATGGCTTTATGTTAAGTGGTTTTGTAAATATTACAAATATATATGTAAACACTTATAAAATATATGTAAAATAGCAATAAATCATACTCTTGAAATTATAAATGCAATTTTGAGGGCCTTTCTTATCTCCATGATAGTTTGAAAAGTGTGTTTGGGTTTTGAAATGTGCAACTAAAGTTAGTATGAGTTTTTATCTATTCACATTATCTGTAAAGTAGGGAGAATAGTTTGAATCAGTTAAATAACTAGCAATTATCTGATGGTTTAAGCAGAGACTAATTACACTGAATTGGAAATATCTAAGTGCCTATCAGTTTGTGTTACATGTTTGTTTAATTGGCTGAAAACCTTAAGAAAGTCTGATTAAGTACAACAGGATTGCATGTATGGAGGAATTCGAACTTTGGGTCAGGAATATTTTGCATGGATTTCTGTCTCAGTGGACAGTTAGGAGTAATAGGCAAACTTAGCATTTATTTAATATTTGTCCATAAATATAGAACTTAAGTGTTTCAATGTGGGATTCTGCTGGAATTAACACTTACCGAAAACTATGGTTTCTTAAGTAATTTGCATAAGATCTGAAGTGATTCTCTGAGAAACCTTGTAAAGCAGTTAAGTATTACTGGCTTATTTAAGATGATAAGACCCAGAGTTTAAGTAATATGTCCAAAATCAGTGAGTTTGTAAATGGGGAACAAGGGTTTGGGAAAAAAAAAAAAAATCTCTCTTAGAGCCCATGGATCCTTTAACACTGGGAATCATTACAGCATACCAGCTTGGATTTTGCAGAGTCAAGTGGTAGAAAGCCTTCTGGAAATATAATGTATGTCAAATACTGTAACCATTAAAGCAGGAAAAGAAACAACACTTAGCTTTTTGCCTCCCATTTGTTATCCCATCTTCAATGATTCAACACTGCTGCAGGTGGACAAGTTGTTTACTGAAAAAATCCAGAGTGACCTACATGTACACAGTGAATATCCAGCATATCTCATACATGATGACCCTAGCAATCCTCAAGAAATTATTCAGATTTCTTTATACTCAATATTTTTTAGTGTCTTCCTTTCAGTGGTTGAGGTAGTCCCATTGTTGAAATGCCCACACAAACACACTGAAAACCTTAGGAAGACATTTGAAATATTTTCCTATCAGTTTAGGGAAGTGTTGCATCACTGCTATGGACTGTCAGCCTCATTTTTGATTGGTCATTGACTCACTCATTTGTTTTTCCAATATCTGGGGTAACTGGCTTATCATTTGAGGGGGGAAATCTACATTATTAAGTTTTATTAATACATGGAAAATGGGTTCCCTTCTTCCTGGAGGTTTTTACAAAGTTCAAATAAATGGTAATCCTATATAATGTAATATAGAGTATTTGCATTTCTCTTTCTGTTGGCATTTCTAACTCAGCTCAAAATCCCTGGATGTGAGTATACATATGGTGCCTAAAGCTACGTTACTAAAAGAGACAGTCATATTTCATAGTCCAGAAGCTATGAGAAAAACCTTTCCTCTATTTTCTTTTCTGTCTTTTTTCCTCTGGAAGCTATTGCATCAATAATAGAAACAAGAGAAAGGCCATTTTGACAGACTTGCTAAGTCTACTCTTACATTTCACATCCATGCCTTATTTTGTCTTTTTCATTAATTCAATTTGGATGATTTGGCTTCATTTGAAGGGAAACCATCGTCAAACTCCGAATTAAATAAAATAATAAAAGTCATGTACTCCTTCACAGGACTATTATTTTTCACCTTGCAGCTATTTCCTGAATATCTCTTTCTTTTAAAACAATTTAATTTAGAAGTTCTCATAGACATTCTGTGTCCTTCATCATGGACTCTGAGACACAGAAATGACTGTGCAGGGTTACTTGACTCATTTTCATATGTTCATTTTAGGTAATAAAGTGGGGGAATTTTCTCTATACCTTAGCTTTGTACTAGAATTGTGTGGTGGCTTTATCCTGAGTGCAATCAGATGCTATACTCTAATGATACACATCTGCATTTATTAAATATGTAGACTTATGCTACACAAAATGATTTCCTGTTTTGCACAAGTAAGCAAGAATTATTATCAAAGGAAACTGGATGTACTGAAAGAAGGAAAAATGGTCAGGATGTTCAAATGAGCCTGAACATACAAAACTTTATGTACCTGATTTTTTCGTATTATTCCTAGAATTTTCCCCTCAAGTCACAAAAGAGTGGCCAAGAACACAAAAGTATTTGTTTTCTTTACCAAAAAATGGTACATATTCAGCAATGTATAATTTCTGTTATCGTATGTACAAAATATTGGCTTCAGGAAACAAGAAAACTTTGAAAGCCTTTAAAATTGGCTATTTGTGATAATATGACAAGGGATTAAAAATTATAGTTACCAGATTGCCATTTGCTACTAAACAATTTTAGTTCAACAACTCAAGTCCTCTTTTAGTAATGTAAAAATTGTTTGATTAATACTAGATAAGACTATAAATTCATTTGGGGCAGGAGGTAGATTACAGGCTCTCAAAAAGCAATATCTAAATTGTCAAGAACAACTCTACCTGACTACTAAAGGACATTGTGTGTAATCTTATATAAGAGGTAATTCTTGATTTATTTTCCTTGCATCCCCAATTTACTACTTATGTACTCTCATTTCCATTGATATAGTTGTATTCGTCTTCAGAACTCTTGGGACTGTACTGGGTTTGTCTGGCAAAATCTTAGCAATTAATTGAGTAGGTGTGTCTGCGTGTGTGTGTGTGTGTGTGTGTGTGTACCTGTGTGTATGTCTAAAAGAGAAAGAAAGGAAGATGAAGAGAGCATGTACAAAATTTGTGTTTTTTATTTATCTGAATTTTTTGAAGATGTTGAGTTAAATCTTAAGGAATTTAGGAACATTAACATTAGAAGATTAACTTGGTTTATTATTGATTTTTTATTGGCTTGTTTTATTTCCTTTGCTATTGTAGATGTGTTAAAAAAAATAAGATTTCATATTTCTACCAATGCCTTCTGCAAGCACAATGTTATTGTTCACTTTGCATGCCTGCTAGGTTACAATAGCACCACATGGTGACCAACTCCTTCCCGTGAACAACCCCAGGCCTTGCAGCTTTTGGAATATGAGCCAAGTTCTAGGTCAATGATCTCCTGTTGCTTTATTCTGATCTTGCTGGTACTGATTTCATTTCTGACTGGGCAAGTGTCATTCAAAAACAACAACAAAGTCCTTGCTTAAAGGATTTAACACAGATGAACCTTGCTGTATGTGTCTTTAAAAAAAGTGATCAGAACACAGCATATCCCTGGTAAAGTTGTAAATTATGGTTGCAAATGAGGCCACAAACAAAATTTTGCTCAAGGCATGAATCATAAATTCAAACAATAATCATCTCCTACGTGAGGCACAACTACTTTGTTTACTTCTTAGACACTGTTTCCTAAACATGAAGATGAAAGTAGGTCAAGGAAATTTAGCATCTTTTTCTCAT
>NC_138380.1:58485985-58557951 GCF_054177405.1 Leptonychotes weddellii
AAAAAAAAAAAATGTGATCAGACCCATGACCTTTGGTTAGAGTCTGATTTTCACATCAATTTAGAGTACTCTATATTACATATGCACCAGTGGATTCTCATATATGTTGAGAATGCATAATTTCAGAGCTTGACAATATAAATGTGTTTTAGATAGATGACAGGGTCTAACTTTTTAATACACTCTCACAGAAGGCAGAAAAGTGGAAATGAAAATGTAAAAGACCACTAGATAAAATACCAAAAATGAAATACTGTCTTGAAGCATTGACCAGACCGAGAATAACATATGCACCGGAGAAAAGTAGGTATGTTAAGTAAAATTAGGATTGTGCCTCCTGGCCATTATGTTGAGCTGATTATAAAGACTGGATATATATTTCAACTGAATATACAGAAGTTGCATATTTTTAAAAATTCCTACATAAGATTTTTCTTATTTTCTCTATGGAAACAGAGAAAATAACAAGTATAATATAAATCCAGATTGGCAGAAATATTTTCTTTTTTGTCTGCTTGTAAGAAAGTAAAGTTGATGGGAGAAAAAAAAAAAACATGGGTGATGAATGTAACTTATTTGTGCTCCCAGCTTTCAGAATTGTTTATTTCCTATCAAGATATTATGTGACTGCGTCATTGATATTCTATATATAAAATTAAACAAATACCTTTAGTTCAACCAAAAATAAATGCTAAAAAGTTTTAGATAAACTGCTTGTTCTTCTAAATTGCAAAGAATATAGATTATGAAAATGGAAAGATATCTTATATAGAAGAAGAGGCTGATAACATTAATCAAAATTATTCCTTGTAAAAACCACTTGGTGCGGATATTATTTCAAAAGCATTAACCTAAATAGAAATGGCTAAAATCTTAACCATTTATTGTCAAGTGTAGGCTGGAATCAAGACACAAGAGTCCTTTAGCAACAAATATCAAAATTTGGGGAAGAATGGGTCACTGAGGATAGTAATTATGTTGACAGCTCATTATAAAGATCGAGGACATTTTTGCTTTTTCTGTTTTATTTTTTTCTGAAACAATATAAATAGTGGTGGTAACAATTGGCGGTTGCAAAGTGCTTTATTGTTTAGTAAGTGCATCACATTTGATAGCACATCTGACTGTTCCAAACACTTTCAGATGTATCATCTTATCTTTCCCCTTTCCAAAAATGAGGAAAAGTAGGTCTACACCACCAGTAGGTTATGGACAGCGAGTATTCCAATACTAGGCCCCATGCTCTTGGTAGATAACACTTTATATCCTGCATCATCTTCCCTTTCTGGTGATAGAATGGTTTGACAGAAACACCACCATAATTATTATTCCAATTTTAAAAGATTTTCAAATGATAATACCAAGTGAAAAAAAGACAGTGACAGCGATTATGTGGAATAATATTATCAAGCAAATTTTTAAAAAGATTTTAAAAAGCAAGATAGCTTTTTATATAACATATTTTGTGATAACAAAAAGAGGTAAAATTGAATTGCTACAAGAATTTGGCAGATAAGTGACTGATTATTTAAATTATTCCATCTTTTCAGAATAGATGCATACTTTATATTTGGGGTTATTACAGCAACAATTGTAAAATTGGGGCAAACAAAATCATTCAAACCATTTAATGTCTCTTTTTAATCCCTGTACTTCTTATGTACTGACCGCTACTAGTAATTTTTTTTTCACTAAAATCTGAAAGAATAAATGGAACACTGTCATATATTTTAATCAGGAATGGTTTGGGAGTTTACAAGGAGTAAGAAAAGTGCCAGGAATCAACTTTGGCAATCATTTCCCATGGCGAGATGACGAGTGAAGAATAGGATAGCTGAACTACATCAAGATTGAATTTGCAGTTGATAATGCCTTTGCAGTTCTGCCCTATTTTAGAGGACTTTCTTGGCTGAAAGGCAAATTTGGAGATCTGCTCAAGGTTAGGAGATTTAAATCTAAAAGCTATACAAATGCAACATATTTTACTAACTAAAAATTCGATGGTTCTTGCACGCGTGTATGGGCTGGCTCCAGCACATTGCTGCCTAAAATCCATTATTCAGTAATTCATACTGAACCTAGCAATATTTTAATACATTAGAAAGTAAAATGACTTCTTTTGATTCAGATTTTAAATACATGGTATCTAAATTTTCAAGAATGAGTTAACTTTTAGGGGCACCTGGGTGGCTCAGTCCTTAAGCGTCTGCCTTCAGCTCAGGTCATGATCCCAGGTCCTGGGATCGAGCCCCACATCGGGCACCCAGCTCAGCGGGAAGCCTGCTTCTCCCTCTCCCACTCCCCCTGCTTGTGCTCCTGCTCTCACTGTGTCTCTCTCTCTGTCAAATAAGGAAATAAAATCTTAAAAAAAAAAAAAGAGCAATGAACTAGAGCACAAATGTCAATGGTTTTTAGTATATTCCCATAGTTGTGCAACTATCACAAGTACCTAACATCATCACTCCAAAAAGAAATCCCAAACCCATTATGAGTCATTATCCATTCTATCTCCTCCAGGTCCTGGCAACTATAAATCTACTGTCTCTCTGAACTTGCGTATTCTAGACATTTCATATAAATGAAATCATATGATGTATGACTACTTTCCATCACTTAACATCATGTTTCCATTGTATGGACATAGACATTTTGTTTATTTGTGCATCAGCTAATGGGTATTTGTGTTGTTTCCACCTATTTGCAATTGTGAATAGTGCTGCTATGAAAATGCATGTGCAAGATTTTTTTGAATACTTGTTTTCAAAGATTTTGGGTATATAGCTAGTAGTAGAATTGCTAGGATATACAGTAACTCTGTGTTTAATCTACTGTGAACTGCAGTGCTACAAGGTGGCTATACTATTCAATAATCCCACCACCAATGTATGAAGATTTGAATTATTCTACATTCTTGACAATACTGAATAGTCTGTCTTTTTTATGTCAGCTAACATAGAGGGTATGAACCTACAATTAAAATCATTTTAATTTTGATTTGCATTTCTCCAATGAATAATGATACTGAGCAAATTTTAATGTGCTTATTGGTCATTTTTATCCCATCTATGAGAAATATTTATTCAAATCCTTTGCTCATGTTTTAATTGGGTTATTTGACTTTTAAAATTGGAGTTATTAATGTTATTTATATATTCTGAATGTAAATCCCTTATCATATATATGATGCACAAATATTTTCTCACATTTTGTGGATTGACTTTTCAGTTTCTTAAAGGCATTCTTTGAAGTGTAAAAGTTTTTCTTTTTGGGGGAGGAGCAGAAGGAGAGGGAGAAAGAATCCCAAGCAGGGTCCATGCCTACTATGGAGCCCAACTAGGGGCTCAATCTCATGACCCTGAGATCATGACATGAGCCGAAATCAAGATTTGGACACTTAACTGACTGAGCCATCCAGGTGCCCCTAAAAGTTTTCCATTTTAATAAAGTCCAGCTTATCTATTGTTTATTCCTTTGGTTGCTTGTGTATTTAATGCTATCTCTAAACAACCATTGTCAAACCAAATGCAACAAAGATTTATTCCTATGTTTTCTTCTAAGAATTTTATAGTTATAACTCTTACATTTAGATCTATGATCCATTTTTTGGTTGTTGTTTTGTTTAGAGAGCGAGAGGGAGAGGGGAGAAAAGGGGGGGAGGAAGAGTGGGGGAGGAGCAGAGGGAAAGGAGAGAAAGAATCCCAAGCAGGCTTCATGCCCAGTGCAGAGCTGGATGCAGGGCTCAATCTCACAACCCCAAGATCATGACCTGAGCCCATGAGCTGAAATCAAGTGTGAGATGCTTGAATGACTGAACCACCCAGGTGCCCTGTTCTATGATTTATTTTTAAACAACTTTTGTATGTGCTGTGAGAGCCCAACCTTCATTCTTTCTCATAGATATCCAGTTTTCCTGACACCATTTGTTAAAAATACTATTTTTTTCCTTATTGAAGGAAAGTCTTGGCACCTCTGTTGAAAAACAATTTATGATAATTATGAGAGTTAATTTGTGGACTCTCAATTCTATTCCATTGGTCTAAATTTTGTCTTTATTTTGGTATCACATTGTCTTGATTACTATAGCTTTTAGTAAATTTTGAAGTTGGGATATGTGAGTGCTCCAAGTTTGTTATTTTTCAGTATTATTTTGACTATTTTGGTCTCCCTGCATTTCCATTTTAATTAAGATCAGCTTATCAATTTTGCAAACAAAGGGCAACTAGTATTTTGATAGGGGTGAGACAGAATTAATATATTAATTTGGAAAATATTTTGAACATGAGATATTTTTCCATTTATTTGTCTTCTTTAATTACATTCAACAATACTTTGTAGTTTTCAGAGTACAGGTCTTATGGTTTTGTTTAAATTTATTCCTAAAGATTTTATTCTTTTTGATGCTATCACATGGAATTTTCTTAATTTTTTTCCCACTGCTAATTGCTAATGAATAGATATACATTTGATTTTTGTCTATAGAGCTTGTACTCTGCAAACTTAACTCACTTATTAGTCATAAGAGTTTGTTGGTGCATTCCATAGGATGTTCTACATATAATATCATACCACCTGTGAGGAGAGATAGTTTTGCTTCTTCCTTTCCAATCTGCGTGGGTTTGTTTTGTTTGTTTGTTTTTTCCTTTTTTCTTTTATGCCTTTCTAATGGACTGACTCTTTTATCCTTCTAAATTATCTTTCTTTGCCTCTAATAATAATTTTTGCCTTAAAGTGTATTTCATCTGATATTAGTACTATAAATCCTTCTCTCTTTATGTTACTATTTGCATGGTATATGTTTTTTGCATCTTTCAAACTACTTGTGTCTTTGAATCTAACATTTGTCCATTTTAAATACTCTATAGTTAGACCATGGCTTTTCATTCATTTTGCCAACCTCTGCCTTTTAATTGGAGTGTTTAGATCATTTACACTTAATGTAATTAGTGATGAATTTGAATTTACATCCACCATTTTTCTAGTTCTTTACACCTTAGGTACATTTGCTTTCTCAATACTTTCATTACTGCCTTTATTTTTGTTAAATAGATTTTGTCCTAGTGTGACATTTAATTTCCTTGTTTCTTAGTGTTTCTCCTAAAGATTTCAATTAATCCCTTAACTTAAAACATTATTTCTGATTAGTATCAATTTATTTTCAATAGTATATAGAAACTTTGCATCCAGTATAACTCCATTCCTTCCCACTTCCTTTGTGCTATAATGGTCATACAAATTTTGTCATTATATACTGTAAGCCCATCAGTGTAGTTTTTTAATTATTATTGTTATTATTATTATTATTATTATTATTATTATTATTTTATGTAATTTTTGTTTAAATTAGATCGTAAAAGAAAAGGTCTTCAACCAAAATCAGATCTGTACTGTCTTTACATTTACATATATAGTTATCTTTACCAGTCTCTTTGTTTTGTTCATTCAAGTTATTGTCTAGCATTCTCCTTTCAGGCTGACAGACATCCTTTAGTAGTCTCATGGGGAAGGTCTGCTAGATATTATTTCTCAGTTTTTGTTTATCTAGAAATGTATTTCTCCTTCTTTTTGAAAGATAGTTTTTCTAGTTATAGGAATCTTTGTTGACAATTTTTGTTTTAACACTCTTTTTTTTTTTTCCCTAGTCCATGCCCACATCTGAGTACACAATTGGGTAGCCAGAAGACAAGGATGGGGGGTAGGAAGAGCAGGGTTACTGCTGCAACAGGCCATGAGGAGGCACAGTGTCAGGGAGTTTGGAATAGGGAACAGGCCAAGCAGGCAGGGGCAGCAGTTCAGGCAGGAGAACAAAAGGTGTTAAGAGGAGATGAGGACAGCACAGCAAAAAGTTCATGGGGGGCCCAGAGGATGAATTCAGCACTTTAAATGTGTCATCCCACTGACTTCTGGCTTCCATAGTTTTTTTAATAAAATGTTAGTTGTTAATCTTATTGAAGATCCCTTGTATACAGATAATCTCTTGCCACTTGAACAGTTGCCTTTGTCTTTGACTTTTAACAGCTTAGCTGTGATGTGTCTGGAAGTGAATCACTTTGAGTTTATCCTGCTTGGAATTCATGAAACTTCTTGGATGTGTAGATTAATGTTTTTCATCAAATTTGGGAAGTTTTCAGACATTATTTCTTCAAATAGTCCTTCTGTCCCTTTGTTTCTATCTCTCCTTCTGGTAATCTCATTATGCAATTGCTTGAATGTTTAATGGTGTCCTATAGGTCTGTAGCTCTGTTCATGTTTCTTTATTCTTTTTTCTTTCTGTTTTTCAGATTGTATAATATCAAGGGACTTATCTAAAAGTTTGCTGATTCTTTCTTCTGCCAGTTTAAATCTGTTGTTCAGCTCCTAGGGTGATTTTTTTTTTTTAATTTACTGTGATTTTCAAATCCAGAATTCCTCTTTTGTTATAATTTCAATCTTTTTGTTGGTATTCACTATTTTTTGAGATATTATCCTCATACTTTCCTCTAATTATTTAAAGATGGTCTCCTTTAGTTCTTCGAATATATTTATAACAGTTGTTTTAAAGTCTGTTTAGTCAGTTTAATGACTGGACTTCCTCAGGGGTAGTACTATCAACTGCTTTTTTCTCCTGTGTATGAATTAAACCAATTTTCCTGTTTCTTTGGGTATCTCTCCTTTTTTGGTCATAAACTGAACATTTTAAATAATATAATGTGGCAACTCTAGAAATCAGATCTCACCTCCTAGGTTTATCATTTTTACAGCTTGTTTAATGACTCTTCTGATCTAATTCTATAAAGCCTATATTCTTTCTGATATGTGGTAATTGAAATCTTGGCTTGATTAACTTAGTGGTCAGTTAGTGATTTGTCACAAATTTTCTTAAATTCCTTGAACCAGTAAATCTCTCAGCTTTTGCGCAGAACTTCAGTGTACCAGCTGTTTATAATTCTGCTTAGCATTCAATTTCCGCTTTTGTAGTGCCTCAAGGTCAGCCATTGCTGACTCATTAGGGCCCCCTCAGGCCTTTCCTGGCCATATGCATAGCCCCACATATGGAAGTACCTCTTACATTCCCAGAAATACGTCATAGCTTTTTCAAAGTGTTTCCCATGTACATATCATTACACATATGTTCTTCTTAAGTTCTTCGGTCAACCTCTCATTTGTCCTAACTTGGTATTGCTGCCTTAGGCAGCTGCACACATAAACAATTTTCACTTTTTTTTTTTTTTTGGACAATCATCTATGGATCATCTGTTCTCACAAGCTGAGCTCCAAATCATGTCAAATAAAGCTCTAAGTAGGTAAAATAGTAAAAGATCTCTGGGTTTTATATTTCTGGGGAAGCTCTAATCACATTTTGCACCCTCCATTGGCTGTCAGGCTACTGTTTTCCACAACTACTATTACGTAGGTGCCAGTATTCAAGAATACATGTTGCTGGAAAGGGATTTATGGGAATAGAGCAAGTTAAAACACCTTTACAAAGCTAACTGTTCCTTTCAAGATTCAACTATGTTCCTTGAATAAGCACTCTTTGGACATTTGTAGCCTTGGGTTAATTCCCAGAATTCTAAAAAAGTCGATTTTGACATATTTCACCAGTGATCTTATTTTTATGGAGTAGCAGATTTTTGGAAGTCTTTACTCTATCATTTGAAAATTGCTTCTCCACATTAAAGTTTTTGATGCTATTTTAATTTTTAAAATTTTTTTACCTTATTAAACAAATGAGATCTTATATTGAAAAACAGCAAAATGTGTTTCTTTGTAAAAATTAGTATAGGGGCCTAATCTAAAGATTAAGAAACACTTTCAGAACCCTTAGTACTGTTATGATTTTACCCATGAGAAGTCAATTGTAATATAATTTTTATATTTCTGAGTTAAGAAACTCTTCTACACATAATAAAACAATATGGCACATAACATTTATTGAACATTTAATATATAAGAAGCATGTTCTAAGCACCATAATTCCAATTTATTTAACAAATATTTCATTCCAGATATGCAGACATTGCACATACATAGTCTCTGCTCTCATGTAGCTTACATTATCTTAGAGGGAGTAACATAAATAAGTACATACGTGAGAAAGATAAATTGGAATATAGTAAATAATATTTTTAAAAGGAACAAACATATCCTGAGATAGTGAGTGAGTGGTGGAACGGATACTAATTTAGGCTGTGTTGTCAGCAAAGATTTCTTTAAGTGAGTATCATTTGAGGTGAGATATGAAGAGCAGGATAGACACAGACATGCATATATCAGAGATAGAGCATTTCACACCAACAAACCAGCAAATAAAGGTACTCTAAAGCCAAAAACAAATTTGCTATATTTCCAAAATAGAGGTATGGCCTTTGTCACTGGTGTATTGTGAAAGAATATAAGAACAGAGGTTAACAGGGGCAGAAACGTAGGCAATGACAAATCATGCAGGGTAATGAAAAGTAATTTTATTTAAAATACAATGGGAAAACACAGCAGAATTTTAAGCAGAAGAGTGATACTGTCTGATTTATACTTTGCATGGATGTTTCTGGCTGTTTTGTGGTGAATGGAGTATAGGAATTGAAGAGTGACAAAGGCAGTCAGGTTAAAAGGCTATTACAATATACAATACAACCCATTTCTCTCTGTTGGTTGTAGTGATGGAGAAACTGGATATAACATATAGAACAATAGTATAAAATGTGAATTCAGAATAGATAGAACTTTTTGACACACTGAATGTTAAGAAGAGGAAAGCATCCAATGTGACTTCTAGATTTTTCACTTGAGCAGCTGAATCGATATTGTTGGCAGTTATAGAAATGAGATAAATAAAGCAAAAACTGGTTGGGCAAATGAAAATAAAATCTTCTGTTTGGGCCATATTAAATTTGTAGTATTTATTAGTAGGACTGGCTACTTATAGAGTCCAGTGTAAAATGAAAACGTGGAGTCCTTGTTCATAAATTATAAGAATTTCAAAATGGTGAGAGCAGAGCATTAAGTCAAGTATGGGATTTTCCTAAGCACAAGCCTCTGCATGAATGTGTACCTAGATGAAGGCACCCCTGCCACTGGACAGCCAAGAAGAGACTTCTATCAGGTGTACATTGATGCATTAGGCTGTGACAGGACTTATCAGGGACAAAGCCACCCAATTCAAGGTGAGCTACTCACAAAGCATTAGCCAGATCTGGGGATAAAATTGAGGTTGTCAATCTACAATGCTACTGAAGTTTGAACATAAGAATGAAAAAAGACCTTGAAAAGGTGAGTGGTTTTTACAGGAATAGGAACATTTTATCCAACATAATTGAAGGGAAGGGAAAGAATGTGAATAAGGATATTGTGTGTTTGATAGATTTGAAAATGGAAAGGTGAGGGAGTTTATGTAGTAATAGGGAAAAATGAAAACCATTCATTGGCTGAAAATGTGTGTGTGCTCAAGTGTATTTGTATGTGTGAGTGGAGTGTGTGAGTGAGGTGGATAGAGATTTAATGACCTAGGAGGTCTGAAACAATTGTGGGGGTGAAAGTGCAAACACAAAGAAATTTAATGGGCATATTGGATGCCTATTTGAGATGATGGCAATTATTTTAAAATTAGACCAATCATCTCTCTTGTAAGTTTTTGTCTAGCTGTACCTACATAGGTGCAGATATCAAATAGATGAATCCAGGGACTATAAGACTGGCAGGGCAAAGGAATTGAGGCTGGCTGCAAGGAAGTGTTTATTGTGATAGATCTTGGAAATACAGGGAGAGAAGGAAGGTCATGCGGTGTCAGTAGGGGTAATAATTAATGAAAATGCAATCAATTCAGTGATGTGAAGATTATGGGAGTAGGGGTTTCTGGAGAAGGAGGAAGGAGAATTTGGGGGAGAGGGTTTCTGGAGGAGGAGGAAAAAGAAATAATTTGAAATCACATTATAGAGAAGGAGGATCACTATCATCACATCACAGCCTTAATGACAGATGGTGCATTTGAGATGGCACATTGGAAATGTTGGCAAGGACATAAAGGACCTGAAAATTTGATCTAATTAGTAGATGTTCAGAGCCCCACGGGTCTTAAAGATGATGAAGATAACTGATCTCAGAGGCTAGAAATTCTGGTGGTATCTCTCATAAACAGAAATATGACACAGGGAATAACTCTTTGGATCTATTAAAGGGATACTGGGTATGAGCTCAAGCCAAAAATCTTGGAGTGACTGGTGATAGACATCCCTTGAAGTATGCAGTGAAGGTCAAGGCAATGATTAAATCACAGCGCTCCTTTAGTGGGTTGATCTGCAATGCTTAAAATAGGTGAGAGAAACATAGAACACAGAAATCTAGGCAGTCTGTAGCTTTAAATCTATGCTATCATAAATATCCATACAGCTTTGTGAGGTAAATGTTTATTCATTTATACAGAAAAAGAAAATTATGGCTTAAAGGAATTAGAAAATCTTGCCCCAAAATACACAAAAATCAGTGGCAAATCCAGTATCAAATTAAAGTCTTTGGTTCCAGAAACTCTAACCATTATACAAACTGCTTCTTCTCTAATCTCACCTTTGATCTGCAGTACAATACTGGTAATTAGGTAAAGTTATATTTGACTATTACGCCCTTTTTTTCAGATGTGAAAACTGAGTCAGTTTAGGGTAAGTCAATTTCTTAGTCATGCAGCTTATAAGTGACCCATCCAGGACTTGAACACTTTGCCCAAGATGTACAGAGTAAAGTGGGGCTTTTAAGATTCGAAATAAACAGTATCTCATAAGAAGACCTCTTGTTAAAATGTGCTTGTTTTTCCGGATTGAAAACAGTATATAAATTTAAACCTCTAATTCAAAGCAAAAAGTAGGAAACTGTCTACTTGTGAATCCTTTTGTCTTACACTAGAATGAGGAGAAATGGATTAAATGAAAAGCTCCCATAGATTTGAGAGGGTTCATCTGAGTGTAAAAGTGCGGCAGTGACTGAATGTATTTTATATATTGTAGCATTTTAAGATCTTGGGCGTATTATAAGTAAATGATTTAACTACTTTCAGCTGTCCTGTAAGCTGTTCATAATCACTGATTTTGCTTTTCAGATGAGCATAATAAAGTTCTCAATATAGCTCTTTCAACGGCAACAGCAGTGCTGACTCTTCAAGATGAGATGGCTCAGTCACACAGGATATCTTCACATCTAAGCAAAGCAAAAATTAAAAAAAGGAATGAAAGTCCATGCAGTTGCAGTCTCACATGTCTTTGGTTTCTTTTTTGTTAGATGAAGGCATTGAGTCTTCGAAAAGTTAGACACTTTTAATCAAATGTTTCCAATGGTATATACAACGGCTTCTGACCTCAGTAATTCTGGTAAAATGGCATTTTTCAATTTAGTAATTTCTTTTTATAAGTCTGATTTACAAGCCAATTCTGATATTGTCAGATTAAAATGTGTGCCAACTAAAAACAAAACAAAACACTACCAATAGACCTTTACCAATGAACTAAGGTACCCTTGTTTGTGAGAACATCTGTGTCCTTGTCTCATTTTGATCACTATCTTCTCTTAGGAAACTAGAGAAGACAAAAAAGGCAATGTGTAGTGACAGAAAGACTTGGGCCAAGAGTTAAATCCTCTGATAGGGTCCGTGAATGTCCATTTGACCTTAGTGAAGTTGCCTCACCTTTTTGAGTTTAGCTTTGAATTTGGGTCAAATAACTCCACTTTATAGATAGAAATATGCTAAAGGTAGACACCATGAGAAGACTTTTTTTTTGGTAAGTTATGTATGAAAAGATGCTTTGATTTAAGACTTTTATAAAATTAAGGTTCTAAAAATATCCTGCATTGTTGTTTTAGGTGGGTTTTTTTTTTCATATCTTACCTTTTCATTTTATCAGTGTCTTCCCTTGCAGTGCAAAAGCTTTTTAGTTTGATGTAGTCCCACTTGTTTATTTTTGAAATCCAAAAAATCATTGCCAAGACTGATGTCAAAGAACTTATGTTTTCTAGTTTTATGATTTCAGGCCTATGTTCAAGTCTTTAATCCATTTTGAGTTGATTTTTTTTGTATGGTGTGATATATGGGTCCAGTTTCATTGTTTTGCATGGATCTATTATGTTTTCCCAGAACCATTTACTGAAGAGACTATCCTTTCCCCATTGTATATTCTTAGTTATTTTTTCATAAGTTAACTGATCATATATGCCAGAGTTTATTGGGCTTTCTATTCTCTTTATTGATCTGTGTGTCTGCTTTTATGCCACTACCATACTGTTTTGATTATTATAGCTTTAAAATACAGTTTGAAATCAGCAATTGTAAAACCTCCGGCTTTGTTCTTCTTTCTCAAGACTGCTGTGGCTATTCAAGGTCATACCGATTTTAGGATTGTTTCTTCTATTTCTGGGGAAAATGCCATTGGAATTTTGATAGGCATTACTTTGAATCTGTAGATCAATTTGGATAATATGGATCTCTTAAAAATATTAATTTTCCAATCCATGATAAGGAATAAAACTTCCCTACAAGAAATATTGAAAGGGGTCCTCTAAGCATAGAGAGCCTAAAAGTAACATAGACCAGAAAGGAATAGAGACAATATACAGTAACAGTCACCTTACAGGCAATACAATGGCACTAAATTCATATTTTTCAATAGTTATCCTGAATGTAAATGGGCTAAATGGCTCAATCAAAAGACAGGGTATCAGATTGGATAAAAAAACAAGACCCATCTATATGCTGTCTGCAAGAGACTCATTTTAGACACAAAGACACCTCCAGATTGAAAGTGAGGGGGTGGAAAACCATTTACCATGCTAATGGACATCAAAAGAAAGCTGGGGTGGTAATCCTTACATCAGACAAATTAGATTTAAACCAAAGACTATAATAAGAGATGAGGAAGGACACTATATCCTACTTAAAGGGTCTATCCAACAAGAAGATCTAATTGTAAATATCTATGTCCCCAACATAGGAGCAGCCAATTATATAAGCCAATTAATAACAAAATCAAAGAAACACATTGACAACAATACAATAATAGTACAGAACTTTAACACCCCCCTCACTGAAGTGGACAGATCATCTAAGCAAAAGATCAACAAGGAAATAAAGACTTTAAATGACACACTGGACGAGATGCACTTCACACATATATTCAGAACATTCCATTCCAAAACAACAAAATACACACTCTTCCCTACTGCCCATGGAACATTCTCCAGAACAGATCACATCCTAGGTCACAAATCAGGTCACAAACGGGACTAAAAGATTAGGATCATTCCCTGCCTATTTTCAGACTACAATGCTTTGAAACTAGAACTCAATCACAAGAAGAAAGTCGGAAAGAACTCAAATACATGGAGGCTAAAGAGCATCCTACTGAAGGATCAATGGGTCAACCAGGAAATTAAAGAAGAATTTAAAAAATTCAGGGAAACAAATGAAAATGAAAACACAACTGTTCAAAATCTTTGGGATGCAGCAAAGGCAGTCCTAAGAGGAAAGTATATAGCAATACAAGCCTTTCTCAAGAAACAAGAAAGGTCTCAAATACACAGCCTAACCCTACACCTATAGGAGCTGGAGAAAGAACAGCAAATAAAGCCTAAACCCAGCAGGAGAAGAGAAATAATAAAGATCAGAGCAGAAATCAATGGAATACAAACTAAAAGAACAGTAGAACAGATCAATGAAACTAGGAGATGGTTCTCTGAAAGAATTAATAAAACTTATAAACCCCTGGCCAGACTTATCAAAAAGAAAAGAGAAAGGACCCAAATCAACAAAATCATGAATGAAAGAGGAGAGATCACAACCAACACCAAAGAAATACAAACAATTATAAGAACATATTATGAGCAACTCTATGCCAGCAAATCAGATAACCTGGAAGAAATGGATGCATTCCTAGAGATGTATCAACTACCAAAACTGAACCAGGAAGAAACAGAAAACCTGAACAGACCTATAACCACTAAGGAAATGGAAGCAGTCACCAAAAATCTCCCAAAAAACAAGAGCCCAGGGCCAGATGGCTTCCCAGGGGAATTCTACCAAACATTTCAAGAAGAATTAATACCTATTCTTCTGAAGCTGATTCAAAAAATAGAAATGGAAGGGGAACTTCCAAACTCATTTTATGAGGCCAGCATTACCTGATCAAAACCAGACAGAAGAAGTGAAACTCTCACTTTTTGCAGATATGATACTTTACATGGAAAACCCAAAAGCCTCCACCCCAAAACTGCTAAAACTCATACAGGAATTCAGTCAAGTGTCAGGATATAAAATTAATGCACAAAAATCAGTTGCATTTCTATACACCAACAACAAGACAGAAGAAAGAGAAATTAAGGAGTCGATCCCATTTACAATTGCACCCAAAACCATAAGATACCTAGGAATAAATCTAACCAAAGAGGCAAAGAATCTGTATTCAGAAAACTACAGAATACTCATGAAAGAAACTGAGGAAGACACAAAGAAATGGAAAAAACATTCCATGCTCATGGATTGGAAGAACAAATACTGTGAAGATGTCAATGCTACCTAGAGCAATCTACACATTTAATGCAATCCCTATCAAAATACCATCTACTTTTTTCACAAAAATGGAACAAACCTAAAATTTGTATGGAACCAGAAAAGACCCCGAATAACCAGAGGAATGTTCAAAAAGATAAGCTAAGATGGTGGCATCACAATTCCAGACTTCCAGCTCTATTACAAAGCTGTCATCATCAAGACAGCATGGTACTGGCACAAAAACAGACACATAGATCAATGGAACAGAATAGAGAGCCCAAAAATGGACCCTCAACTCTATGGTCAACTAATTTTCAACAAAGCAGGAAAGAATATCCAATGGGAAAAAGACAGTCTCTTCAACAAATGGTGTTGGGAAAATTGGACAGCCACATGCAGAAGAATGAAACTGGACCATTTCCTTACACCACACATAAAAATAAACTCAAAATGGATGAAAGACCTAAATGTTAGACAGGAGTCCATCAAAATCCTCAAGGAGAATACAGACAGCAACCTCTTCAACCTCAGCCACAGCAACTTCTTCCTAGAAACATCACCAAAGGCAAGGGAAACAAGGGCAAAAATGAACTACTGGGACCTCATCAAGATAAAAAGCTTTTGCACAGCGGGGTGCCTGGGTGGCTCAGTCGTTAAGCGTCTGCCTTCGGCTCAGGTTGTGATCCCAGGACTCTGGGATCGAGCCCCACATCGGGCTCCCTGCTCCGCGGGGAAGCCTGCTTCTCCCTCTCCTACTCCCCCTGCTTGTGTTCCCTCTCTCACTATGTCTCTCTCTGTCAAATAAATAAATAAAATCTTTAAAAAAAAAAAAAAAAAGCTTTTGCACAGCAAATGAAACAGTCAACAACACCAAAAGACAACTGACAGAATGGGAGAAGATATTTGCAAATGACATATCACATAAAGAACTAGTATCCAAAATGTATAAAAAACTTATCAAACTCAACACCCAAAGAACAAATAACCCAATCAAGAATGGGCAGAAGACATAAACAGACATTTCTGCAAAGGAGACATCCTTTGGCCAACAGACACATGAAAAAGTGCTCAACATCACTTGGCATCAGGGAAATACTAATCAAAACCTCAATGAGATACCACCTCACTCAGTCAGAATGGCTATAATTAACAAGTCAGGAAAAGACAGATGTTGGCAAGGATGTGGAGAAAGGGGAACCCGCCTACACTGTTGGTGGGAATGCAAGCTGGTGCAGCCACTCTGGAAAACAGTATGGAGGTTCCTCAAAAAGTTGAAAATAGAGCTATCCTATGACCCTGCTAATGCACTACTGGGTATTTACCCCAAAGATACAAATGTAGGGATCTGAAAGGGTACATGCACCCCAATGTCTATAGCAGCAATGTCCACAATAGCCAAACTATGGAAAGAGCCAAGATGTCCATTGATAGATGAATGGATAAAGAAGATGTGGTATATATATATATACAATGGAATATTATGCAGCCATCAAAAAAACCCCGAAATCTTGCCATTTGCAACTGATGTGGATAGAACTAGAGGGTATTATGCTAAGTGAAATAAGTCAATCAGAGAAAGACAAGTAACATATGATCTCACTGATATGAGCAATTCTTAATCTCAGGAAACAAACTGAGGGTTGCTGAAGTGGTGGGGGGTGGGAGGAATGCGGGCTGGGTGATAGACATTGGGGAGGGTATGGGCTATGGTGAGTGCTGTGAATTGTGTTAAGACTGAAGAATCACAGACTTGTACCTCTGAAACAAATAATACATTATATGTTAAAAAAAAGAAGATAGTAGGAAGGGGAAAATGAAGGGGGGGAATCAGAAGGGGGAGATGAAACATGAGAGACTATGGACTCTGAGAAACAAACTGAGGGTTTTAGAGGGGAGAGGGGTGGGGTGGATGGGTTAGCCCAGTGATGGGTATTAAGGAGGGCTCGTACTGAATGGAGCACTGGGTGTTACATGCAAACAATGAATCATGGAACACTACATCAAAAACTAATTATGTAATGTATGATGACTAATATAACATAATAAAATAAAATTTAAAAATTTTTCTTTCCATTTATTTCCATATTCTTTGATTTCCTTCATCAATGTCTTACAGTTTTCAGTGTATATGTCTCTTATCTCCTTGATTGAATTTATTCCTAGGTATTTCATTCTTTTTGATGCAATTGTAACTGGGTTGTTTTCTTAAGTTCTCTTTCTGATAGTTTGCTGCTAGTGCATAGAAACACACTGATTTTTGTATATTGACTGTGTATCCTGCAATGTTACTGAATTCACTTGCAAGTTACAGTGTTTTGTTGGAATCTTTATGGTTTTTCTCTGTATATTATCATGTCATCTACAAAGAGAGACATTTTACTTCTTCCTTTCTGATTTAGATGATGTTTATTTCTTTTTCTTTACTAATTGCTCTGGCTAGGACTTCCAGTAATATGTTGAATAAAAGTGGCAAGAGTATCCTTCTTGTCTTGTGCCTGATCTTACTAGAAAACCTTTCAGCATTTTAACATTGAGTATGATATTAACTGCAGCCTTGTAATTAATGGCCTTTATTATGTTGAGGTATATTTCCTCTATACCCAGTTTATTGAGAACTTTTTATCATGAAGTTATGTTAAATTTTGTCAAATGCTTTGTCTGGATCTATCGAGATTATCATATAATTTTTATCCTTCATTTTGTTTATGTGGTGTATCACATAGATTGATTTGTGGATGCTGAATTGTTCTTGCATCCCTGGAATAAATCCCATTTGATCATGGTGTATGATCTTTTTAATGTGCTACTGAATCTGGTTTGCTAATATTTTGTTGAGGATTTTTGCAGCTATGTTCATCAGGGATACTGGCCTGCAATTTTCTTTTCTTGAAACATTCTTTCATGGCTTTGGTGTCAGGGTAATGTTGCCCTCATTAAATGAGTTTGGAATTGTTCCCTCCTCTTCTATTTTTTGGAAGAGTTTGAGGAGGACTGATATTAATTCTTCTTTAATTGTTTGGTAGAATTCCCCAGTGACATTATCTGCTCCTGGACTTTTTTTCTGTAGGGAGTTTTTCAATTACTAATTCAACCTCTTTACTAATTACTGGTCTATTTTGATTTTCTATGTCTTCCTAATGTACTCTTGGTATAGGTTGTATGCTTCTAGGAATTTATTCATTTCTTCTAGGTTGTGCAATTTGTTGGTGTATGATCAGAGTAGTCTGTTATAATCCTTTCTATTTGTGTGGTACCAGTTGTAATGTTTGCTCTTCCACTTCCAGTTTTATTTATCTGAGTTCTCTTTTTTCTTGGTAAGTCTAGCTAAAGGTGTGTCTATTATATGGTTTATCTTCTCAAAGAACCAGCTCTTAGTTTCACTGATATCTTCTATTGTGTTTTTAGTTTCTATTTCATGTATTTCTGCTCTGATATTTGTCATTTTCTTCCTTCTACTAACTTTGTAGTTAGCATATTTTATATTAACTTATATATAATAAATATATAAATATGTATATAACATATATATTTATGTTATTTATCTTTATATAGTTATACATTTATTTTATATATATTTTTAATATAAACAAAATTATATAAATCCCATCTTTAAATTCCTTCCAAATGATTCTTCCCACTTAGCAGAAATCTAAAATCCTTAAGTTGGCCAAGAAGTTCCTGCATGATATGTCATCTGTCACACTCATCAATCATATATCATATTCCTCTCTTCTCTTCTGTTTTGTCATGCTAGTCTTCTTTTAGTTTATTAGCTATGTATAGATTTTTCCACCTTCATGTTATTCACATTTGTAATTCTCTTTGCATAGAATGCTCCTTCTGGTGAACCCTTTAGAAGATAAATTCAATTATTTATTTTTTTCTGAGAGGGCCAACTCTGACAACTCAATACAAATTATGAAGAGTTAAACATTTACACTTCTTGGAGAAGATTCATCATATTTGTTTTGTTGACCCTTATACATTCATTATGTAGCATAGTACCTGGAGTATAGCAAGAAAATAAAACATAAGGATGTATAAGCTCATATATTAAATTTCTTCATTGATTAATTAGTGGACTGAATGGAACTGTACTAGACATAGTACCCACTTTCAAAAATTTTAAAATGGCTTATATTGATAAAACATAGTAACTCATAGTGATACCTCAAATATTCAGAATGAGAATAAAATCTTAGTTTTCAATAAAACATGAGAGGTTTTGAAGATTCTAATATAATTAAATTTCTACTTTTAGACATATCTAAACCTACCAGCTCAAGTGGATAAATCTATTTCAAAAACAAAAACAACAAAACAACAATAACAAAAAACTTACTACAACTAATTGACTCATGAATATACTGATCCTACTCTCTACTCTTATTTAAATCATTATGGTTTCTAAAATTAAATAAAGTCCAGGAAAACTGGACCACTGAATGAAACATTTTCAATACATACAATGGTCTACATCAAAGCACTATACTAATTCATTCCTGAATGTAAAATGGTTGCAACCTCAAATATTATTTGAGCCTGAAAATTTAAGAGTATGTTTATTGGTTTGAAGTCAGTGCTTCAAAGGTGACATTTACAAAATTATAAATATAAAAAAAAATCCGATTCAAGTACTCTCTTATTGTCAACAAATAGTATAATCTCCTTGAAGCAAAAATGGCATCTTTTTTATTGAAGACCTACTATCCCTAGCACTCAGCACAATTTTAGAAACAAAAAGAAATTAATAATTTAATTAATAATACAGATAATGCTTCATTAAAGAAGTTTTAAAAGAGCTAGTGAAGAAAAAAGACTTTCACATTATATGCATAAAAGTAATAAAAAGAAAAATCAATCCCAAGACATAATAGACCATTTTCTAATTAACTGATACTGCATCACAGCATATGAAAATAAAATAGGATGTAAAGACTGTTTATTTTTTTAAAGATTTATTTATTTATTTTAGAGAGAGAGAGAGAGTGCATGCAAGAGGGGGAGGGGCAGAGGGAGAAGGAGAAAGAGAATCTCAAGGAGACTCCCTGCTGAGCACAGAGCCTCCAGTCAGGGCTGATGTCAGGACCCTGTAATCATGACCTGCGCTGAAACCAAGTGTCCTATGCTTAAGTAACTGAGCCACCCAGGTGCCCCGAGACTGTTTATCCTTGCTAATTAAATTAAGGAAAACAATGATCAAATTTGTTATATTTAGGAATAAGATGTATCATGTTGGGTGAAATAAAGTTTTATTTGTTAACATACTTAAGTTTTGAAAATACTGTTTTTTGGCTGTTTCAAAGAAAATGGGCACTTTTGTAAACACTGTCACATCAGCAGGAGTTTAAAAAATATTTGCTTTAGAGACTATTTTGCTCACAAATTTAATGCATAATGTTTGACACCAGAGAAAATGTGATATTGTCACAATATTGTCAAACTGGAAAAAAAATCTACAGGACCAGAAATCAAGTGAATTTCACTGAAACATCAGATTTCATGAAATTGCCCTTACAGTAAATTTTTTAAACTAGCAATAAGGATTTGCAGAGTGCTACTACATAACCTAAAACTTTTTAACATATCATTTGAGTTGTTGGCGTCCTTTCATATTTTTGTTTCTCTTTTTTTTTATATATATAGAGATCCCACTAAAATCAAATTTAATGGATTATATACATCTTTTCTGTGTCCACAGCATCTATTTAGTAAGCTGTCTCATCTAAAGTTCTTTGGTGGATGTGTTTATGTGTGTACAGTGTGTGTTTTCTCTCTCTCTCTCTCCCTCCCTTCCCCTTCCTCCTTTCCTTCCTCTCTCTCTTCTTTCTTTCTTTTATTCTAGATGTCCCTAACTACAGAAAACTTTCCATTTTTATCTTCTTTAGGTTTCAGCCTCAGTACCTGCTGGTTAATCTAACAGAAACAACACTTCAAGATCACTTCTGTTGACACTAATGAGGAATGTGGCAATTCTCTTCATTTAGTTGTTAACTGACAATATCATACATATGTACCAAATGTTGACATTTAAAAATAACTCACAATTATAACTCTACATTTCAAGGGGTTTTTTTCTAAGTTGATATTCAAAAATTAAATATATAGATTTTTATCTGAAATGTCAGAATTGTGAGGTTCACCATTTATCAAATGGAAAAAGTAAGGAAGCAGCACTCTGGGCTTTCTTGGGTCTCTTTTTTATAGTTCTTCCATTGACTCACTTGTGATCTTCAGCAAATGGAGCTCAGTTGAGCTGACTGTAAAGGAGGACAGACGCAGTGACCTGTCTTCCAGTGGTGTTATAAGACTCAATAAATCAGAGCCTACAAAGTTCTTTAAGGTTCTCAGATGAATTGTGCTATATAAAGGTGAAATGTCAGAGTAGAAAAAACTGCTTGTACCTTTTACACGTCAGTTGTTATCAAATGGGCACTACAAAATAGTATCACCTCACACCTTCATAAAATTATTCTCAGTTTCTGAAAGAACACTTAATTCAGCCACTTTACAATAGGATGTTTAATAGATTGTGTTAACCTCAGGAAATTATTTCTCATCTCAAGCATTCAATAAAACTGTTTTTGCCCTGTTATCTCTGATCACTAACATAAATAAGTCCTTTTAAAACAAATTATGGATTAATAAATGCATTTTACGTATTTGCATGTTGTACTGTCTTTGCTTGCTTTTCAGATATGCTATTTGCAGTTGATTAACAACTATGAAGTCTTCGCCAACCCAATATATAAGAGGTTGATGGTATATTTTTAATCATCTATATTCAGAGTTGAAAATTAATTTTACTTTGATTTTTTTTTAAACATCCACTGATTAAACTTAAGCAGCTAAACATTTTAGGCATTTAACTTCAATGTTGTGTC
This sequence comes from Leptonychotes weddellii, assembly GCF_054177405.1. Classification (NCBI taxonomy): domain Eukaryota; kingdom Metazoa; phylum Chordata; class Mammalia; order Carnivora; family Phocidae; genus Leptonychotes; species Leptonychotes weddellii. The sequence goes on from NC_138380.1 coordinate 58,507,370, forward strand.
CTCCCCTATCAGAGCAAAATTGGGCATTTTCCTACACACAATAGAGGAAAAAAAGCAATTACTATCAATCAGTGACTAAGCAACAGATTGGAGTATTTAGAAAGACTCATTCATACACAGATTTGCAGCAGTGTTCAGCTCCTCTGATTAGATTCCATAGATTTTAAATTGTAGCTAATTAGGCTGTCATAGGTTCATTAATGGCTCTACTGATTCAGCACTCCCTCACCTGCATGCATATTAAAGCTCATTAGCTCCCTTGTCTAAAATACCACCTGCATTAATTGCTGCCGATGCACCAGGACTCTTCAGAAGGCTCTTCTGACAATGATTCTACCTGCTTACAGTGCCCTGTGCCCCTGAAAGCTCTTCAGGAGAGTTCACACATAAAGTTCATGGTGCTGCACACGAGGTGAGATTGCAGCTGTTGTAAGGGCAGTCAAGCCTGTTTTACGCTTAACAGCAGGATATAAATAATTAGTGATGCCTCTGCTATAGGGCTTAACACAAGGCCACTGTATTCCATTCTAAGCTTCTACTAAACCATTCCTCTCTACCAAATATGCTCCCGAGTCATCTTTCCTTTGATTCTTGACTCTTTAAGCAGCTTCCTCAAAATGCTAAGACTACGCCAGAGGAGAAAGAACACTGTAGCTTTCTTTTAGTTCACAGTCACTGATCCTTGTGAATGCAAGATGAGTTTCTCTGAGTAGGACGTTTAAAAAACTCTCAGTTCATAGCTGCCTGAATAAGTGACCAGCATCAATTAACCAATTATGACCTCATGTGTTTTAAAATAGCTTTCCTGGGGCGCCTGAGTGGCTCAGTTGGTTAAAGGTCTGCCTTCGGCTTAGGTCATGATCCTGGTGTCCTGGGATCCAGCCCTACATCAGCTCCCTGCTCAGTAGGGAGTCTGCTTCTCCCTCTGCCACTCCACCTGCTTGTGCTTGCTCTCTTATCCTCTCTCTCTATGTCAAATAAATAGATAAAATCTTTTAATAATAAAGTAAAATAGCTTTCCTCTCTAAAGTCAAAATCTTTATTTATCTATCTATCTATCATCTATCTATCTATCATCATCTTTCATTCCCTCAGAGTAGCACCTTTGTACTGAAAGGCTGTTGAATTCAGAGTCACCAACAGAAACTTCCATGAGAAATCCAACTATTTGTGTTAAGAAAAGATCTTACACACCTGGGTGGCTTAGTTGGTTAAGCATCTGACTTTGGCTCAGGTCAATGGTTTCAGGGTCCTGGGATTGAGCCCCACAGCTGGCTCTGCATTCAGTGGGGAGTCTGCTTGTCAATCTCCCTCTGCCCCTTTCTCCTGACCCCGAGCCCCACCCCCCTCATGCACTATGTCTCTCTCAAATAAATAAATAAATACAATCTTTAAAAAGAAAAAAAAAGAGCTCCACTAAGGATGAGCTGGCAAAAACAGTGATGATTTTGAAGCTGGCTAATGGTGAAACTAATTCTTATTTTCAGCTCTTTGGAATTGTTTAACTCTTTCTCCTTAGTGCTAAATCTTAATGTAGGCTGCTACCAACTGCTAGTTACCATTCAGAAATTATTTCTGTGTCTTCCAAATGTATTATTGTAGTGACCCTTTTGATTTGGGAGTTTCAAATGTGGAATGTAAGTGTCAAATTAGAAGAAATGCATGATGTTAAGTATATTGAAAGCCATTTTTTCATACATTGTTTCCAGTTTTTTATAGTGACAAGTAAGAGGGTATATCTGGTCTCTGTTAATTCATCATAGGTGGAAAAAGACCTCTAATAAATAATGTTTAAAAAAAATGAATGAATGGGGCGCCTGGGTGGCTCAGTTGTTTAAGCGACTGCCTTTGGCTCAGGTCATGATCCTGGAGTCCCGGGATCGAGTCCCGCATCAGGCTCCCTGCTCAGCGGGGAGTCTGCTTCTCCCTCTGACTCTCCCCCTCTCATGCTCGCTCTCTATCACTCTCTCTCAATAAATAAATAAAAATCTTTAAAAAAATGAATGAGAAATTAAGTACCTAGTAATTTGAGTTATTTTTTTAAAAAATTATAGCTCATGTAAAGTGAAAAGCAGTTGATTATTTTTTTTTGGTAGATTATTTTTTTTTAAAGATTTTACTTATTTATTTGACAGAGAGAGGGAACACAAGCAGGGGGAGTGGAAGAGGGAGAAGCAGGCTTCCCACTGAGCAGGGAGCCTGATGTGGGGCTGGATCCCAGGACCCTGGGATCATGACCTGAGCCAAAGGCAGACACTTAATGACTGAGCCACCCGGGTGCCCCTTCTTTGATAGATTCTTAACAATTACACTGCCTTTTCTTATAATAAAAGCATCTGGTGATGCAAACACAAATCCTTTCTTTTATTATTATTATTTTGTTTTCTTCTTTCATACTGCCTAATGCTTTTAATCGCAGGTTTGTCAATGACCATTGATTGCATAGACCAAGAGATATTTACTATATTTTTGTGTCAAAAAATAAGGATAAGCCATATTGAGAAAGAAATACCAGAAGTTTTTCTGCAAATGCCCATTTATACTCAAAAGAATTTGTATGTTTGTAAGTTAAAATTTCTCTTAGGAATTTTAAAATTTTGTAGGTTTTCCCAATAGTTTTGTCTTAATCTGCAAGGAATGTTATTTTCCATTTGGCATATATGATGTTGACAAATACTTATCATGAAAAATAAAATAAAATAGTTACCCAGTTATGACCTATTTATGACCTCCAGAGAGGAGGGAAAGGTCACTAAAGAATATTTTTTCTATAAACTGTTACAAAATACATCTTTGTGTTTTCTAGACTTTTCTATCAACCAGTTATCTACCACAATCAAAAAACATTACCTGCACTGCCCAGGACATCTGCCCCAGATATAAAACCTCAACCAGCCAAAATACAAATGGATATACGGAACCTAAGATATAAATGAACAATTTTTTTTTAAAGATTTTATTTATTTTTTAAAGAGCAAGCGAGAGGGAAACAGCATGAGAGGGGAGAGGGTCAGAGGGAGAAGCAGGCTCCCCGCCGAGCCGAGAGCCCGATGTGGGACTCGATCCCAGGACCCTGGGATCATGACCTGAGCCGAAGGCAGACGCTTAACCATCTGAGCCACCCAGGTGCCCTAAATGAACAATTTTTAAAACCCAGACTCTAGACTGGCATTTTGGATGAGAATTATAGCTGCTCATAACAATCCTTCAACAGGCAACAAATTACAATGCTCTTAGATCTAGAAAAGCAATTATTGATGCTTCATTTCATGCTTTGCTGTCCTACCTAGAATAATACAAGGAGATATTTAATACTAGTATCACCATCTCTTCCAGAATTGAAGTCCAAAACCCCTTTTAGGGACGCCTGGGTGGCTCAGTCAGTTAAGCGGCTGTCTTCGGCCCAGGTCATGATCCCAGGGTCCTGGGATCGAGTCCCACATCGGGCTCCTTGCTCAGCAGGGAACCTGCTTCTCCCTCTCTCCCTCTGTTTGTGCTCTCTCTGTCAAATAAATAAAATCTTAAAAAAAAAAAAACCCTTTTAGTTTCCAAATTTGGGAAAAAGTCGTAAGTGCTTCAGCATTTCAGACTTATCTCACCACTTTTAACTTGACTACAAACATTTAATGAGTACTTACTATGTTGCAGAGACTGCATAAGGCTCTGGAGGTGACGATGATAGTAACATTAGCATATATACATATAATTTATAAATTTATATAAAATAAACTATGTATTACATAAAACGTTTGTACATCTTATAATGTGACTAATTATGTTCTTAATATTACATTGAGCCATATAAAATTGAGTTTTTAAAAAAAATGGCAGTTTCATATATGTCAACCATATAAGAGGACCAATAAGCTCTAGGCCTGAGGAGAAAAATATGTCTGACCGTGATTATCATAGAGTTTGATGAGTATAATACAGGGTCATGATATGGTAAACCTTGATTGGGTAAATATACAAATTTGGTACTACAGAAATATAAGTAGAAAATAAGATGCATGTAGGCAGGAGACAGATCTTTAAGACTTCTGAATTCCATTTTGTGTTCATCAGTCTAGACCCTAACCCCAACCCCAAATATGTCCATGATGTTTAAAATACCTGAGACAGCTATTAGTCTCCAGACTATTGAATGCTCTAGTCAGGTAAGCCAAGCCACAGGTACAATACCATTGATGGTAGCTTCCTTTTTCTCCTTCTTATTAATGTTGATATGTCTACAATTTATGTGGGATTTTCATGTTGTGACATAATTTTATTTATTACTTACTGAAAGGCTGACTTTAGTATTCATAACATTGGACTCAAAATTAATAAATCAGTAGTAAGAAACTAATTTATCTATAGAAACAATGTGACAAATAATGGCTAAAGCTTCTGAGTCGTGTCATCAATGTAATTAGTCCATAATTATCCACTGATTCAACAAATTGCTGTTGAGCACTTAGTGCAGGCAGAGTTCTAGATCTATACCTATAACAGACTGTCAAATTATTTCCTGCCCAGGACAATAAACTCTTGGAAAGCTCTAGTGTCCTAGCTTCTCCAGCAATGCCGAAGGAAGGGCTTTCTGACGGAGTTTTCGGTGAAGCACAAAAACAACTGTACATCTATATTACACATTCACTTATCACATGGTCTGAAAAGCAAAGTCCATGTAAATAAATGTTAATACTATCTACACCTAAAACTTATAATCTTTAGTAACAAGACAGTGTGACTTTGGAGACCATCCACAACATTAAGAGAGTCCAATTTGGGGCATTCTAAATATGTATCTTAATATTTGTGAAGGAAAATGTGCTCCTACCAAAGGAAGTATAACTTAACTTTTGATCTTACTCTTGATGAAGCTATGTATTAGTTGGTGATGAACAGCATGTGGTATTGATATAAAGGCGAAGTTATACACGGTCAATTCAAGATTATATATTTTCCTGGATGCAAATGTATTATTATGATCATCATTTAGAATTTCTACTGATACTATATACCAACTCATAGAATAAAGCTTCTATTTAAGTATGCATAGACATATGAAAGAGATTTATTATCTGCTATGCATCATACTTAATATATTTCACAGGCCATTTTATTCTATTTATGACATAGTGACATGATTGTAACTAAATACATGATTCATTAAAATATAGAACTATATATATAATCCACATATATTGTTATAAGTCAGAGAATCATTATTTCAAAATCTATTCAGTATAGAGTAATTGACATCACTCAGGTAAAAATAATGAGTGCTATAATACCTTATACATGCTAGGTTTTTAGTAAATATCCACAATACATTGATGAATGAATACGTGATAGTACTTAACCAACAATAACTTTGAATTTATAACAGCTAGCAGTTGTATATTCATGACACAGAAAAAAAAACAGTGAGTTTGAGCCTGTTAACATTGGTTTTACTATTCCATCCACTTATTCTGCTGTTTTTCTTCAGAGCATTTGTCATCATCTGACATATAAGTATTTGTTCTTCTGCATATTTTCTGTTTCAACCTACCATAATGAATGTTCTAAGAAAGCAGAGACTGCCATTTTCTATACTGCTGTGATCTCAGCGTCAGAACAGTGTCTCATATTGAGTAGCCATTAAACAAATTTGTTGAAGGAATAAACACATGAATGAGTTTTTAAACTACCATATGAAAGAGTTTGTACAATTCAATCAATAATAAATCATAAGACAGTGACTCAGTCATGACAACAAAAATTGAGAATAACAAAACTGGGCCTATATCCAAGACTTTCAATCCCCATTCTTTACACTGCATTATAAAATATTATTTCATAGGGATTGGATCAACTATATAATAACTATTTTAAAGCAGGAAACTTTTATCTTAAATGTCCACTACATTAGGTTACTACTCCACTACAATATTAAACCCATAACATCTGCTCAGGATATATTCATATATTTTGGTTTTCACCATTAGTGTCTACTGAGGAAATATTGCAGTAGTAGTAGTAGTCTAAAGATGTGGCCTCTGTGCTAATGTGTATGTTTGGCAGGGGAGAGGGATTTGGTTTTATGATTCTGATTAGTAGCCCAAGCTCAACTGAAATTTTGTAATTGTCATTTAAAATGAATACTTCTGTTAAATTAGACCATCCACAATCCCAGATTTCATACAAGCAGATATTAGGATGGAACTTTGTCTTCCATTTATTAACTAGACTGCCATTTATTTTCCCCTTATTTAGGTATAGTGATTATAGAATGTTGAAATTATAATTTTATCAAAGAAAAAATATTTTAATTTACAACACTTTCACAGGTGTACTCTTCTAAAGATCTACTTCTTCTCCCTGTCCTATACCCAACAAGCAGAGCTAAGCTTTTGAAAACCTTTAAGAAATCAGACCTAAAGGAAAAGTTTTTGAATTTTACAAAAATATGTGGGCCTATAATTATTTAATCAAACAAGAGAACTAGGGGCGCATGGGTGGCTCAGAGGGTTAAGCGTCTGCCTTCAGCTCAGCTCATGATCCCAAGGTCCTGGGATCGAGTACCACATCGGGCTCCCTGCTCAGCGGGAAGCCTACTTCTTCCTCTCCCTCTGCCTGCTGCTTCCCCTGCTTGTACACTCTCTCTCTCTGTCAAAAATAAATAAAAATCTTAAAAAAAACACACACAAGAGAACTATGCATACCATATGCACATCTTATATACTTTTAAACTTTTTTCTAAGGTGTATGGTAATGTATAGATTACTAATTTTGGATACATTTTTGAGAACAATTTTTATCTTAAAAATTTAAATTCAGGGGTGCCTGGGTGGCTCCAGTTGGTTAAATGTCTGCCTTCGGCTCAGGTCATGATCCCAAAGCCAAAATAATCCACTGTATCTTCCATGTCTTTGTAAAATTTTACTTTATAATTTTATTTTTTATTTATTTTTTTAAGATTTTTTTATTTATTCATTTAAGACACAGAGATACAGAGAGAGAGCGAATATGAGCAGGTGGAGAAGCAGAGGAAGGGGGAGAAGCAGGCCCCCCGCTGAGCAGGGAGCCCGATGTAGGGCTCGATCCCAGTACCCTGGGATCATGACCTGAGCCGAAGGCAGACGCTTAACCATCTGAGACACCCAGGCACCCCTTTACTTTATAATTTTAAAGCTAATGCCCTGTAGGTAAAGTTAAGCCATAGAATGAATGTCATAAGCTTCATGTGTCCTATGACTCTCTCATTTGATTTTAATGATATCAAGGTACCTGTACCTTTAATAAGATAGGAGCTGAGAGCTGATAAATGCTGACACATCTAATTTTTAGGAAAAACTAAAATGGAACATAAAGTTAATTGTTAACAAAGATGGCATAAATTAGCAATGTTTGCAAATTATATTTGTTAAGTATATATCTGTATTTCTTTTCCCAACTCTGTATCAATTAAGTTATTTCCCAACTATTCCAGAGTTTGGAAAAATCAATCTAATGTCAATCAGGCAAGTCATTCCTAAGCAGCAGCATGGTGGCAAGTGCTAGGTTGGCTTGTCACAGTTCCACAGATTCAGCTGGCAAGGAGACAATGAGTACAAATGGATTTAGACAGTGTTATTACTTAAATCAAGAGTAACCATTGGTATCATTTCCCTCATCCCTAATTTCCATAGAGTGATGTGGTAAGGCTCAGGTATTACCTGCATCTGCCGTGGATGTGCATGAAAAAGGATCCCTTAGATTAGGAAACTCTGACATCCTATAGAAGATGCTGGCAAACCTGTCTTTCCTCCTTTGGGAGAGGGAATTATCTTTCTTATCTTAAATGTAATCAAATATCTTCAGAAAAGTAGAAGAGACATATTCATCTTTATTAGCCTGAATATCTTCAGGGAATGGGAAGTCTCCCAGTTTACTATCACTGAATGTAAATAAATTTGATCCAGAGAGGGTATCTATCTCTACCTTTCCAGGGATGCCTTATTAAACAATTCTTGAAAGGATAATTCTGGATCAGATGGGTTAGTTAGTAATGCCAAGATGTATAGAAAGGCGAGATTCATGAAGAACAGTCTCCCAATACCTAAGGAGATATTAGAAACAATAAATGTTTTGTTTTGTTTTCTTCTTTTTTAAGATTTTATTTATTTATTTGACAGGGAGAGACACAGTGATAGAGGGAACACAAGCAGGGGGAGTGGGAAAGGGAGAAGCAAACTCTCTGCTGAGCAGGGAACCCAACTCAGAGCTCCATCCCAGATCCCAGGACCCTGAGATCATGACCTGAGCTGAAGGCAGAGGCTTAACGGACTGAGCCACTCAGGAGTCCCAAGCATCTTTTATTAATTCTCTTTTTACTTTTCCTTTTAAGTTCAATAGAGCCATAATTACATAGAAACCAAATACAATAATTATATAAAAATAACATAAAATTAACAACAAAATATTTACTCTAAAATCCACTACAATTACATCTTTTACTTAGAAAAAGTGATAAAACAGAGATGTAGGACTATTAAGTTTATCCAATAGATGTCTGGTGAAATCACTCTGTTTCATTTTCAAATTTCATTTGCATTTTTCCTAGTTATGAATTTGCAATGCCATTCAACTACAGAAGTAAGCTTATCTCACTGCCTCCTGATATTTTCATCCACATAATGATAATACTGTACTTTATCTGCCCACTTCATACATCAAATGAAATAAATTGTGGTAGAGAAAAATATTACTAGTAGAGCAGGCAAAATTTCTATAATATACAACTCCCTGTGCTAACTACACAAATTTAAACTAAAATATTATACTGCCATGTTTATCAGTTATAAAAAAGTAATTGCATGGTTATAGATGGTATTAATTATAAATCATTCTATAAAATCATAAGGGAATTTCTCAAGGACATTATCCTTCTATTGTCAGAAAATTTCTTTTAAAAGTGATCTTTATGTTATTTACCTTATTATTCCTAAGTCCAATATAGCTAAAACCTTATAATTTACTCCATAATAGTTCTGAATTTCCCAATTTCACATTTCTGCAACTGGTCAAAGTCAAAATCATATCTTATCTTTATTCATTCACAAATATTTATTGTCTTCTCAATGTTTCAGGCAATAGATTACATATTGAAAATACAACAATGAACAAGACATACTTTCCTTGCAGAAATTTGATCTATAAATAACCAAGTAATTTCCAATGGAGTTATGGTTAACAATTCTAAAAAAAAATACATGTATACTAGATTAGATCAAGGAATGAATGGCTGATGAATGGTGGAAAGGTAAAGGTTTTTCATTGTTGGAATATAAAGTTACAACCAGGTAAAGAGAGAAAGAATGATCTAATTGGTAATGGACTATATTTGGAGATGGTATGAACTCATGTTTAGCTTAAAATAAATATATACTATAATGCAATACTATCTATCTATCTATCTATCTATCTATCTATCTATCCAGCTATTTAGCTATCATCTACAATATAAGTATTTATAGGCATCCATATACACACTAGTTAGAATACACAGATATATTTCCTTTCTCTGTCATTTGAGAGGGCCTGGAAACAATGACACTTCAATCGCAATGAAATACCTAATGCCTAGATATTGATTTACAATACTAATCTCTAATAATAGAAACCAGATCTCCTTGAAGAAATGGCTGATTCTAGGACTGGGACAGGAAATATATGAGTCTAGAGTTTCATGTAGTGTCAGAAAGTAAGGAGCTGCTCAAGAAAAACACAAAGATAAGGGTATGTCAAAGGGACAAGGGAGTCAATTGAAAGAGTTCGCAACAGTCAAAGCTGGAATAATGTGAACAAAAGATAAATAAGTATCAGTTTATAACCCAAACTATAAAATAAATATCTGTGAGTCTACACTGATAAAAGCAAGTGATTAAAATAAACAACCTGGGGGAGACTAACACATCCTCACACAGAAAAAAAAAATCCAAATAACGCATTTCGATATTCCACTCTGTGAGAGGTGGAATGTAATTCCCCACCTCTTAAGTGTCTGCTGCACATAGCTCTTTTCTTTCCAAAGAGTACAGTATGAAAAGGGGAGAATCATTTACAAGTGGAGAAACCTGACAAAAACTCTCTCAGCCAGGTGATAAACATCAGTAGAGATAAATAACATTGAGAGGATATACCCTTGATATGATGTGATGAGGATGGCACTTTGACTCTATGAGTTGTCTCTCAAAAAAGCAATAATCCCTGTTTATTCATGAGAAAAGCATTAGACAAATCCCAGTTGAAGCATGTTCTACAAAATACCTGATCAGTCCTCCTCAAAACTGTCAAGGTTATCAAAACAAGGGAAGTCTAAGAAACCATCATGGCCTAGTGCAGCCTAAGGAGATGTAATGACTAAATGTGATGTAGTATCCTGAATGGGATCTGGGCATATAAAAAGGATGTTAGGTAAAAATTAAAGACATATGAATAAAGTATGGACTTCAGTTTATAACAATGGATCAAATTGGTTCATTATTTGTGATAAATATACATATGTAAGATATTAATAATAAATGAAGCTGGATGAGAAGTATATTAGAATTCTATATATTCACTTTTCTATAAATCTAAAGCTATTCTAAAATAAAATGCCTTATAAAACAAAGCAAAGGCATCACAGAAACTTACAATTTAGTAAAAGCCCATGTAAAGTGAACAGATTTTATTTCATTGTGATTAATTACTCCTCGATTTTTGGAATTATTGTTAATTTAACATGCCAAATGGACAGGTGACTTTGTTCATTAAAAAAAAAAAATTCTTGCAATATAGTGTTTTCTGTGCAGCCAATAGGATAAAAAGAAGAAAAGTTTGGGGAGCCATTATGAAACATATTTAGGAGGAAGTATCTATTTTATCCATGGCTTGGTAAAATAACTGGTATTACCTTCTCATTTAAGATTTGTATTGGGGTTTTAGAGAAAAGTTTTCTCTCTCCAAGTAACTGTTTTTAGTTTAGCACAATGATTAAAGAGATATGATTTTGTCCATCCTTTTGGTCACTAATTTCTTTTTGTTAAAGATTTTTTTATTTATTCATTATGAGAGGGAGAGCATGAGCGGGGAAGGAAGGGGTCGGAAGGAGAGGGAGAAGCAGACTCCCCTGAATCCTAGGACTCTGGGATCATGATCTGAGCGGAAGGCATATGCTTAAGCAACTGAACCACCCAGGTGCCCCTTGATAACTAATTTCTTTAACATATTCCATTGAAGCGTCCTATTATTCAGGGTAAGTAAAGACTTATCAGCCAAAGAATTCCATCGGCCTAGCACCAGCCAAGTATGGTATAATGGAAAAGGAAGAAACTGAAGAGGTTATTATTGCAACATAAAAGCCTTAAGCAAATATAAACTGAAGACATAATTAGGAATACTCAGCTGAGAATATTAGCATTTTTGAATACTTATATATCTTAAACTTGCAAAAATTGTCTGAAACTCAGTTGTAAAATGACATTCACAGAATGAATGAGAATGATTCAGCAGCCTGTTAACAGGAGAGATTAATAGCTTCTGTTCTCAAACAAGTTATTAATCTCTGTAAAAATAGAGTGCCTTTAGGTTACCTTAGAAGAAAAGAATCAAACACTTACATGATAGATCTTTTCGTGTGTGTGATTCTCCAGCTGCACTAATTTCCTATCAATGTTGTTTCAGAGAATAAAAATCTTTGTGCGTAGAATATATTCTGTAGTGTTCTACCTAAATTATGTTAAGGTAGTAAAATTTGTTAACATTATGGGAATTAGAAAGAAAATAATTATACACTGAAAGACAAAGTTGAGGACCTAGCAGATTACCAAGCATGAAGAAAGTATCTAATATATTCTTGTTTAATCTTCATTAACAAGCATTCAATAATAAAGCTATCAGAACTAAATTTTCCATTAAAATCTGTATTTAAAAGAATATGTCAGACAACAGATATAAAACCCTTTTTTTTGTAGTTGCTTTTGCTTTTATTTTTTTCTGTATAGAACAGCAGCAGAAACAGAAGATGAATTCTCTGCCATTATGTCTGGATGAAGACATAATGCCCTTCTACTGAAGAAGATTTAATGAACTTTACCTAAGTCATTCAACCAAACATAAAGCAATCATTTCATATCTATTCTGAGGGGTCCAATCAAATAATCAAAATATGATAAGTTAGAAGTCAACAGGATGGCTTAAGGGGAGCAACCTCTCATATAATAGTTAAAATTCATATATATATGTATATATATGTATATATTCTGAGATAAAACATCCACTGTAGCACTTCCATTGATATACTACATATGTTTGCTTAAGAACCCCATTCTGAAAAATAGAGCAAGTTGAATCATTGAATCAACCATAAAATGAGAAAATGTCTACTACAAATATTTTTCTGGATCATACAATAAATACATAGACACAAACACAATATGCATAAATTAATATGCCTGTATGTGTATATATATACATATATGTGTGCATGCATGTTCATATGTATAAGATAATGTTTTCCTTTGTCATCTATAGGCTTTTCCATTGTTAACTGATATTAGAGAACAGTTCTAGCGAGGATTTAAAAGACATCTAGAGAAACATGAGAGTCCACCTCATCTTCGTCATTCATTAGCCTCAAATAATTTTTCTTTTGTCTCTTTCACAAATTCTTAAAAAGAGAAAGTTGGAAAAGAGAAATTTGTTTTAACTTATCACTGACCTACCTCTTAGCTGAAGCGCTAATGAACAGATAAACAAATGATTGTAAAACACACTATTCAAGTAGTATATCCCAAAATTACAGTTCTTTTATCCTTCAAGTGGCAAAATCATTTCTAGAGACCTAGACATATTGTGAGTACTTTTTTCAGGGTATGTATTAGGGATTTGACTTCAATTCAACAAGCATTCCTAAATCCTTGCTTCTTACTAGGAACACTGAGCACAATATCAGGGAATAACATTTGACTGTGAAACATAAAGAGAGAAAGATGGTTATAAAGACTTGGATAAAGGAAAGATAAGGCCTTGTGAATCTGATTCATCATACATAAAGATAAAGAATATACTAAGGGCCAGAGCGAGACCCACAGGCCTCCGATTTCAATACCAATAGCTCATTCTTTTTTTTTTTTTTTCAATAATCACCAGAGAATTGTTGCTGATTCAGTATAAGTGGATTACAGTGAGAGATGTGATGCATGCAGAAGGAGGAGATGCTGGGCACCAGTCACTATGTCTGCCTTCACCAAATATCTGCCTTTCATAATCCTATTCCCTTTCTCAGCAAGACCAAATGAGCATATAAGCAAAAATGACTGCATATGTAGCAAAGCCCCAGTATTGTGCTTTTAATCTTCATATACATTATGCTAATAAAATGTACCTGTTATCTTTTTAACTTTTATCAAAATTACAAGGATGTTATTACTTTCATAGTTATTAAAGATGTTTATAGTGGTTAAAGATTGTATTTTGGCAGATTTAGAAATTAATGAACTGTATCTTCAAAAAAGAAATTTCCCTTCAAAAATCTCTTGGGCATATCTGTTCAGGATTAAATTGAGTAACATTATCAAAGGAGTGGCACGTATTTTAGTTTTGATAGATAACCCTTTTTTTCCCTATAGTTTCCATTTTCCCATTAAAATGATTGGACCAAAAAAAAATTAAAATGATTGGACAATATATGGGTCATTGTCTTACCTCCATCAATAAATTAAGTCCATTATATTGTTCTTCAGCCCACTCTCTCCTTTCCCCGTGGAAGGAGTGCTTGGTGTGTGCCCTGGGCACTTGTTTAACCTCCTGATCTCATTCTTTCCCTTTTTTAGACTCTAATCTCAATAACAACGCCTCAGACTCTTAGAATCAATTGTCTTTTAATTCCCTCAGAAATTCTGAAATTTTCATCTCTAACTTAAATGTTATTTTATATTTATCAATGCTATTGTTCTATTTACTTCCACAGGAGACCAGTTATTCCTCTTCTTCATGACTCCAATCTTAATTGTGCACACACACATACACACACACAAATATTTTTATCTTTATTAATATAATACTCCAGATTTTGTATTTGGTCCTTATTCCTCTATGTTCTGTAGGTTCTTTGAGTGATTTATTCTATTCCTAAAACATAAAAGCTTCCACTGGTATGTTAATATCCTGTAACTTCATTCACAAATGTCTAATGATTCTATCTAAATGTCCTACATTTTACAATATTAAAAGTAGACTCCTTCTCTGTACTTTTCCAAATCATATTTTTTTTGGTATACTTTATCTCAGTTAATGATGACACCATCCTAGATACCTAGTCCTTTAATCCAGGCAATAGCAACTGCCCCAGAGAGTGCCTCTGGTTCCCTAGGGCTGTTTCTTCTGTTTGTCTGTTCATTTGGAGTATGGGTCTATGGAATGGGGAAATGAATCATTGATGATGAAGGGACAGAGAAATTCAGAAGCTTTTCCTACTTGCTAACTTTACCCTTGCTTTGGCTTTGTATTTAAAGGTAATGATAAGCAACTATTGAGCCTGTATTACGTGTAAGGCATCCTTACTGACTATGTTCCACTAAAAGACTGATATTGAATCTTGACAATGAATTTGCAAGTTTGGATACTCCCATTTCCTGGATGAGGAAACAAAACCAAGTATAGCTAAGTATTTTGCCCACAGTGCAAGTCTGTTTGCTTCTAAAGACTGTCCTCTTATCTCTATAGTATCTAGGCCACTTGTAGCCTCTAAGAGTAATAATATGAAGACTTCAAATGCCTGAAACTGGCAGCTTATTTTCATTTAGTTTGAAGAAATTAAACTGTGGGGGACACCAATTTAAAAATAATCTTTTTTTATACCTCAGTAACTTGAAGTTGAATCATTAACTCTACTCTATAGAAAATCACATCATAAGGAGTTTCCATTCATCAATATTATCCATAAAGAAAGAGTGTGTTTGCATTTTTGGAATCTGAAATCCAACCATTGGTTCTTGAAATGGTACCTCAATAGGTAATAATCACTTCCAAGTAGATTTGGTTTTGGTTTTGTTTTATATAGGTGGAGGTTTGGTTGGTTCAGTGGGTGAGAGCATCTTTTAAGAAGGTTACAGTTTTGAACATCAAGTAAAACAGCTTTGAACAAGAAATTCTTTTCTTATAAATCATGCATGTATTTTTCCATGCCAAGACAATTTCATAAATAATGTTGTACCAGTCCTTGTACATTGAGCAGTGCAAAATATCTGTGAGACTGCTGTGCCATAAACAGCTGAAGTATTAAATATGAAAATAGTTCTTTCTCTCATCTGGGTCTCAAAACAATGCAAGGTTATTCTTCCCATTTTAGAGATAAGAGAACTCAAGTTCAGAGAGTTAAAATAATATCATCAAGATAAAAACGTATAAAAGCTCTAAAATAGAAAAGTTGGGATATGAATATGAATGAAAATACACATCATAATATTGGTGATTCAGTAATAGCTTTGTATGCAAAGGACAGTATGATATTGCTGTCACTCTAAACTGTCATATCACAGGTTATAGCAATAAAATTAGTTTATAGCAGTATTTTATTATTGCTCATATATCAGAGTATAAAGTTTAAACTATATGGAGATACAAGAGGATGTTATGAACAAAGAGCTTCTGAACATAATGCAAACTATCTCCAGGTAGGCAACAACGAAAATTGGTTTTGAATTGTTCTTGCTCAATGGCCATTCAGCTTACAATATTGTAGACAGCTGTCCACATCAGAAAAAAATTCAAACCCACTAAATTTAGCCTTATTAATATTCTAAAATAACACAAACTATTCTTTTGGTCAAGATAGGCCACTGCAGGTTAAACTTAACACAGTTCTCATTCAGTGGAACTAAATTAAATATTATAGTCCCTTTTCTTTTGTATTTAATCATTTTTATTTTCAGTTAAAAATATAGATGAGATTGATTATGATAATTATGTAATTCGATGTACAAGTGCGTTTTTAAATTTTTGAGAATTTAGGGAGAGAGACTAAATATCCTTGCATACTGAGGTGTGTTTATATTTTTATGCCCTTCAAACATATTTTCAATTTTAATACTTGAATGTGATCAGCAGTTAGTCCACAATTTACTCCAATCATGGATGATCAAGATAATGAAGTTTAAAAATCAGATACTGTGCATGTGGTAGCTTCTTCCAGCTGCAGCTTGCTTATGCTTCTACAATAAACAGACAATACTTTGACGTGATTGTTGCAGACCTCCAACTAAGAGTTGCTAACTTAAGAGGAAGCTAGCAAATTCTTTAAAAAAGAAGGATCAGTGTTTGGATATGTCCTGCTGTGTTAAAAATTTTAACTGCAGTAATTAGCAGCAGGTTTTTCCATCTTCATATGAGAGGTACAAGAAAGGAACCACCGGAAAGGAGAATAGAAAGAAAGCAAAACCTGGAGAACTGTCACAATTGAGCAGAGGACATGCTGCTTGATCAATGGCCACAATTGTTGTAAATATGTTTTATAGGAAGATATCAGAGAAACATTCAAAATTAACTCTGTAAGATATTCATGAATTAGAAAATATTTTCCCAGGACTGGGATCTTTTTATTTATTTATTTATTTTTTTAAAAGATTTTATTTATTTATTTGACAGAGAAAGACACAGCGAGAGAGGGAACACAAACGGGGAGTGGGAGAGGGAGAAGCAGACTCCCTGCCGAGCAGGGAGCCCGATGCGGGACTCGATCCAGGGACTCCAGGATCATGACCTGAGCCGAAGGCAGTCGCTTAACCAACTGAGCCACCCAGGCGCCCACTGGGATCTTTTTAAAAAAAGATAAGTACTATTAGGTACACATTGATTTAGTGCTAAACATGAGAGAGAATGTATTGGCTTATTTGATGATTTTAAATATAGTTTCTGCCTTTTGTCAAAATCATGGGTTTGATCTATTGGCAGTTTTTAAATATAACATCAGAACATTTTCTTTTTAAAAGATACACATCACAAATCAGCACTTTAAGATCATAAAAGACTAGCCATTTTAAAAAGCAACTTTTTATATTAAATTGTAAGTATTTCAGTCTTAAATGTAAATTATTGTAAATGAGTAGAAGTGTTAATAATACTAAAGTATTAAATATATTTTTAATATACCTTAAGTAGATTCTTAAAATAAGAAATTTAAGAAATTCCTCCAAATTGTTAAAACATGTACCTTGGGTTTCATGCAAGACTACCTTTGTAAACCTAAATAATCTTTGGCTTGGCAGGAAATTGAAATCATAAAGAAAAAAAAAAGTTATCTATTTGTCCATCCATCTCTCTCCATAAAATCTATTTAAAATGAAAATTTGGAGCACCTGGATGGCTCAGTCGGTTAAGAGACCAACTCTTGGTTTCCGCTCAGGTGGTGATCTCAGGGTTGTGAGATAGAGCTCGGAGGGGCTCCACACTCAGTGTGGAGTCTGCTTATGTTTCTCTCTCCCTCTACCTCTGCCCCTCCCAATCCCCCATGCATGTGCATTGTCCTCTCTCTCTCTCAAAAATAAATAAGTAAATCTTAAAAAAAAAATGAAAATTTAAGATGAGAATCATTACCAGTGTAACTACTAGTCCACATATTGTTATACCTGGAGCAAACATATGTGATAAAAGATAATGAGATTTGTTTTAAAGAACATATCCATATATACCATGTTGAATTTCTATTTCAAGCACAGGAATAAAGGAATGGGCACAGTTCATTTTAGCTGCAAATGGTGAGTTTGCTTCTAAACAAAAACGAAGAATTTTATAATTTTTTTTAAGAAGTAAAAGAACTTCTGGAAACCTTCTTGTCAGCACTAAAACTGTTAATGCATAAATCCTTTTCCATTTTTGAGCAGGAGATTTCATTCTTCTCTAATTCTGCTTAGGATCCACTTTAGTAATACTTTCTGCCTTAGATTAATTACCCTGATCTAATTCATTTAGTGGAGGACAGCTGTGGTACGTGGGTTGCCCACTGATGTATTGTGTTAAATGACGCCCATCTGTCATTGCAGCATATCAGCATGGATTCAGTGTCATCCACTTCATTGGTTCTGCTGAGATGTGAAGTACAGCTACAATGTTTACTACTGTTGTTAATTTAATATCTACACCTTTAATAACCTGACTGCTGTCACTGGCTGAACAATGATACATGATGGCCAGCAAAGAACCAGATAGAAAGCATTAAGTAGACAGCACAGCAGACCCTCTGGTACAGTTAATTAGAACACTTCTGGGCAAAGTTGCTGCTGGGGGCCCTGTAGCACATTCTCTCATGAAATTCTTTATTGAGAAATAAAGTTAAAAGGATCCGTGTTAATAGCAATTTTGACAAATGTAATCATTAATCTGGTCTCTTAAAACAGAATTATTCTTAATAGTTCTTTTATCTTTTAAATAGTTCAAATGGATCATTTTTTTCACATTCTTTTGTTCTTACTTTACCTCCACTCCCTAAATTTGAAATATATGCATTTCCTTGGATTTGGCTGATACAAATGTATTACACCAAATCTAACATTTTGAATTTAAAATTGTCCTTCTTGTTTAAAGTACCTTAACCCAAAATTTATTGGGAAGATCCAAGAATTCAAAAGTATACATATTATATATAATACTTGATTTTGTTTTCAAAAAGAATAATTAAATATTAGTATATTTATTCGACATGTATATCATTGTATAACATACAGTAAGAAGAAAATTAAAAAATATGCAACATGCATGTTTAAGTTCTAAATATATTAAAAGATGATTCTATAAAATACATGAAATTGTATAAAAATATCGATAGAACAGGAATATAAAGATAGGTAAATTTTTATTTTAATACTTCTAAAATATTGGGGAAAAATTAGCTAAAGAGAAGGTAATTTGTTTTTCTATTTCATTTTAGTTCTAGTTTTTCATATTTTTTATGTTAATGTATCTGATTTATATTATATTCATATTTGAACCTTTCAAAAATGTCAATCTCTTTTTCAAATTTTTCCTCTACTCTCTGCTTTGAATGAAATTTGGCCACCCCCAATGCTTATTATTTCCCAATAGATTCTACTCCACTCCCCCAGGATCTATGCACTCAGGTTTGAGAGATGGAATCAATTTCTCAGTAATACTCAAGTACCACCTATACAATTATTCTTCTACCTTTGTTTGCATATAGATTTCTCTTTTAAGGCTTATGCCATCTGGATAAACTATCTTCTACCCCTCTTTATTTCAATTCCTTGGTCTATTCCAAGTACTAAGATCAAACTATTTCAAAGTAACTTAACTGTGCCCCAGAAAAAAGCTTGAGAATATTAACCAAAACAAAAAGCAAGATTACCCATCACACACAAAAAAAGTAAGATTTGCAATGCTTGACATTTACAGACAGTTATTATTTTTTGCTGATGCTTTTGCAAAAGTATTCCTGCGAGTGTTTCATCATCAAGGAGATTCATGGAAAGGACTTTAGCAAGTACAGGTTTCTGAAAGCTTTCAGGTCATACTACTGAACTGGGTAAGAATGTACAGGACTCTAAGGGTACAACTGGATTCATAAAACTAACAAAAGATCAAGATCTTTTGGGAGTAAATAATGGATAGAGAGGAATATAATTTCTATGACTTTTGTTTGAGACACCTGTTAGGATGTCTATTATCAAAAAGCCAAGAGATAAACGCTGGTGAGGATGTGGAAAAAAAAGAGAACCTTTGTTCACTGTTGGTTGGAATGCAAATTGGTACAGTCATTATGGAAAACACAGAAGGCTCCTCAAAAAACTTAAAAATACTTAGCAAGGGGCGCCTGGGTGGCTCAGTTGTTAAGCATCTGCCTTCGGCTCAGGTCATGATCCCAGGGTCCTGGGATCGAGCCCCACGTCAGGCTACCTGCTCATCGGGAAGCCTGCTTCTCCCTCTCCCACTCCCCCGGCTTGTGTTCCCTCTCTCACTGTCTCTCTCTCTCTGTCAGATAAATAAATAAAATCTTTTTAAAAAAATAGTACTACTATATGATTCTACAATCCCACTTCTGTGTATACATCAAAGGAAATGAAGTCAATATCTTGAAGAGTTAGATATCTGCACTCCGATGCTCACAGTAGCATTAGATGCAATAGTCAAGATATTAAAACAACATAAATGTCCTTCAACAGATAAATGGATTAAAAAATGTTGTATACTTACACAATGGACTTTTACTCAGCCTTAGAAAAGAAGGAAATTCTGTCATTTGTAACAACATGTATGAATCTGGAAGACATTATGCTATGTGAAATAAGCCAGACAAAGAAAGATTAAAAACTGAATGATCTCACTTATTTGTGGAATCTAAAAAAAGTCAAACTTGTAGAAACAAAGAGTAGAATGGTGGTTAGCAGAGGCTAGAGGGTCTCAGAAACAGGGAGATGTTGGACAAGGGTGTAAACTTTCAGTTAGAAGATGAATAGGGGTGCCTGGGTGGCTCAGTCATTAAGTGTTTGCCTTCGGCTCAGGTCATGATCCCAGGGTCCTGGGATGGAGCCCACATCGGGCTTCCTGCTCCGCGGGAGGCCTGCTTCTCCCTCTCCCTCTCCCCCTGCTTGCGTTCCCTCTCTCACTGTTTCTCTCTCTGTCAAATAAATAAATAAAATCTTAAAAAAAAAAAAAAGAATAAATTCTGGAGATCTAATGTACAGCATGGCAATTCTCATTAATAATAATGTAATGTATATCTGGAATTTGCTAAGAGAGTAAATCTTTTTTTTAAGACTTTGTTCTTTGAGTACTTTTTTTTTATTATGTTATGTTAATCACCATACATTATATCATTAGTTTTTGATGTAGTATTCCATGATTCATTGTTTGCATATAACACCCAGTGCTCCATGCAGAACGTGCCCTCTTAAATACCCATCACCAGGCTAACCCATCCCCCCACCCCCCTCCCCTCTAGAACCCTCAGTTTGTTTCTCAGAGTCCATAGTCTAAGAGAGTAAATCTTAAGTGTTCTAACTACACACACACACAGACACACACACACACAAGAATAACTATGTTTAATAATGGATATGTTGATAAAGTTTAGTTGTGGTAATCATTTCACAATGTATACATATATCATCAAGTTGTACAACTTAAAATATATACAATTTTTACCTGTCAATCTTACATACCTCAAGAAAGTTGAGGAAAAATTAAATTCAATTAAAAAAATGTAAAAACTCCCAAACTAACTAAATAAATAGATAGGGTTTGTAAATTTTTGACTCCTTCAAGAAGTATGAAAGATTTTGGTCATTACTGTATATACATAAGCATCAGTCCTTCAAAACATGCTGAAAATGATAAATATTAAAATTTAAAAATGTTTATTCTATTTGGTAATAGCATCACTTAGATAATTGAGTTTAGAAAGGTCTTTATGTATAAAATAATTTTATTATATTGTATTGTAAAATAATTTTAAATTTGACAAAGTCAAATTTATCCACTTTTTATTCTACAAATGGTACTTTTGGTGTTGTACCTACAAAATCTTTAATTCAAGTTCACAAAGATTTTTTTCCTATGTTTTATTCTAGAAATTTAATAGTTTTAGATTTTTAAATTTATGTCTCATTTTGAGTTAATTTTTGTATATAATTTAAGACAGATCAATATTCATTTTTTTGCATAATGATGCCCAAATGTTCCAGTACCATTTGTTGATGGGACTACCTTTCTCCACTGAATTGCTTTTCTACCTCCATGTCTTCCTGCCATCTTGGCCAGGCTGGCTTCTCAGCTTTGACACTCATAACTGCTCCATTCAGGAATTTTCAGGACCCTGTTCAGCTAAGGTCTGCCTCTGTCAAGTACATTCTAACTGCATGTCTCAGATGCTTGAAAAGGTGAAGTACTATTGTGGCGGTTTACAACATTCCTTTCACTAAATGATGTCCAGGACTTACATGATTCCATCTTCTTATGTCTTATTATTGGTAAGTATACAGCTTTGGAAATTATATGTAGATTGTAATCCAAAATACAATGCCCTATTTAAAACATGCATGTTGCACATGTTGTGTGTGTGTGTGTGTGTAATGTTTATAGATAGTTCCAGGTCAGTTAACAATGCTGACTTGACTTAGGCAATACAGTATATTGTATTGGTTCATTACATAAAATGCATATACTGCTTATGTGTTGGCTCTAGTAAACTTGTAATTCCAGGGTTTGGAGCCTAGTTCTAACAGTTATTGACAGCATGGCCACTGTTAATCTCCTAAATTTCTTTGTGCACCATTTCATCATCTGAAAAATAAAGATTATTTTACTTATCTTTGAAAATAAATTCATTATAGAAATTCTATAAAATAGTTCCTACATTAGTTCATGGCATAGTATTTAGCATACGGTGAAGCAGTCAGTATATTTAGTATGTAAAATTATTATCATTATTATCATCACTAACATTACTTTTATATATGCTATGTGTATATATATATATATATACACATAGCATGATTTTGAATTCTACCAAGCCATAACAAAGTCCACTGTTTCTCACTGTAAAATTTAACTTGAGACACCAATAAAGCAGACTGAGTTTATTGATGCCAGAGACATTAGGACTGGGATTTAATGAGTCTGACACTGACTAATTGTGATGTTGCATGCTTTACCTAGCTGTTTGGATATAGGAGATGTGCCCCCTCAACCACCACCAACACGTTCCAATTTTGCATTCATCTCTCATATATTTATATAATATGTAGAGAATATTGTGTTTTCTTTCAAAACATTCAAGCTGTAAACTTACCAAATAATAAGACATAAGAAGATACAGAAAAGGCATAAAGGGTAAATTTCATGGTACCAATTGCGTCAAATATTTGATGTACAGCCTGTACTAGGGGTCCTGCCACAAGAAGAAAAGTCTGGGGGGCAGGGGACAGGAAGCACTCTTTATAGGTGGGGGACGTCAGTATATATTATCCTCATTTGCAGGGCTGGACATGAACATCATTTAGTGAAGGGAATGTTGTAAACCACCACAATAGTACTTTACCTTTTCAAGCATCTGAGACATGCAGTTAGAATGTACTTGACTTAATAAAAAAAAAAAAAATGGTTAAGAGGGTAAATTTAATGTTAGGTATTTTTATCACAATAAAAGTTTTTTTTAAAAAAAAAAAAAAGAATGTACTTGACTTTTTTTCCTTCCTACCTCAGGACTTTTTAAAGCAACAGTGTAACAGCTCAAGAGTCCTAAGTATTCCTTATATTCTGAATCTAATTTTCCTCACTTAATAATGATAACAGCAACAGCTAACACTTATTAAATGCTTATTATATGCCAAAAACTATGCAATGATTTTTATAAACATCATTTTGTTTATTTCTCAGGACACTTTATAGATTAGATAGTATTGACAATATCCAAAGACTGAAACATAGAGAGGTTCAGTGACTTTTCTAACATTACAGACTGAAAGCAGCAGTCATACTCAAGAGACTGAGGGCTAAACTACTATCTTATACTGCCCCAGTAATTCTTCACTTTTAAAATAAAAGGCTTTTTTAGTAGCAAATACCACCAACGCAATTAAGTTACCAGCAATTGAAGCGGGAAAGGAATGACTAAGAAAGAAACAAAACAAAACAAAAACAGGAGGTGGAAACAGAATAGAAACAGGCTTATACAATGTATTTTTAGTGGGTGTCATCAACAATTGCCTTGGAAAGCACTTAATCCTACTCTTACCCCAGAATGGCTACCATGAAAGATGAAGGATTAGATTGGGCATTAGAGAATGAGGCATGGAAATAACCCTTCCAATTAAATTAATCAACTGGAAAATCTGCCCATTCTTCACCCCTCAGGCTTATAAATTCTTAAAAAGAGGTGAAAAGGTTGGGAACCTTTTATTATAAAATACATTGTTTTTCCCCCAGCTTTAATGAATTATAATTGTATATGAAATTTTATATATTTAAGGTATATAACTTGATATTTTGATATATATGTACATTGTGAAATAACACAATCAAGCTAATTAACATATCCACCACTTCATTAACATATCCATCACCTCACATAGTTAATGTGTCTTTTCTTTTTCTTTGTATGTGCTGTGAAATACTTAAGACCTACCCTCTTAACAAATTTCTGGTATATAATACAATATTGATAACTATAGTCTACTTATTCTTTGTGAAGAACTTTACATTTTATTGCCATTATTTTCTTGACTTGTCTCCCCACCGGTTTTTTTTTTTTCCTTTTCATCTTTGCAGATACAGAATCCACCACAGAGAGCATATAGTAGATGTTCAATAAATTTTCAATAAATATATTAATAGCTGGGAGAATAAATATTTATTAAGGCCAAGTTCAATGTTGAGTTCTAACTTTATTTTAGATTATAGTGAATTCCTAAATCATAATGTTCTCATTCTCTTGTAACATAAAATACAGAGCTGGCACACTAATATGCCAAAAACCCAGTGCTCTTTTTTACTGGTCCTTTCACTCCTTGATATTATCAGGTCTGCTGTTCATATTCATGCTCTGTCCCTGCTACTGTATTACATCAGGAGGCACAAGATGCTTGGGTGTCCGACTTTGGAGATACTAATGTTAATCAGCTCAAACAGTTCATGACAGCCTGATCTCTCTGTTAGGTTTCCCCATAAGCTTTTCTTTCTTTCTTTCTTTTTTTTAAAGATTTTATTTATTTATTTATTTATTTGACACAGAGAGAGAGACAGCAAGAGAGGGAACACAAGTAGGGGGAGTGGGAGAGGGAGAAGCAGGCTTCCTGCTGAGCAGGGAGCCCGATGCGGGACTCGATCCCAGGACCCTGGGATCATGACCTGAGCCGAAGGCAGACGCTTAACGACTGAGCCACCCAGGCGCCCTCCCCATAAGTTTTTCATCTTTTTTGGTGTGTATATTAAACTTATTACCAGTGCCCGAATCTATTATTTTACTGTTAATGATAATTGATCTAATTCTGTCATTTTTTTTACAAATTAGCAGAAATTCTTCTCTTTTACTTTGATCTTTTATTTATTTATTTTTTAATCAACTAGCAGAGCTGGTTTTATGGACATGCAGCCTAAAGTCACACAGAACCCAATGTTCTGAAGGATCCCATGCTTGGTTCAATTCTCTGAAGTTGCCAGCTTGAAATCTTAGTTTTTGAACAAGGAATCCTAAATTTTCATTTTGGACTCAATTCCTCAAATTATGTACCTATTCCTGTCAACTGGCACTATTTTGGCTACACTGAAATGGAGTTCATAGAGAAACAGAAAGATGAACCCCCCCTTTTTTTTAAGGAGGGGGGTGGGAGGGGTGCAGAGGGAGAGGGAGAGAGAGAATCTTAAGCAGGCTCCATGCCCAGGGCAGAGCCCCATGCAGGGCTGTATCTCATACCCTGAGATTCTGACCTGAGCCGGAATCAAGAGTTGATTGCTTAATCAACCAAGCCACCCAGTTAAATTTTCCTTTTAATTGACTATTTCCAGAGAGAGGACTTGGAGACCTAGATACTTACAATGGTAATCAAAGGTTTTCTGCCTTTCCATTTTTTAATATTTAGAATAATCAAATGTGTTGATTTTATATATAAATGGTTTGAAAATCAATTGTATTGATTATTCTTTTTTGAACAAATTGTCCCATCATTGGTCCATAAGAGTCTCTTCTTCACATTGGCTTTTGTGTTCTTTTGGTACAGTGTTATTCGTCTTAAGTAGCTTTCTTTCTTTCTGGTGACAACTAAATGTCCCAGATTCATCGTGCACATTTTTCATCTCAGAATTTATTTTACTATTATTTCATTGCAATATGGTACTTTTCTTCCAAGGAGCCCTGAAACATTTTAATCGAGAATTGTATTTAGAGATGATAACTCAGGAATTTGGTGTGCTCATTACTATTTGATTGTCAGTGTTTCAATTTGGTTTTAGTAGAAGGGCTAAAAAAATATGTATTATTTATATGTGCATATACATGTATGTATATGTATACTTAAAATCCATGCTTATTCTGAATATTTAAAATATTATACACTTTGAAATGTCTCCAAAACATAAGTAAATGCCAGTTGGACACATTCTTCCTTAGAAATTCAGAATTGAATGATCCCATTAAATGTTCTGTAAGTAGCAGAAATCAGCTGTTTATCCCTTGTTTCATGCATTTGGTCTGGAATTGTAATCTGCAACAGTAGCAAATTCATATTCTTTCCCTCCTTGCTTATTTAAAGAATACAACAACATCTGAATAGATTATTGTGACCTGCTTATGAACCAGTTTATGGAGATGAATTTGTTCTTTAAGCTGCTTCGTTTGGTTTTGAATGCATTCCGAGGGAAGAAAAGTTGAGTTTCTGCTGTAAATAAAGCCGGCTACAGTAAATGAGAAAAGCTTACTCTGTTGTATAACTATGTATTTTTTTTTCCTCTTGAGATTTATCACTGGGGATTGAGAACATATCACTGCAAAACATATAAATAATTCCTATAAGTTATCAAATTATTTTGAAGCTAAGTTTAAAGCCAACATTGTCCCTCCAAAAAATAAAATTAAACAAATATAGAATGAAGCAAAATATAAATTTCCACAACTTATAAGCAAAAATTTAAATAAATATTAATTTAATAATTTTTAATGGGAAGCTATAGTCACCTGTAAATATACAACTTATTCTCTTCCCCCCCCCAACATCTTAATAAAAAATCAGAATTTGGTAGAGGCCAATATCCTTAGGGAGTTCAGCATTACACACTATGGTAAACATAAAAATGAAGATATCTAATTGGTTATTTTTAAAATAAGTTTTATGTCTGTTTCCCCAAAGAGCCACAACATAGTTTCTTCAACAATCGTTATGACACTCGGTATTGTTTTATATGAATAAACTTTTCTCACCTTGCTGCCCAATCATTTAATTCACTTTTCCCTAATCTCATCCATTTAATCATGATGTGCTTTAAATTCTGAAATTTACATTTCCTTGAGCAGAAGAAAAAAACAAACCTGAAGAAGCAGAGGCTTAGATGAACCAATTCACCATGTCTATTAATGTGGGGTTATTCTTTCAAACTTACTTACATATTCCTAGCTTCTACCACCATGCTGTATACACATGTAACCTATGTGTAAATTCTCCTGGTCTGAGAGTAAACTACACGTAGATCTGTTCTCTGGGTGATATAAAATATTGAACTATCTTGATCACTATAAGAGAAATACTGTATGATAATGTAGGAATACTTTGACTTGTAAATTAGAATTTATCACTCCCATTCCCAGTTGTATTCCCAATGTTCTATATCATTTATGGATGGGTTATAACTAAATAGGGATGAGTTACAAAAGTTCTCTGGGCCACAGTGTCTTCAAAAGTAAAATGAAAAACCAAGGTTTAAAATAGTGTAAATTACAAAATAATTAAATTCCATATATCAAACTTCCATAGAAAATATATGACCTCGATGGGGCGCTTGGGTAGCTTGGTTGGTTGTATGTCCAACTCCTGATTTCAGTTCAAGTCATGATCTCGGCTTCATGGGATCAAGCCCTGCCTCTAGCTCCTCGATCAGTGGGAGTCTTCTGGAGATTTTTCTCTTTCCTTCTACTTCTGCTCTCCCTCCCAGCTCTCTCTCTCTCAAATTAGTAAATAAATCTTAAAGAAAAAAAAAAAGAAAAGAAAATATATGACCTAGAGATAATCTCACTGGAGTTATGAAGTATTTTTTAAGCAAGATCACTAGTTCCCACACTTTAATGCCTAACAGAATACAAGTCTCTGTAAGACTAAAATAGACCTATTATTGGGTCGCCTGGGTGGCTCAGATGGTTAAGCATCTGCCTTCGGCTCAGGTCATGATCCCAGAGTCCTGGGATCGAGTCCCGCATCGGGGTCCCTGCTCCTTGGGAGCCTGCTTCTCCCTCTGCCTCTCTCTCTCTGTCTCTTACAAATAAATAAATAAATAAATAAATAAATAAATAAATAAATAAATAAAAAAAATAGACCTATTATTATTGCCTAATAATTCTTTTTTTAAATAGTACAAAGGGATTATTCTTAGGGAAAATGACTCTGTCATCCTTAGACCTTTCTATACATAGTATGTTAAGGACTGTGTAAGTAACATGGTTTTGCTAATTTGGGTATTTTGGGAGGATGGTATTTTTTTCCCATTTTTACTATGTAATATTTAATACCCGATTTGATATTGGTTTTGAACTTTCTCTTATTTTGGGTTCCTTAGAAGCCAACCGTGATATAAGAACCAGTGAGGTAGTAGAAAAAGTAAAACAAAGAAGATTGAAAGGCCAATAAAATGTGCACTAGGAGGGTTGAGCAACTGGGCTCCATTTTGTGAAGGAAGCTGAGTAACTATATAGAACGTGCTTCAGTAATGTCTCACCAAGAATGGGGAAGCAGTGGTATTTATTCCACCCACACTTTCTCTCATTAGTTGAGGGAACTTCTAGCCAGACTTTTAGCCAGTAAAAAGTAAAACTGAGAGAGAAAATAAATATTATCAACATCAGAAATGAGAGAGGAGGGGCGCCTGGGTGGCTCAGTCAGTTAAGCATCCGCCTTCGGCTCAGGTCATGATCCCAGGGTCCTGGGATCGAGCCCCACATGGGCTCCCTGCTCAGTGGGAAGTCTGTTTCTCCCTCTTCCTCTGTCTCTAGCCCTGCTAGTGAACTTTTTCTCTCTTTCTTTGTCAAATAAATAAATAAAATTAAAAAAAAAAAAAAAAGAAATGAGAGAGGAAACATCATTGTATAATTCTACATACAGTAAAAACATAGTAAGAAAATATCATGCATACCTTTTTGCCAATAAATTTGACAACTTAGATGGAATGTACAAATTCCTTGAGAGACACAAACTTAAGTAGAGATAGAAGTAAAAAGAAAATAGCACCTTCAGTGTTGAACAGTTGGAATAGAGGTACAGGGAGGAAAAGGAAGAATATTAGTAAGAGAAGAGGAAGAGTATGTCAGAAAAACGGGAAAGATCTTCAAAGATGCAACATCACAAAAATCAAAAGAAAAAAATTTCCACAATATGATAAAATATTTAAACATGTTTAATGATAATAGTGTTTGACAAGTTAAGGCTGACCTCCAGGAGAATGGTTTCAGTAGAATAGTCCCTTACTACTACTACTACTATTACTACTAGACACCAAATTAGAACATCTCAAAGAATAAATAAACAGTGGGGCAGTTGAAGCAACAATGTCTAATGTACAATTTCAAGAAATGCATTTATTAATTAAAGCTTAGAGAAGGGTAACTTAAGGGAAATCAGGGTCAAGGAAGTACTTTGATAGCTGATTTTCCATTCATTATCACTTAGAAATGTCTCTGTTGTGTATACTATGTGCATGACAATTATATTTACTCAACCAAAACTGAGGTATGTTTTCTGAAAATTAATATTATGAGTCAATACATATATCAGAGTCAATTTGGGAGATGTATTACTGGACGAGCAAATGTTTGCATTTCTGCAATAGTCTGAAGATTTATGGGAATAATGAGATCATTCTCGGAATATAAATTGGCCTACAAAACCAAAATACAAAATTGCTATGACTGTATCCTTGGCATTTTTCTACGTGGTGTTGAATCAGCAAAGAATTACATGTTTTCTTTGCCTTTAGGATATTACAGAGGCAGAAACCTAGACAAGCATATACAACATACTGTTTCAAGTATTGGCATGGTTCTCAGAAGCCTACCTCTGGGGTTCATCAGAAAGAAAAATTAATTTCTCAAGAAGGAGTATACGTGAGCCATATGCATGAATGCTTTAGTTCACTGAGACCGGGAAATTGAAAAGTCAAGAGTGAATCCAGGAAGATAAGGCAGGCAAAGATCTCAGAAAGTCGAAAAGTTAAGTGTGAGGATTTACTCTTCCCAATAACCAAGTGACATTTGTGTTAAAGCAGTAGAAAATATAACAGCAAACATATTGGGGGCAACCATGAAGATACTTAGAAAAGTGTTTCAGAGAAGAAAGCAAAGGACAAACTTGCTGAGGTTCCCAGGAACCATATCTACTTTTTGTAATTAAGCACCTGTTTCCTTTTCTTGACTCTAAGAGTAAGATCTAATACCTAACTAGTTCTCTGACCTAAAGCAATTATGACTCACTTTGCCCCCACCCTCCAAAATACCTTGTACTCTCTAATTCAAACATACTAGATTTACTTTCATTTTCTTGATATAGTCATGACACTCAAGACATTTTCAAATGTACTATAATATATAAATAGATATACATTTATATTTTTTTTAAATTTTAAGACTTCACAATTGCCATCTTCTCTTCATACAACATTTCTTCATACAGCATTTCTTTCACTAACTCACTCTCCCTTTACCTAGAGCATTCGATGGGATATAGATCAACAAATACAGATCAAAACACAGATCAAGTTAAACAAGGTTGAAAATTATCTTACCAGTTCAGAGTTGGTATGTAAACCCTTGTCTCTGAGGTAATCTGTAGATGTAGACTCCTAACTTGTAGACCTCTCAATTTACAGCATTGCCACAGAATGGAAGATGGAGGAAATGTTACTTTACCTCTTTTTACTTGGCACAATTTTCTTTACATTCCATTCATAAGAACTTAAGTTATTAGTTACCTCCAGATGCAGAGGACACTGGAAGAGTCATCTTTATTCTTTACAACCATGTGTCTAGCTAAAAATCCAAGGGTTCTCTTGAATTATGAATAAGAATAGGAGAAAATATTGGGGCATCATTAGTTGTCTCTGCTATATTCTATTCTAAGATTATCTAAATATTCAAATGTGTACTTTTATGCCAAACAGAACACATTGCCTCTCCACCTTGCCAAGGAGACTACCACCCAAGCCCATTTAGTGACTACATCTATTTCAAAGTCCAGGGTGATGCACTATTTTCTCCATCAGGTGTGGATGGGGCTTTCATGATCTAGCAAATTATAAAATAAGAGCACTTTGTCCCCCTCATACCGAGATACAACAATGGAGTAGAAAGAAAATAAGCACAATAAAAATCTACATTCCAAAAAAGGAAAAGTGGCCAACACAGGAATGGACAGTAATGATGAAATCCTATTGCATGGTGATTTCATTAAGAAATATTTTTAAACTTGAACACTATATTCCTTTATTTTCTGGCTTATGTGCTCTACTCACTTCCTTCTCAAGTTAATGATGGCACCATGAGGCCATTTGAAATAATAGCCTTGATTGGGAAGTAAAACTTCAATTTGATTTTTGTCAGTGGTCTGGTTCTCATAGATTGACAGATAATCTTAACAGGAGATGGTCAAAAAGTTTGGGAAACAGGTTTATCTTCTTTTATGCTACCATTTTGGAACACAGACATTGACTTCAGAATTGCAAGTATTTGGTTTTACCAATGTGGTATCTTCAAGTTAGCAGGTTCTAAGGTAATTTAGACATATAAAGTTCATGACAGTGGATGAATTTACATTAATTGATTACTATCCACTTACTACATAGTTAAACACTAGCAGTACTAGCCAGAGAGGGATAAATTAGGAATTTTGGAATAAAAGTATTTATATTCTACGTAATATAATAGGAATTAGAGATTATGAAGTGTCAATATCAAATATGTAGTTTGACTCATACATCTTACACATGCACAAACTGCCTAGCCTAAGTCTAGTTTCAAACTAAAATCTCATTCCGTATCTAGTGCAGTTTCTACTGTAATGCACCATTGCACAATTACTTGTGTAAATAACATTGTCCTGAACTTGATATGTTTTAAAAGTTTCATTGTATAATGTACAGTTTAAAAATTAGTTGGCAGTGAATTTCTGTGCTCCAGTCTGTTTCTCTGGTATATCGTACCTTTGATTTCTTAGGATTAAATATATTGAAATAAGAAAAATTATTAAAGGTTAAGAACTGTGTTATTCGTTATAAATTTTCATTGTACTATAATGAAAAATGAAAAAGCAGATTAAAAGCTGATTTAAAAATTAATCCTTAAATCTCTTCTTCAAGTGATTTTGGTTTTCAATTAATAAGATGAGATTTTAAGATTTCATATTAAGTACAATGAGATTTGTGTTACTGTCATGGTTGTTGTTGAAAATAACCTGGGTTTAGTTTACTTTAAAAATGAAAATAATCCTTGAATCCCATTTCACAAAGAGATTTCGTTAGTAGGAAAGAGAAGTTATTAATCTGCATATTACTCACACTGTTTTGCCCTTGGAAACATTATATAGGTCTAAGCTAGAAAAAAATTGAATAGTCAAAAATAAAAGAATATTTGCAAAGTCAGGAATGAAGTTCTAGGGAACACTGATATTCTGGCAAAATGATTACCCTGTATGCACAGTTCACAACCTCACTTAATTACTTCCAAAATAACCTTGTACCAGATGCCAAATTTGACCTTTTTAGAAACCATTTGAGAACAATATTGAGTTTCAAGTTCAAAATATGTAGCAAATTAAAAAGTCTGCATACCATTTTAGAAGATATACATAAGGACCTTCTTTTCAGGGGGTAAAAACATCATTAACCTTTAAAATAAATAATAGTCATAAATAAATATTTTGCAACTTTATTTGCTGAGGATTTATTTATCATCTCCTATAAGATTAGCACTGTACTGAGCTAGGGAGTGCATACCTGGAGAAGCGTTTGTGAAGTAATCCTACCTTCAACGAGTTTACAATATGTTCATGCAGACATGATCCAAGACTTATGAGATCTACTAGTTACCAATCATTTTCTAAGTAAATATAAAGGTAAAGTAAGGAAAGATCAAAAGTGGTACTAGGTAGATCTGGATCTTACTATTGAGTCCTTTGTTTATTAGTTGTGCAATTTTCTACAACTAAGTTAACCACTGTGTCTCGGTTTTCCTATTTATAAATTGAGAACAATGATAACTATCTTTTTTTAAAATTTTTATTTATTTATTTGAGAGAGAAGAGAGCAGAGTGAGAGCACATGCAGGGGGAATGGCAGGCAGAAGGAGAAGCAGGCTCCCCACTGAGCAGGGGGCTCCATTCAGGACTCGATCCCAGGACCCTGGGATCACGACCCAAGACGAAGGCAGATGCCCAACCAACTGAGCCACCCAGGTGCCCTGACAATGGTACCTATCTTTCAGTATTATTGTGAAAGCAAACATAATATTTTTAGTACGTAGTGGTTAGTGAGTATTCAGTTAACAAAGAATATAGTGAAAATGTGATCTCATAGATGATATGTGCAAAAGATAAATTGAGAAAGAAGTTAAAAATCATCTTGTGCTATAATGGTTGTATAGCCACACATGAAATCCAGGTGCAGTTTTGAGTGCTTAAAACAAGTACTTTACAGGTATTTGGTACTATTATTATCTGATTTGGCAAAGGAGAGAACTGAGTCACAGAGTTTAATGATTTACCTTAAGTTCAGCAGCTAAGAAGTAAATAGATGAACCCCAAAACAAAGACAGAGTTTGAACCTTGAACTGACATGTCACACTGCTTCTTCTTCACATTTAATAAATTAAGAAACAGAGATTTATGCATTTTATTTAAAATTGTGTACAGCACAATAAGTAGAACTATACTGTATTCTTTAAACTAGTGAGGCATTTAAGGAAGGAAAAAAGAAAAGCACAAGAATGCCACATCTCATATAGAAAAATGAAACAAAATATAGCAAGAGTCTTTTAAAAAATGAAAACTTAAGAGGAATAAACTAGTGCAAAATATAGTTTATTTTAAATAAATGCAAACAGGGTGAGCTCACTATGAACAAAAACAAGGAACCTTTTAGAATTCATTAAAAGATTTAAAAAAACTCTACAACTTTACACTTTGTTGTTAAATGACTCAAATATTTTAAAAGTAAACTATTAGCAATTTCATGAATTACAGGCAACCTAAAGAACAGGCTAATGAGATAAAACCAGGCAATTCTTTCATTTCCTGAGACCTGAAACTAGAAACCCTGATGGTTTCCATTGACTCTGAAGTTTGCTTACTTCAATTAAACTAGTTTGTACCTCCCTGCTCCGCAGGAAGCCTGCTTC
The DNA here is from genome assembly GCF_054177405.1 of Leptonychotes weddellii. Taxonomy (NCBI): domain Eukaryota; kingdom Metazoa; phylum Chordata; class Mammalia; order Carnivora; family Phocidae; genus Leptonychotes; species Leptonychotes weddellii. The sequence goes on from NC_138380.1 coordinate 58,541,451, forward strand.
TCCCTCTCCCACTCCCCCTGCTTGTGTTCCCTCTCTCACTCTCTCTCTGTCAAATAAACAAATAAAATCTTAAAAAACAAACAAACAAACAAAAAAACTAGTTTGTATCTCTGTAGCAGGGTCAACCAGTATTTCTCTTCCACTTTTCTTCTTTTTATCACAGCCAACCAGCCTGTTCCTCAAACAAATATCTGAGAGCCAGCTTCTCCTTGACTCCAACTTTCTCACAAGTTAGAAATCAATCACTAGCTCCTGTACCCAAATATCTCCTAAATGCATCATCTTTACTACATACATGTTCACTCCACTATCACTGTATTTCATTCCATAAGTATAATGCAAGTTTGTTTGTTTGTTTTTAAAGATTTTATTTATTTATTTGAGAGAGAGAATGAGAGGGTGGAGGGTCAGAGAGAGAGGCAGACTCCCTGCTGAGCAGGGAGCCCGACGTGGGACTCGATCCCAGGACTCCAGGATCATGACCTGAGCCGAAGGCAGTCGCTTAGCCAACTGAGCCACCCAGGCGCCCAGCAAGTTTGTTTTTAATTAGCCTTTTCTAATCCTGTCTTGCTCCCCAGCTTATATTTTTTATTTCTTCATTCAACATGATAAATCTAAACTAAATGCATACGGGGCGCCTGGGTAGCTCAGTTGGTTAAGCGACTGCCTTCGGCTCAGGTCATGATCCTGGAGTCCCAGGATCGAGTCCCGCATCGGGCTCCCTGCTCGGCAGGGAGTCTGCTTCTCCCTCTGACCCTCTTCCCTCTCGTGCTTTCTGTCTCTCATTCTCTCTCTCTCAAATAAATAAATAAAATCTTTAAAAAAAAATTAATTAATTAAAAAAATAAACTAAATGCATACGGTATGCCAAGTATTTTGCTGGGTATTGGGTCCACAGTGATGAATAAGTTATACATACTATCTGCCCTCAAAGAGTTCTCAGCCTGATAGGGGATACCTGTGTGCACACAGATACACAGCCCTACCACATTATTTAAGTACATAACAAGAGTTGACCAAGATGGCCTTAATGTTTCCCTCAGCTTGATCAAATTTAGACAGGCTTCTCCCTGCCTCTAGGCCCCTGGCTTTCCTTTCACTCAGACCTGACAGATCCAGGGGGCCTACGGACCTAGGCCCCTGACCTCCCTTTCCTCAGAGCATTTACTTTAGAGAATTCTGACCTTTAAAGATGTAAATCTTTTAAAAATCTTCTTGTGAGTTTTACCACCTAGGAATGTCTTTCTCAAGGTCCTGGGAACCATTCCTTGACTGTTTAATTTTCTCAGGTGCAATTTTTGCTCTGACAGAGTTAAGAAAGAAACCATCTGGACCTGCTTTCAGTGGAGCCTTCTTGTGGGTGGCAGCTTCCTTTCATCCTTTCGGGTTCAGTTCACGTTATCACTTCCTCGGAATGGCCATACCTAACATCATGTTCTTTTCATTTAGACTACTTATCCTGAGTAGTTAATACACAGTAATTTGTGTTTACTCATTTAATGCCCCAGTGTTTACTACTGGATCATAATCCAAAGTTCTACGTGGTGTCTGTCTCACATCATTACTTCAGTTGTATGAACACATAAACCTGGACAATCTCAGATTTTGGACCATTTAATATGAGTGATGAGTAGGACTTACTCAGGTAAAGGTGTTAGGGGTGAGGTGAGGTAAGAGTGTCACAAGAAGGGGAAACAATATGGGATTAACCTTGAAGCAATAATGAGCCTGATGCAATCCAGGAGCTTAATAATGAACGGAATGAGGTAGAGATTGGGGTAATAAAATACCACAAGAAGGGGTGCTGAGATAGATCAGAGTTAGACTGAACCAGGCAATACAGGTTAGAATGCAACTGAATTATGTTCCTGAAATATAAATCTAATTTTGTTTTTCTCTGCTTTAAATCAATCAAGTTTCTCATTTTCTTTAGAAACTCATAACATAACATGCAAAAGCCTTCATGTCCTATTTCCTATGTGTCCAAGTTCTTTTTACCTTGTCCCTCAGGGTTCCAAACCTTCAGTTACACTAAACTGCTTATAGTTTGCCTACTATGCCAGGCTTTTTTCTAAAAATACTCGATGTATTGTTACTTCCTTAACTTTATTCTCAGCTAATGTCTATCATTTCGGAACAAGTGCCAGAGATTCCTGTAAGAATTCTTAAACACTCCCCACTGCATTTAGGTTAAATGGACTTCCCCTGTGCTTCTCAGCACTCATGTGACTTTCTCTACATGTACATCTTGCACCATTTTATACTTGTGGTTTCGCCTCTCTGACAACTACCACCTCTTCCCATACTACGCAAAGACTCCTGGATCTTGCATTGTCTTTGTTTTCCCAATATTTCCCAGCATACCTGATATATAGTAGACATTCTAATTAATTAATTAATTCATGTTTGGATGAAGGGTTAAGAAAAGATTGGTACTTCAAAAAGATAAATGCTCCCCTATGTTTATTGCAGCATTATCTACAATAGCCAAGGTATGGAAAGCAGCTCAAGTGTGCATCGATGGATGAATGGCCAAAGAAAATGGAGTATGTGGACTCAACAAAATACTACTCAATCATAAGAGAGAATGAAATCTTGCCACTTGTGACAACATGGGTGGCCTAGAGGGTATTATGCTAAATGAAATAAGTTAGACACAGAAACACTAATACCATATGATTTCATGTATATATGTAAAAAATGAAATAACGAACAAGTGAATGAACAGATTTTTGCTTGTTTGTTTGGGTTTTTTTAAAAGATTTTATTTACTTATTTATTTGAGAGAGAGAGAGAGAGTGAGCATGAGCTGGGTGGGAGGGGCAGAGGGAAAGAGAGAAGCAGCTGCTTCACTGAGCAGGAATCCTGACCTGGGGCTTGATCCCAGAATCCCGAGATCATGACCTGAGCCAAAGGCAGACAACCAAATGAGTCCCCCAGGTGCTCCACAAACAGATTCTTAAATAGTGAGAACAAACTGGTGGTTGCCAGGAGGGGAGGAAGGTCGGAGATGACAAAATAGGTGAAGGGGATTAAGCGCTACAAATTTCCAGTTATAAAATAAATAAGTCAAGGAGATGAAAAGTACAGCATAAGGAATATAGTCAATAATACTGTAATACCATGATATGGTAACTACACTTACTGTGGTGAGCACTGAGTGATATACAGAATTGTTGAATCACTACATGGTCACTGTACACTTAAAACTAATATAACATTGTATGTCAACTATAGTTTAATAATTTAAAAAATAATAAAAAAATAAAATAAAACGGAGTCCTATTTACTTTAAAAAAGAATTAGTTTCACAAAGGGACAGGGAAAGAAAGATTGCTCTGTCTGATTTTCACATTTGATCCTCTGTCTGATGTTACCCTGAGAGAAAACTATGCTTCTAGCATCTCTGCTACCCTGTGTGTAAAGTTCAGAGTTGAAATTATAATTTCATACTCAATACAGCATGCACAAATTGTTAATTGTTTAACTTAATAATTCTTGAATACTAGTAGTTGAATGAGTCTCAGGTGGTGATAGAAGGGATGGAGCCAAGAAAGCAGAATCCAGAAGTTTGTTTTCATTTCCTTTTGTTGCTATTACAAATTAGCACAAACTTAGTGGCTCAAACCAATACAAATGTATTGTTTTACAAAGTCCAAAATGGATCTTACTAGACCAAAATCATAGTATCTGCAGAGCTGCATTCCTTCTAGAAGCTCCAGGGAAAAATTTGTTCCTTGCCTTTTCCAGTTTTGAGAGGCTGCCTGCATTCCTTGGCTTGTGGCCACATCACTCAGACCTCTGCTCCCATCATCACATCTTCTTTGACTCTCTTGCTTTCCTTTTCCCTGACAAAGACTCTTATGATTACATTGGCCCACCAAATATTTAGGATAATCTCACCATTTCAAGATCCTTAAATCAATCACATCTGTAAAGTCTCTTTAAATCATGTTTATTAGTTACCAAAGGCTGTCATGACAAATTACCATAAACTAGGTGGCATAAAACAAAAGCATTTATTTTCCCACAGTTCTGGAGGATAGAAATCTAAAATGAAGGTATTGGCAGAGTCCGTTCTTTCTGGACAAAGGGAGTATCTGTAAAAGTACATCTGTTCTATGCCTCTCTCCTAGGTCCTGGTGGTTGCCAGCAATCCTTGATGTGCCTTGGCTTACAGTCTTCTCACTCACTCTAATATCTGTGTTCACATGGCTACCTTAGTCTATATGCATCTGTGTCTCTGTTTTCTCTTTTTAAAAGGATACCACACATTGGATTAAGGCACACACAAATCTAGGAGGACCTCATGTTAGTTAATTACATCTGCAAAGACCCTCATTCCCACATTCTAAGGTTCCAGGTGCACATGAATTTGGAGGAATACTATTCAACCCAAGTATACCATGTAAAGTAAGACAGTCATAGGTTCTGGGAATTAGGATGTGAATCTCTTTAGTGTCAATTATTCTGCCTACTACAAAAGCTAATGTCAAACTGAAAACAAAAGAAACATGTCAAGTGTGAGAATGAATATGTAGAAAGCAAAAACATTGAGAGCGGGGTATAGATGCCAGTCAAACAATACTGAAACAGGAGCATCAAGAGTTTTGTAGAACCAGAAAACTTTCTGGCAGCTGGTAAGAAGAATTCTTGTTTGCGGCAAGAATATTCACTGAAACAACTTGCCTGAGAGAGAAGGTTTTCAACTGGCATAGACACTTGGCCTAGGAAGTTGTGCCCAAAAGTCTTCTACTTAAATAATGCTACAGATACAAGAATAAGAAAGGAGGGGAGGAGGAAGATGAAGGAAAAGGAAGAGGAGAAGAAAGGGGAGGAGGGGGAGGAAAGGAGAGGGAGGAGGAGGAGGAGGAAAATGAGGGGGAGGGGGATAGTGCAGAAAAAGGGGAGGAGAATGACAGGAAAAAAGAATGGGAGGAGAGCAGGAGAAACCTTAACACCAACATCATTATCAGGAAGACCATCTGGGAAGACTAAGAACTGCATCTATTCTAGCAAGACCACTCCATCATTTCAGCTCAACATTCACAGCATCAGCACCACAATCAGCCTGAGAAATGATTGGGATTCACCCCATCATGCCTTACCTCCCCGCCTCAGGCAACACAAGAAGCTAAAGTCTCCCAAATCACCCTTCTTCTACCTAATTTTCACACTCCAATCTTACTTAGTCTTACACCTCTTAAACTCCCACACTTCTGGTGTGCATTTGTGAACTGATGACCTCTTGACAGCAAAAACGTTCTCACTCATTTTTTTGAATGTTCATTTTGATGACCTGTTCTAAGACTTGGCACTTCACTGAGGGCATTACTCCCCCTGTTTAAAGTAATGAGTGTTTTAGCTCAAGCATCCCTGAGACTGAAGGAGGAGTAAATGCCACTTATTGCTTGTCTTACCATTTCTTTTCTTTTTTTTTTTTTAAGATTTTTATTTATTTATTTGACAGAGACAGACACAAGGAGGGGGAGTGGTAGAGGGAGAAGCAGGCTTCCCACTGAGCAGGGATCCTCATGTGGGGCTCGATCCCAGGGCCCTGGCATCATGACCTGAGCCGAAGGCAGACGCTTAACGACTGAGCCACCCTGGCGCCCCTTGTCTTACAATGTCAATTTGAATCATTTGCTTCATGTTTGGATCATGGCTTTCTTTTATTGGAGTGAGGGGCAGTGAGGAAATGGTGGTGATTATTTCTAGTATCCTTTCTTTTCTTGTTTGATATATGTGCCTAATTGTATTCCAGTCTTTCCTAACTCTAAGTCATACAAAAAAATATATTGAATTGTTGTCTTGGAAAACTTCATATTAGAACCCTCTTTTCCCCTTTTCTCTTTCAATTGGTTACTGCTGAATAGTACTGCCTAGGCATTATCCTAGGATTTCTTTTCAGTGATTTTCTGGATCAGAGCCATTATTAACCTGGATCTTACATTCTTTCTTCTTATTTACCATCATTTTGCTCAAGTACATTATATATCTTAGTATATATTACACATATTGTTTACATAATATATACCTTTGGTATTATACATATGAATACATACAACTGTCATATCTATACGCTTATATATATCAATGTTATAAATTTGCTTTTGACTGATAAAGGGGTTTGTGACAGTCCCCCCCCCCACCTGCCCACCAAAATATGGCACTTTGGCATGTGGATTGTTTTTGAGTTGAAGGCAATGGAGACCCTGTGGGCTCAAGAGAAACTTTTCACCCTCTGTTAACTATATAGAAGAATATAATTATATTGGGCATTTTTCCCAAAATAAGCGTTATTAGCAGAGATAAATTTTATCTGAGTGACCCATCAGGATAACAGGGCAAGCATCTAATTACCAAATAACAGTTCTCCTTACCACCCTATGAAGTGCATTCCTTTTCTCTGAAGTCCCAGACCGCTACCCCCTTCTCCTTAGTTCAGAATGACATATATATCTCATTTTGCCTGTCTTTGGAATTTCCATGTCTGTGTGGATTCCCTGTATATACATTATTAGATTTGATTTTCTCCTGCTAATCTGTCTCATGTCAATTTGATTCTTAGCCCAGCCAGAAGGACCTTTGAGGGGATAGGAATTCTTGCTCCCCACACTGACTCCTTTAGACCATGTCATTCATAATATACATATTTTTAAGTTTTTATTTAAATTCTAGTTAGTTAATATATAGTGTAATATTGGTTTTAGGAGTAGAATTTAGTGATTCATCATCTATATATTAACACCCAGTGCTCATCACAACACGTGCCCTCTTAATACCCATTACCCATTTAGCTCCTCCTCTGCCCATCTCCCCTCCAGCAACCCTCAGATTGTTCTCTATAATTAAGAGTGTCTTATGGTTTGCCTCCCTCCTTTTTTTCCCTTCTCCTATGTTCATCTCTTTTGTTTCGTAAATTCCACATATGAGTGAAATCATACGGTATTTGTTTTTCTCTGATTGATTTATTTTACTTAGCATAATACACTCCAGTTCCAGCCATGTCCTTGCAAATAGAAAGAGTTCATTCTTTTTGATGGCTGAGTAATATTCCATTTTATATATATATATATATATATATATATGCATGCTGGGTATATATATATATATCCGGCGCCCTACTGATGTTTATTTTTAAATGTAGTAATTATATAGAATAGATTATTATTCAAGCAAGTTGAATAATAATAATTTGAGCATCTCCTTACCTCCCTGCCCCAGAGATAAGCCCATAATGCCTCTATAAAAATTATTAGTACATGGGGTGCCTGGGTGGCTCAGTCGTTAAGTGTCTGCCTTTGGCTCAGGTCATGATCCCAGGGTCCTCGGTTTGAGCCCTGCATTGGGCTCCCTGCTCCGCAGGAAGCCTGCTTCTCCCTCTCCCACTCCCCCTGCTTGTGTTCCCTCTCTCATTGTGTCTCTCTCTGTCAAATAAATAAAATCTTAAAAAAAAAAGAATTATTGGTACATAAACTGTAAAATATAAATATATATAAATATATAATATATAATATAAATATATAATAAGTTCATTTAACCTGGAAATGAAAGGATGAGAAAGAGTGGGAAATAACTAGAGTAAAAAAATAAAATAAAATCATAATTATATTCTTATAGCATGTGTTGCTGAGGTAATCAAGATACATACTCATTTCTACTCAATTTGTTTATGCTTAAGGCTTTTAATATAGGTCAGGGGATAATAAATTAGTTATTAATTTTATCAAAATATTCAAAGTATATAACAAGTGAGTACTCTTCTCCCCTGCTCTGCTTATTTTATCTGCAGATGATATATTACTTTACTGTTCTAGAAATGCCAAAGATAAATTTGAGAATTTTCAAAAGTTTTATTCTGCATGAAGAAATTACTTATAGCTATTTGAAACAGAATCAGAAAAATATAAACCATTTTTAAATATATTTAATTAATAGAAAGCCTTTAAACAATTTCTTGGGATTCAGGTTTTAGGTGAAATTATTTTTTTCCTACAGAATTAGAATGTTTATAAACCTAGATTTTTTAGAGTATTTAAACATTTTTTCTATTTGTGGGATATAAAGAATTTAACAATTTGAGCAGAGGAGGAGCTGATTCCTATGAGATATAAAGGCGCTGTACTGAAAACATAGCCAAGGGAAAGAGGAGACATGAGTGTCTCGCCGCCCTATCGCCCTACTACTACCTATTGCTATCATAGGGTAGTTTGACCTACTTCTAAGATTGAAGACTATGTTGGGGGCAAATACTATACTTTTTCTATATCCATATAATACCATTCTTATTGTCTCAGCAAAGTCTTAAAACACGATATATACTCAATATTGAATATACATCCTAAGTTCTAATTTTCAGCACATGACTATATTGGAGTAGGGATAGAGACAAATAATTAGAAATAGGTCAATAAAAGAGTAAGAAATGACTGTGGCTGAAAAACTGTGGTTCTGTCAATTTTGTGGGTTCTCTTAGGAAAGGACTGCATGGAAAGCTATTATTTGTTAGCTTTGACTAAAAAAAGAGAAACACAAACGAAGTATCTGATTTTGAGGATGAGAACATGTGCATAGATATGGACCTGACTATGTGTCTGTGAGGGTGTGTGTCAAAAATAACCATGGAAGTGTATCACATTTATCATACTTCACTTAAACTAAAAAATGCAACAATTTATTTATTTATTTATTTTTTTAAGATTTATTTATTTATTTGACAGAAAGACACACAGTGAGAGAGGAAACACAAGCAGGGGGAGTGGGAGAGGGGAAGCAGGCTTCCCGTGGAGCAGGGAGCCCGATGCAGGGCTCGATCCCAGGACCCTGGGATCATGACCTGAGCCGAAGGCAGATGCTTAACGACTGAGCCACCCAGGCACCCCCAAAATGCAATGATTTAAACAGCAACTCTCTAAGTTCCTGACTCTACTTAAACCAGTTCTCTCTCCAACAATTAGCAAATGTTGGCTTGAGACACAAAATTAAAAATTTAATTAGCAGATCTAGGAATTTTTAGAATATACTTCCAAGTCTTCTTAAAAAGATAAAAACAAGAAAGGAAACTAGTACTCACACCTCATAATAAACCCAAGAGCAGAATCCAAGGAGTAAAGTAACTTCCCCCTAAATATTGGGTTCTCCTCCCGGAAAAGACAAGTAGAGAATGGAATGTAATTTCTAAAATGGATCCTTTACAAAGTCACATTGTGCTGCTTAATGACACATAGTTCCTGATGAGCATTCCAAATTACAAGGTAGCTGTTCGAATAGAATTTAAACCAAGGGCTTCATTGATATGCTTCCTAAAACAAGGGGCTCTTTTAATTAGAAAAATCTATGGTGCTTTCTTTTTTGGCAGTATTTGTGGGGGTTCCCACCAGAGAGGTCCCACAGGCAGCCAAGTGCAGGAAACACGCAGAGATTCTTTGCTTTGCAAAGCTGTCTCACCCTCCACACTCCACAGACCCATAAACCTTCCAGAGGCCAGAGATCAAAGATTGTTTTCCCATCAGATTTTAAATAGTCCAAGGAATGTCTTCCTGCTATTTAGAGTGCACAAAATACAATACATACAACTTTATTTTTCCCTGTCTATTAGCCTATAGCCATATGACACAAGATACTGGCTCACTTGGTGTCTGTTCTTTGTACTCAAGGGAGGAAAAAGATTATTAGCAAACTTATGTTCATTATCAAGTATACCATTCACCCTTAATCAGATTTGATCATTTTTCTCTGCTCTTCACAAAAATGCTGGTGAGTTATGTGCATATATAGGCATGTGTTGGAATTATCTACATAGTCTGCTCTTGGCTACCCAGAGATCCTTTCTCATCTGATCTTTTCAATGTCTGTAGATTGAAAGTTCGGTCATTATCTGACTCCTGTGTTTTCACATAACATTGGTGTTACTGACGTAGAAGTACTGTTTCTGAAATAGCCTGTTATTTCAATGTCAATAACACAGAAATCCTGTGTATCTTTTCCTTAGTTTCCCCCAATGGTAACATCTTGAAAAATTATAATACAATCTCATAACCAGGATTCTGACACTGATTCAACCCACCTATCCTACTGAGATATTTTTCATGTGTACATGTGTATTTAGTTTTAAGCAATGGTATCACATGTGTAGGTTTGTGTATCTACCACCACTGTCAGGAAACAGAACGGTTCTTTCAAAACAAGTGTCCATTTTGCCCTTTGATAACTACTTTCACCTCCCTTTCTTACCCCTACCACCACAACCACAAGCCCGGGCTATCATATTTATTTTTACAACCAACTTTTATTAATAGTCACAACTACTGATTTTAATATTATTACTGATGTAGTTTCAGTTTTAAATAAACTTAATATAAATTTGCACAAAATATGCATAGATCTTTAAAAAAAGGATAATGATAATGCAGGTGTTCTGGAGATATGAAAAATCAATAAAATTTAGGAAATGTTACAATTGGTGATAACAGGGAAATGACAGATTAACGAGGATGAGGAAATTACTTTAGTCAGAGCACATGACGCACATTCAGGAGTTAGAACAGCAGTGGTTCTCATACTTTAGTGTACGGAAGTGCATACTAGCATCACCTTAATGACTTTTTAACCCTGATTGCGAGACCCCACCACCAGAGCTTCGGACTCAGTAGGTCTGGAATGAGTTCTCAGAATTTCCATGCCTTAAAAGTTCCCATGTTTTGAGGACCAGTGAAATAGAGAGTAGAGCTTATGTTGAAGGTTAGGCCTGGGAAGTAGGGGTTCAAATGAAGGAAGATGGCTGGCTGAGGAGACTTTATTTTATAGGCAACGTGGAGCCATTGCAGCTTTCGCAACAGAAGACCACACAGGACTAACGCAGACTTTAGGAAGAACAATCTAGGGATAAATGAGGTAAATAATTTAACAGCAAAAAATATAGAAACAATGTAGGATGAGTTAGGAAATTAAATGTGATGGCAAAGAATCTATTCAAGTGAGAAACAGAATCCCAGAATTGAGAATTAAAGAGGAGATACTCCAATACCTAATTAGAAGGTAGTTGTGTGGAATGCAGATTTATACTGACAAACCCCTTTTGTCTTCTTTCTTAGCCTCTCTATGTCTTCTTAAATTCTGTAACTCTATTTCCCGGAGAAGAATCTTTGCAGCAGGAAACACATCCAAACATATCTTACACTTGTTAAGTTACAATCTTAGCCTATTCCTTTTATCTTGCTGGGAATGACTGCTGATGCAAGTGGAGAGTATGAAAACTTTGGTTTGCAACTGTGGTTTGAATTATAAATATTATCTGGCTTAATTGGTACCTGGGGGTCTTGAGCTAATTCTTCAAAACCTAAATTCTACATTAGTCACTTTGTTTTTCCTGCTTCTCTTTCTTTGTCATCCTCATTTCTGTTTTCTAGTTTCTTTCTTTTTCTTTCTTTTTTTTTTTTTTAACCTAGGTTGTCAAGTAGACAGGTTCTTTCATCAAAAAAACAATTGTAATTTTAAGGGCAAACTGAACTCCAAAGAAAAAAATGTTAGAGATGACACTGTTTTAGATTACACTGTAGAAAGATTTTCAAGGAATTTCAAAACACATGTTTCAAAGAAGTGACAACCCATTTTGCTTTCCCTTGTAAATTCAAAGTGCAACACAGCATTCACTCTTCTGACCAAGTACTTACACACTTTATCTTATTCAGGATTCTGAGATATCTGGAACACTTGTTGGGATCCTTGGATGTGTATGTGAATCAGTTATTGAGTTTATATTCTGACAGAGAAAACCCTTAATTTCCCCTTTATGATATTTTTCCGAGCAAAAAATGACGAAAGAAATTAAGATTTATAAGAGTCACTTATGTCAGAGACAAGTGAAAATAAATATAAGTTAGACATCACCCAGCAAGAACTATGGCACAGTACAGAAAACACAGGGTACCTCATTATAGAAATAAACTGCATTGTCTGACTAAGGTAGTAATGGCTCTTTTCTATGCTTTCAATAAAATTCAAACACAAATATCAAACCATAATGTCTTTCAGGAAAAGCAGTGTGTTATTTGGAATTTATTTATTTATGTTTGAGAAACATCCCTCAGGGGAAGAAAGACTCAATTTTTCATTGCTGTATCAATAAAATAGAAGGCTATCCAAAGCCAGGACTGTTACACACATAAAAAGTAATGGCCACTCAAGGAAAACTACTAGATTTGGAAGTGGGCAAATCTCATAATGTTGATGGTGACCGTGGATTGTCTAAATCTGATAATCTCAAATTTTATATCATACTCACAATAAGAGTAGGCTTTGAAATAAGTCATAAGATTTCCTTTAGACACTTTTTGAGAAAGGGCCACTTTAGAAGAGAAATAGCAGGATAAGATGATTATTAGTGTTCACTTAGATCCTGTTCAAATCATACTGTGTTCAAATACATAGATATTGGTTCCTACGTAATGGTCAAAAGACGCTTTACATGCTGTCTTCATAAATCAACTAAAATGTTTTCAAAGAGGACAGAAACAAACAAACAAAATATTTGTTTCAGTTTCTCCTTTTTTGGTAAACTAACACAATTTGATTTAGTCAGCCAGTTTCAGGGGAGTTTAGTAAATTGTGCAAATAAGGCATGAAGTCTTGGTATGTAAAGGTAGGCGAAAGACAGAGGCCAGGCACACATTCCCATAGTTTCCAATCCTTGATCAACAAAACAAAAGCCTGTCATACTCATCAAAACTTATAATTAGTTTAGATTACCAGTAGAAAGTGATCACCTCTCTTAATGTTAATTCTTTCATTCCTTTTGCACCTATTTTGGTTGTCTTTGACCCTACACTGTGAACTCCACCATTTTCTTAGTATTACTTTACAACTCTGTGCCTTGCCTTTAGGATCTGATGTGTGCTGGGTTTCTGACTCTAGGGTTGGCCACTATGGTTATTGGAAAAAAAAATCCTCCATTCCTAATTGTGGTTCCCTTCTTAATAATAATTACCATAAAAACAGCAAAATACTCTTTATATTTTTCACCCAGTAAAGTATTAGAACTTCAAAACATCTGGCGTTGACCACATAGACAGGCCTGGTTTTTTATGCAGTGTTTTATTACATTATCATATTTAAACTGATACATAAAACCAGAATTTCAATGTGTTAATCTCTGATGAGAAATAAAATAATAAGAAGTTCAGTTACTTGAAATTATTTGCTAAGTTTGCTTGATAATCCTAGAATTCAAACAAAGAAGTTAGTTATGCAATTTGAATTTTTAAATAAGTTGCCATCCATAAAACAAGTGAAAGAGACTAGTTGACTCTAAGACTGCTAGGAACATTTCTTGTCCATGGATGGCTCTTCCTTCTTGATAACTTGAATGTGCCCACATGGATTCATCTGAAGGACCAGTACCTTAGTTTAGTCTTTGCTGGTTTTTATTTGTCTTATGGTTCTGCTTATCTATTGCTATATACCAAATCACCCCAAAATAGTGGCTAAAAATGATAACATCATGTATTTTGCTCACAAATCTGAGGTTACAGGGCTCAGTCAAGGCAACTGGGTTTTCTTTTGGGGGGATCACATTAAGTTTTAATCAGATGGCAGCTGGGGTAGAGTCATCTTTGAAGGCTTCTTCACTAGCACTTTTGGTGACCGAGATGGGAAGAACCAAAGATCTATGTATGGCTCCATAGTGTTCCCTTTCTTTATGTGGTCTCATCACTGCTCTCTTTACATGTTGATTTCAGGCCTGCCAGAATTCTTCCATGTATACCATTTTTTAAGAGAACAGTATACACATGAGACAGCAGTTCTACATTGGCCTTATCCAGAGGAGCAGTACCATTTTTTTTTTTTTCTGGAGAGCAGTGACTTCTTTCAACAGCTACATTTCATGTCCCTGGAAATGGGCAAGCATGAGTAAGACTTAATATTTGCCATCTCAAGCATTCTTTCATGTGACCCCAGGATGCAAGGGAGCCAGGAGATCAGGCTTGACGCTGACTTTACATCTGGCTTCTTAAGTATTTTTACACCTATGTCTTCTTTCAATTCACATCTCAAATGGAATTATAATACATGAGTACAGACAGACCAAGGAAAACAGCCAGTCCACCAGCATCAAAGTCAGACACATCTGTGAAAAAAATTTTTCTGGCAGGCATCCTACTCTGGATTATAACATTAATAAAAACAATGACAGACAAAAACCCAATAAAACAGGTTATGTAGAGCCTACTGAAAGATTTGCACTAATAAGGAGACTGTCTCTGTCCTTATCATCAATGCACTGCATCAAAAAGCTGCCAATCTTCTCTAGTGCCAGGCCACCTCAAACAAGAGTTAACTTATAAAGATTACAAGTCGAGAGGGCCAAGGTGTTTCCCTAAGGGAGGTGTGAGTTACTGTAAAAGATAATGAAGGTTTTCCAATGATAATGAAAGGAATACATGGACAAAAGAACCAAGGTTTTCCTCTTCCATAGCCATTTTAATTTGTGCATCACTGTTCCAAATGAGCAACAGTGTACAGATCTTTCACTCTTGGTAAATTTATTCCTATGTATTTTACTCTTATGTTATTGTAAATGGCATTATCTTCTTAATTTTTCTCTCTGATAGTTTGCTGTTAGCAAAGAGAAACAAATTTTCCTAGGCCAGATTGATGGTTTGTGTGATGGTTAATTTTATGTGTCAATTTGGCTAGGCAATAGTACCCACATATTCAATCAAACATTATTATAGGTGTTCCTGTCGTTAAAAACAAAAAACAAAACAAAAAAATCCCCACAAGCTCAAAATGGTGTCACTTAGACTGAGTTCCCAAACCAGGGCTTAATACCCAATCTAATTGCAGTTTCAACCTCTTCTTAGAAATGCGGCTTTAACTGGTCAGTCAGGAAATTTTTCTTTCCATCCATGCCAGTGAGTGTTACAGGGGTCCTCTCCATCCCCAAAAGAAAGTTAGGTAATCTCTATAACAAAATGCCTTGCATTTTGCCCTAGCAAACAGCCTCCTCTGGCACAATCCTTTTCTTTTGCTAGTAACTTTCTTGCGCCCATCCACCATCTATAAGAACCTTCCATTTTGTAGAACTCTTCTAAGTGCCTTTCTACTTGCAGATGGCTTCAGCCCGATTCATGAATCATTTAATAAATCCAATTAAATCTTCAAATAACGTGGTTGAATTTTGTTACTTAACACTGTGAGGGTACTTTGTAGATGTGGTTAACATCTACAATTAGTTGACTTCAAATAAAGGAAATTGTCCTTGATAATGCTGGTGAGCCTCATCTAATCAGTGTAGAGCAAAGCTGAGGTTTCCTTGAGAAAGAAGAAATTGTTCCTTAAGAGTGCAGCTTCAGCTCCTACCCCAGACTTTCCAGACTGTTTATCTATAGATTTCAAACTTGTCAGCTCCCATAATAGCTTGAGCCATTTCTTTGAAATAAATCTCGATTTCTATCCCTATCTATCTATGTATTCCACTGGCTCTGTTTCTCTGGAGAACCCTGACTGAGAGAATTGGTAATAGAGTGATCATATAATCTATAATCCAAACTGGTATGCTTTTGAGTGTGAAAGGGGCATTATTAATAATCATGCCAGGGGGTGCCTGGGTGGCTCAGTTGGTTAAGCGACTGCCTTCGGCTCAGGTCATGATCCTGGAGTCCCTGGATCGAGTCCCGCATCGGGCTCCCTGCTCGGCAGGGAGTCTGCTTCTCCCTCTCCCACTCCCCGTTTGTGTTCCCTCTCTCGCTGTGTCTTTCTCTGTCAAATAAATAAGTAAAATCTTTAAAAAAAATAATAATAATCATGCCAGGAAACTGGCATAAACCAGACCTTTGCCAGGTAAACAATGATAAAGGGTTCCCTTAGATAAAATAAATCTTATCCATCCAGAGCTACCAAAATAATCCAATAGAGAAAAGAGGTGTTTCTGTTTTTGCTTTATTTTTAAGAAAATCTAGTTAGTTATCAAAAGTGGTTGGAACTACAGTAAAGAAACAAATCACTACGTAATTTGTAGAGAAATCACCTATTGGCATTTTAGAAAGCATTTTCTTCTCTTTTGACATTTTGTAAAGGTCAAAAGTTTGGAATCCTACAACCATTTTGCATTTCAAAAGTGATGAATCAAAAGATAATTCAGAATCCCCCCAAAATAATGACAAACATTCAGACCTGATGCTCTTTTTTTATATATGTATTTTTTAAATTTTTTATTGTTATGTTAATCCCCATACATTACATCATTAGTTTTAGATGTAGTGTTCCATGATTCATTGTTTGTGCATAACAACCAGTGCTCCATGCAGAACGTGCCCTATTTAATACCCATCACCAGGCTAACCCATCCTCCCAGCCTCCTCCCCTCTAGAACCCTCAGTTTGTTTTTCAGAGTCCATCGTCTTTCATGGTTCGTCTCCCCCTCCGATTTCCCCCCCTTCATTCTTCCCCTCCTGCTATCTTCTTCTTTTTTTTTTTTCTTAATATATATTGCATTATT
>NC_138380.1:58558451-58573978 GCF_054177405.1 Leptonychotes weddellii
CTGAGATAAAAGTCTCAAGAATAAAAATATTCAGTGCATACTCCTATATACTTTATCCCAATTCAGTTATTGTTAATAATTTATACTATTTGCATACCTGCTAATTTTTATTTTTTGAAACATTTGTATATAGGTCAATATATTATGGTTCCTTATCCCTAAATACTTTAACATATTTAAGAATATGGACATTATTCTAAATAATGGCAGTATGATTAATAATTTCAGTATATTTAACATCAACACAATATTTCGATCAATTTTATCCATTGACCAAATAATATCACTTATAACATTGTCCCCTCTGATACAGTATCTCATCTAAGGTCAGCTTTCAATTATTTGCCAAGTCTCAATAGCCTCCTTTAATATGGAACATTTTCACAATCTTTCTTTATCTATTATGATATTAACATCTTTGAAAAGTACAGTAACCCGCCCCTTTTAAAATAGTACTATCCTCATTTTTTTCCTGATATTTCCTCATTATATTCTCAGTCAAATTACAATATAAGCATCTTAGTGTCCTTCACAGGGTATCACATCTGGAAATGATGATGTCCCATTCATGTGCCCTTCACTGGTAACACCGATTTTGCTCACTCTAAATGTTGTATGTTTCCTCCACTGTATAATGCTTATATACCTTTGTAACTAATAAGTAACCTGGCATTTTAAAGGCCAGACAAATATCCTGTTCCTTGTCAAATTTTCCTCCTAAACTTAAAATCTATAGATGATCCTTGCCTAATCTAATCTTTATCTGATACTTGAAAAGTACTGATTTTCCAACTTGAGTAGCCTGTCAGCATTTAGCAAATAGCACTTGGCATTATACTATAAGCAATAGCCCAATTTTATGCCTGTTAACCTTATGCATTAATGGTTATTTACTTGTATTTACTGTTGATAGAGATTCATGAATCCCTATATTTGCATTGACTTATAATTCATTTTTGTATTTCAGTACTTTGGCACTCAAATTGCCCAATATTTGGCCAGTGGTAGCCTCTTTGAGGTGGCTTCTTTATCTATTTTACAAGTCCCCATCATTTTTTGAGCAATTCCTTCCTTTTCTGCACAACAAAATATTGGACGCTCATTCTGTGTTTGTTCCAGCCTTGGAATCAGCCAGATTTTTGAAGATTATTGCTTTGAGCAACACTTTTCAACTGTCTTATGGGACTAGCATAACAGAGACTGGAATCCAAAGCTTAGTAAGGGAAAGTGGCTCTGCTTAAAGGCTCACCTTGGATAAGAGCCTTAAAAAACTGTATGGTAAGAACAAGGGTAAACTAAAAGTGAACAGTCAACTGCAGCTCAACTTCAAATCATCTCATTCCCTCAAATTAGGTTAAGGTGATGCCATTAGCTAACTTTTAAAGGGCTGTATTTAAAACATTTGAAGAAGAAGAAAGTTAATATTAAGAATTTCAGCAAAAAACAGAATACTATATGCAAGAAACAAAGGTTTAAAACTGAATATGAATAACTATAATTAAAAACACTATTGATGGCTTATTTTAATTTTGAGAAGTGAGATAAGGATGCCTGATATCACCATTTCTATTAAACATTGTTATTGTATGACCTATTATATGACCTAGCAAATGTAGTAAAGCAAGAAAAATGTTAAAAGGTTAAAAACAAAAAAACTGGGAAGAAAAATAATACTTCTGTTAGTTTCAAATAATATTCTTATCTACAGGAAAATATCAAAAATATCCACACATAAGGTATTAAAATTAATGTGTAATTTTAGTAGGGTTGTTGGATATAAGCTCAATGAGCACAAATAAATGCATTCTTATATACTAGAAACAAGAAGACAGTAATTTAAAAAATAAAATTTCCATTTAAAAATCACATTAGAAATATCACTGTCCATGAATAAATCTAACAAAAAGTGTATAGAACTTCTATGTAGAAAACTTATAAAATATCATTAAAAAATTTTTAGAAGCCTATATAAATTGAGGCATATGACATGCTTCTCATTCAGAAAACTTAATGTTGTATGCATGTAAATTCTCTACAAACTGATAATTAATTTAATAATATCTCATTAAACTCTTAGCTTGGCAAAGTGATTATAACATTTGTATGTAAATGTGACAATCAAGAATAGACTAGCACTCGGGCGCCTGGGTGGCTCAGTTGGTTAAGCGACTGCCTTGGGCTCAGGTCATGATCCTGGAGTTCCGGGATCGAGTCCCGCATCGGGCTCCCTGCTCGGCAGGGAGTCTGCTTCTCCCTCTGCCCCTCCTCCCTCTCATGTGCTCTCTCTCTCTCTCTCATTCTCTCTCTGTCAAATAATAAATAAAATCTTTATTAAAAAAAAATAGACTAGCACTCATGAAAAAGAAAACAAAAGTGGAAGGACTTCTTTTATCAGATTTCAAGACTTCTGAGTCACTTATTAGGACAGTATAATATTAGCGCAAGGATATACAAATATATCAATGGGATAGAATGGAGTGCCTAGAAACAGATATATGGGCACATAATTTATGATAACAGTGATACTATATATGATGGAGAGAAGGGAGCTATTTTATTAAATGGTGGTGGCTCAATTGAATATCTGTATGAAAAAATACAGAACTTGACTCTTACATCTAACCAGACACAATCAATTCCAGGTGGATTATAGATCAGAATGGCAAAGCAATACAGTTTCTAAAATATAACAAAAGATGATATTTTCATGTTTTCCATGTTAAGGAGAGATTCCTTAAACAGGATACAGGAAATAATAACCATAAAGGCAAAAGCTTGATAAATTTCTTAACATTCAAATAAAGAAATCATGTTCATGAAAAGACATAATTATGAGTGTTAAAGGCAAGTCACATACACGGAGAAGATATTTATGATGCATTTAACTAAAAATTGTTCATATTTAGAAAAACCCTTCAAATTTATATGAAAAAGAGAGTCAATACAAAAATAAAATAAGCATGAGCTTTGAACACACACTTTAAAAGAGAGGGTCATCAAGTGACCTACAAGCTCATGAAAAGTTGTTTGACCTCATTAATAACCAGAAAAATAAAAATTAGAACCACAATGAGATAGACTACATGTCCATCAGGATGGATAAAATATATACATATTGACTGACCATACCAAGGATGTGGAGGAACCAGAACTCTTGTACACAGCTACTAGTAGTTCATAATGGTACAACCACTTTAGAAAGTATCTTGGCACTGATCAAGTAAAGTCAATGAATTTCTTATGATTTATTAATTGCACTCCTAACTCAATTTATGCACATTTGTTCTTGTGTTAAGAATGCCACTGTAGCATTATTCATAGTTTCCAACCCAATGTCCATTAATAATGAACTATGGCATATTCATACAATGGAATATTATATAACAACCAAATGAATCAATAATACATATCTATATAAATAAACCTGTTTAAATCTCAAAAATTTAATATCGAATGAATAAAACTAGAAAAAAACACAAACAGCATGGTTTTCTTTACACAAAATTTAAAAAAATTAGTGCTGCAAGTTATATGTAAAATTGTAACAAATTATATGTAAAACTGTAAAAAAAATAATATAAGACAAGGAAACAATTACCATATAATAAGAACAGTGCTTATTTTGCAAGGGAGAAACTCTCTAGTTATTGAGAAAAGGTAATATCCTATTTCTTTACCAACTGAAAGTTATACTGGTGTATGTTTTAAGATAAATTAAGTTACATATCTCTTTTATTTGTGTTTTCCTTTTTTCTCTTACATATTGTAATTAGAAAATTAAAATAAGATGATGTGGGAAAAAATGCTCAAAACCTTTCAGCTTTATTCTATATATCCAGCATGAAATGACTTACCTAAAAACAACTTAAATGATTTCAAAATCTCTCTAAATCTCTTCCAGCACAACCATTCTTTGTTTTTCAATACTTGACTTCCATAAAAAGCAAATCCAAGATGAATTCTACCCAGAACAAATGACTAGACAAAATGAGGCTGTATCTGTTTCCACCCATTATTACAGGATTATTATAGGCACTGTAGAGTTCCTAGAAATGTGATTGGAAAAGTAAACAAGGGTTACATTATAAAAGTTTTTTATTTTTTATTTTTTATTTCTTTCTTTTCATTTTTTTTTTTTGGTAGGTGATTAAGGACATATGCTATGTTCAGCTTGCTCACATGTCATCCCTGGAATATACCAAATAATGCCGAAGAAAAGAATGAAGAAATGTATTTGAACTTTTAAGAATAATGGAGTTCATCAACTTACCTCAATGAGAGTCTTGCAGAAGCTAAAATAAGAAAATACATATAAAAGCACCAGCATGATGCATGATATATAATATATCCAGTGCACATTATTTTTAATTTTTTAATTAACTTACAGTCTTTGCGCAAGTTATTTTTATTTAGGCCATAATTCTAACTTTAGTAAAATATAAGGAAACTGTCTTAATTTTCTAGAGCTGCCCTAACAAAATGCCACAGACTGAATGACTTAAATAAAGAAATTTATTTTCTCACAGTTCTGAAGGCTGGAGTCAAGGATCATGTTGCCGGTAGCGTTGGTTCTCTCCTTGGCTTGCAGATGGCTGTCTTCTCTCTGTGTTCTCATACTGTGTTTTCTCTGTGCACACACACCCGTGGTATCTTTTTATTTTTTTCCTGTAAGGACCAGTCACACTGGATTAGTACACTGCCATTATGAACTCACTTAACCTTAATTACCTCTTTAAATACCTCATCTCCACATACAGTCACCTTAGTGGTTAAAGTTTCAGTATATGAATTTTGGGGGGACATGATTCAGTCCATCATGAGGACTAACTTAACTTGAAACTTTCTTCCAGCTACAATTTCCAAAGAATCTTTAAACTAGAAAACCACAGATTCACTCAGCCTTGCAAAGATATTGTGAAAAGAAATATATCTTTCTCCTATATGAAACACTCTCCAAGTCAAACTTCAGTTTATAGATTCACATGTTGGTCTCTCCAATCTCTGGCTTTTGTTGTCATTATTATCAGAGAATTTTTAAAAGTAACTGCATACATTTAGTTCTATGGTAGATTGAAGAGGTTTTTTTGTTTGTTTTTTAACGTGGACCAAGTATATGATCCTTAGGGAAAGAGGAAGAGAAAAAAAAAATGTGAAGGATAGGAAAATTAAGAGATGAATGGATTGGTCTGCAGATACTTCCTAGCAAGGGAACAGTCTTCAAAGCATATATACACAATTTAACCATGTATAGACATATGGCAAATCACCCTCTTTTTCTTCCTGTCCCAATCCACTAAACCAGATATGAGGTTCTGCCTCTTATGGGCTCTGTGATATAAAGCAATTTTAACTAAGGCTTTCTGAAACCCTAGTTTCTTCTACAAAATGTGAATAATTGCATTTAACCTGCAGAAGAGTTGTGAAGATTGAATGCTACAATATGTATCAAAGACCTAGAATATTATAGCATGAGCAGTTGTTAATGATCTTACCCTGTTGAAGTTTTAGTAAAACCCACATATAATTTTCATACACTAATTGGGTGTTCATTGGAAACCAACTGTTGTATCATTCTGACATGTTTGGAACGTTACCCTGCCCTAGAAATAGTCATTAATTGTCACAGCTGACTTCATACCTGATGATAGGTCTCACTCATCAGCTACTGGAGAACATCTTTTCATCCAGTGAGAAAGCATCACAGGGGTAAGATACATAAAACTTTTATTGTTGCTATGTTTAATGCTACTTTGTTTTTAAATACATGCATTATTATTATTTTAGGTATTTTTAAGTCATTCTTTTATTTTCATACTCGAAGGGAAAGGATCAAGATGCTTTTTAACTTATTAATCTATTTCACAATGTTACATAGGTTAACCACCTGTCCTTCCTCATTAAGGAAACCAACTAAACCATAAATTGATTAAAATATGCCAGCTATGCCATGAAGTCTCTCAATAATGATGAAAGGGAAAACATAAATAAATGTTTGGAATTCAAAACAGAGATTGAGGCTTGAAGGAGAGAGCAAAATTTATTCATGAAGAGAGAATCCATGATTGCAGGAAGTGATTTTTCTTTTGGGGTTTGATGGCTCAATTCAATCTAATTTGGGAGGTACAATAGTTCCCCTTTCCAAGACCCCCAGGGATGCCTTGAAACCATAGGTGGTACCACATCATATATATAAACTGTTTTTTCCTATACATGCATACCTATGGTAAAGTTTCATTTATAAATTAGGCACAGTAAGAAATTAATAATAATAACTAATAATAGAAAAATGTTAACAATATACTATAATAAAAGTTATGTAAATGTGGTCTCTTTTCTCAAAAATCTTACTGCAGTGTACTCACCCTTCTAGTGATAATGTGAGAGAGAAAATGGCTACATGATGAGGTGCAATGGGTTTAATGAGGTAGGCACTGTATTGTAGCATTACGCTACCATCAACTTTCTGATACATCAGAAGGATGATCATTTGCTTCTGGACCACAGCTGTCTCAGGTAATTGAAACCATGCAAAGTACAACCATGGATAGGTGGGTGAGGGGGACTGCTGCATTGTGAAAGATATTCTTTAGTGGGACATAAGCCATTGCTTAACAGAGTGATGCCTTTGCGACATATCAAGAATCATTTCACAATGAGTGTATGGATATGCCTCATTCTAGTTCACATGTAATGATACATTTGTTGTTATCCTACTGTGATGATTAGATTTTAAAAAGATGTTAAATGAAAAGCTAAGTAACTAGAAGTTTAGCTCATATCCCTATTATTGAGGGAGGAAGGAATGACTTTGCCATGCTGTTGCTTTCAGTACAGATTTTTGAAAATTCCACAGTGACTTTAGTTAAACCTTAAGTACTCTCACCTTCATTAAAAATAGGAAAAGAAATGCTAGTATTGATTGTTGCATTTATGTGTAAGAGCTAAACTAGGGAGGTAACTTATATAGTGTAGTCCTTAAGAGCTCAACTCAGTAATTAGAGCCTGGGTTCCAACCCTGTTTCTGCCACTTGCTGGCTGCATGTCCTTGTGAAAGATGCTTAACCAATCTCTGCCTCAGGGGCATTCTCAATAAAATGGGGCTAATAAAAGTACTAATCTCAAAGAGTTCTTATGAGTGTTATGTCAATTGATTTATAAAGCACATAGGCTAGTCATTGGCCCCCAGTAAATCTTAATATGCTTTTTTCCCCCAATTATAAACATTAAGTAATCAATATAGGCATGTTCTTAAAGAAATCAAAACATGTTTTATTAATAAAATGTAGTTTACTTTTTAAAAATACAAACTCATTATTTTAAATACTTTATACAGTATTTGCATTAAGAAATGCCTTTCATATTTTTGACATGCTTATTATTCTAGATTCCACAAGAGCTGTGGTTTGGAATTTGCAAAGACAATCTACAACTGGGTATGAAATGACTGAACAATCTTATTTGCTTGGTCATTTTAGTCACTAAAACCAGTTTAATTCAGCCACAATAAATAGTGAAAGTTGTTAATATAGTAGAAATGATTAATTTAACCATCAGTTTTCTTTATTATTGATTTACATATACTATCAGTAAAATCTCTCCTTAATCTACTCAATTGTGTGTGTGTGTGTGTGTGTGTATATATATATATGGAGTTAATAAACAATAAATATTTATAGTTAGAATTTAAATAAAGTTATAAGCTTTGTGTCTTGAGCTTCTAGTATTTTTGTCTTGTTTTGTTTTTGCCTCTTGTTTCTGAGAATAATAAAGGTTTTCACATTGTCAAGGCTCAAATTCTTAAATTAAACCATGTGCCTGCCTTTTTTTCTTATCTACAATGTTGTAAATTGCACCAAAATTTATAAATGAATTGAATGCAGTTGTATCACTGGGCTTCTACTTTGTGGAAATGACTTTTAGCCCTTAAATCTCACAAGTGCTCTATGGAGACCCACACTTTCAATTTCATAAAGTTTTTTTTTTTTTCTCCAGCTTCTAAAGTTCTTTTGTTTAGAAAAGAAACTTTATAATAAAAAAGAAAAGCCCACAGTTGCCTGAGAGTATATTTCTAGTTTATTTTCTTACACAGTGGGATTTCTCAAAATAAGGGAAAATAAGAAGGGAAACAATAATAACTTTATTTACTGAATAACTTGAGTCAAAAAAAATTAGGAGATAACAAAATTTACCTAATATGGGTCATAGTGTATGACCTAGTCAGTTCACTGTAGGCATTTACCCATGAGAAATAAAGTAGATGCTCACACAAACACTTGCACATGAATGTTCACAGCAGTTTTGTTTATAAGAGCCAAAACATACCAAAAAACCCCCAAATGTTCATAAATAGGTAAAGAGATAAACAATTTGTGGAATATAAAATAAAATACAACTCAGCAGTCAAAATAAATGACCTACTGCTACACCCACCAGCATGGATTAATCTCAAGATAGCTATTCTTTGTGAAAAGAGCCAGTCAAAAACAGTACATACAGTGTGAGTCCATTTATATAAAATTCTAGAAAATGCAAATTAACCTATAGGGTTATAAACTAGATCAGTGGTTCACTGTGGATGGGATGAGAAAGACAGGAAGGAGCAAGAGGGAGGGATTTCAGAGTTGCACAAGGAAAATTTGGAGATAATGGATATGTTCATTATTTTAATTGTGGTGGTAGCTTCATGGGTGTATAAATTTGTTAAAATTATTATGTATTTTAAATATGTGTAGTTTATCATATGTCACTTGTGCCTCAGTAAAGATGTAAAAAAATATATTGGGAAAAAACAAAATTTACTAAAATTTACCTCTTTGTTTCAATCTACCTTTTTCTAGACTGATTATCTAAGATGGATATTGGAGTGGCCTGAGTGCTCTCAGTAGACTCTACTTATTATCCTGGAATTGCTAGCATATCATTTGACTTGTGGCAGATTATGATTATACAGCAAAAAAAAAAAAAAAAGGGGGGGGGAATTTTGAGAAGGGAATTCATATCTAACCAGCCCTCACCAAATTTTAAAGGATGTTGGGAGAGAAAGAATAAAAGAAAAGTGAGCATGATCAACTTCTTAAGACACCATCTGGATAGATTTACCTAGAAAAAAATCTTTTGGGGACTTCTCTTAAGAAATGAAAAAAGAAAACACTGAGTTTCTTTCAGGATCTTATTTTTTTCCACCAAAATACCTCTATGCTAAATATTACAGGTATTTTATTTTGAACTGTATAAACTAGACCACATATTAATATAAATCTCTTTAGTAATTGTGTTTCCCTATTAAGCTCTGTCTTCTTAAAATAGATATGTGACTCATTACAGGGTTCTTCAGGCACAGAGTTCAGACTTCTAAGTGATACTCTTCAATAATCTCTACTATAATCATTTGGTTTCTCTTGACTTCTCATTATCATATTCTAATTATTTGACAAATAATTTCATTAATGCTGGCTCACTATCATTTTAAAAGCAGTGCCCAATTACTCAACCCTCTGTTACAATACAGATATGTGAATTATAAGGCGATCTACTTAAGAGTTTTGTTTTGTTTTATTATGTGTATAATACATATAACAAAATGAATGCTTTTAACCATTTAAAAATTGATAAACTGCTTTGAGGGGTGCCTGGGTGGCTCAGTCGTTAAGCATCTGCCTTCAGCTCAGGTCATGATCCAGGAGTCCTGGGATGGAGCCCCACCTCAGGCTCCCTGGTCAGTGGGGAGCTGGCTTCTCCCTCTCCCTCTGCTGTTTCCCTGCCTGTGCTCTCTCTCTCTCTCTGTCAAATAAATAAAATCTTTGAAAAAAATGATAAATTGCTTTGAAATTGTCTAGATCAGGAGTTGGCCAACTATAGCTCATTAACCAAATCCAGCCAGGCATCTGTTTTTGAAAATATATCTCCATTGGAATATAGTCATGCTTAGTTTTACACATATTTTGTGTAGCTACAGAGTCAAGAATTTGCAACAGAGGCCATATAGGCTGGAAAGCCAAAAATGTTTAATATCTGGCTCTTTATTAAAAAAAAAAAAAAAACTTGCCCACCCTTAGTCTAAGTTATTGCTGTCACTCAAGAAAATCCAAAGATTGCTACACTGATAGTCAAAGACAGACTCTTGAGTCAGGTCTACCATTAACTGTGACAATTGGAAAGCCTTATCACATTTTGGTCTTCAGTCTCCTCAAATTGCATATGTTGATTAAATAATTTCTACAGTCCCTTCTAACCTGAAAATATACTCACTAAAACATTTAATTCTCTGGTAGAGATTGCTAGTACTCTTGACTCCACTGATACTGTCTTAATTCTTTGCTCCTCGAGTCTATTGGATATTGAAGAATGTATTCATAAATGAAAATTTCATAATGCAAACAATTGACATTTAAATCATTCATTGAAGTTTACAATACCAATGAGCTAAATACATAATGTTAAAATTCTAATATTCTATAACTAGCTTAATCTTAAAAACATGCTAATCACAGCTGTATTCCTATGCTTTCAGCAGCTCAGCTGAGCTTTATTCAAATACTATTGTAGGTAAAAACAAAGATTTGGCATGTCTAATGTTTAGAATTACTTCAGATTATCACCCTAGCTCTGGATCAGTTCAAGCCAAATGGTATTTAGTAAATTAATAGGCAAAATAAGTGAGTCTTTTGAAACATGAAAACAAAAGGCCCTCTCAGTCATATTTAGAATAGAGAGCAAGAGTAGGAAAAGAACATGGATACCATCTGAAAAACATCATTGTTAAAAATGTTAAAAGAAATAGAAAACTAGAAACTCTGTAGGTATGATTTTATTTTCATGTTTTCTGCAAAGAATGATATTTAAACCAAAACTGGAATGTTTATAGGGAAGATGAAACCATGAAACCACAACAAATGGAACAATGGAGAGAAAGTACCTAGCACTTTAACTTAAGAGTCCAGTTATTGACATTTAAGATACTGAGGTAAGTTCCAGGAGGAACCATAGGAATACTCTTGGCAATGGTGCTTTCTCACATAGCATAGAAATAGAAAGGAGACAGAAGATGGGAGAAGTTTAAATGTTTTGATTTGCAAGAAGAAAATAAGAAAATTCTATAAGTTGTCAGAGTTAGTTGTTTCTCCCTGTCAAAATGTAAAATGAATGAATGAATTACAGAGAAAACTCTGTTTGTATTCTCTATTTCTTTTTTCTTAAAGATTTTATTTATTTTGAGAGAAAGAGCCCATGCTCAAGTGGGGGGAGGGGCGGAGGGAGAGAATCTCAAGCAGACTCCATGCTGAGCCCAGAGCCCAACATGGGGCTTGATCCCACAACCCTGAGATCTTGACCTGAGCCGAAATCAAGAGTTGGACACTTAACTGATTGAGCCATCCAGGTGTCCCTGTATTCTGTATTTCTATGTGCACTTAGGAAGGGTAAAGAAAACCATAATACCTAAATTTGCAAAGAATATGTCATGGTCAAATAACCTCATATTCTACTTCAGTGGAGTTATCAGAACAGGAGAGCAAAGGATATTATGTCGCATATATTCAGAACAATACAGAGAGATATCTTAACAGCAACAGAATGCTTAATTAAAAGGCCTATAGAAATATACACAAACATATCCAACACCTACAACTGCAGCCTGCATATTCAACAGCGAACATGAAAACAAGAAACATTGTAAAGGTCTTGAAGAGCTGAGTAACCTGTTATGAACCAGAAAAATTTTTAAACACTGCTCTTCCATTATATCTGTGAATACATGTGCATTTCTTTGATAATACAGAAACTATTATGCTATTGGCAATATATTATATTAAAATTCCTTTAAAAATAAGCTGCTATTAACATACATTGATTCTATTGACTTAAAACATAAAAGTCATCCATAACAAATATAAGACTTTTGAAGGCATGAAAAGACTTATAAAACATTTAATAAAGCCACGTTATTGTAACACTGAAGAAAGTAAGGCTTTATAGGGTAAAGAAAATTCTCCAAGTTCCTATGGATAGCCAGGCCAACTGGAACACCATCTCTATGTCTATTCCACTTAATCCTTTATATTGAATTTGCTAGTTCGTTATCACATCTAAACTATAGAACATGCTTAGGTAAAATAAAGTCTACATTCATTTGCTCTCTTTTCTATACCTTTACACATTGAAGAGATTACATCAATAAAAACAGATAATCTTCTCTCATATTCCACTCATCTTATAGTGTGCATGTTCTAATTAGTCAATACTTTTCATCCCTAATGGTAACTAAAGCTGTATACATATATGTCAGCAGAAAAAAAATACCTAAAAATTATGAGGAACAGACATGACATAAAATAATTTAATTTTAAATTTAAATTGTGGTCAATCACTAGACAGAGGCTTCAGAGGATTGTTCACTACTTATCAAAGTCTTTGAGGTTTTACTCTCAGGTCATTTTTTTTTCTTAAGACTACTAAACACTGGAGTAAAATTAAAAACTAAAGTTAGAAAGTAATCAACACTGTGTTTTCTCTTTTAATTGAAAAAGAAAATGCAGTTCTGGTTCAGCAACTGTGGCTTAGAATTTCTTTTAATTCCTCTCCTACCCCTTTCTTTTCAACAAGGTTCTTCATTTAGCTGGTGGAGATAACTAGTAATGCAAGCTTGAGTTAACAAACAAAAAAGGCATTAATAAAAAAGCACTGCATCCTCATTTCTGATATCAGAATTATATTTTTCTTTATTCAAATAAGAACAAAAGGTCTTTACCCTTTCCAGAAATAGAGTCATTATAATCTGTCTTTGTATATTCTTTAGGATTACCTAGATATTTTCTTCGCAGTTCATTAGCTTCGTAGTAAGTTTCCCTATTGCTTTATAATTATTCATTTCACTACATAAAAATGTTTTATCTTGATAGATAACTTTAAAAACTAGGCATTTTAAATATCTCTGGGTTTTGCTCAGTGTTTTTAGAGATAGTTTTCCTATCAATCAGCCTCCTACCCTTTTTTCCCCACCAAAGGGAAAAAATATGGAGAAGAGATGCATGAAGGTCATCACTGAAGAGTCATAAACCATTGTGAATAATGTCAGAACTATAATTTAATTAGTGCCCCATCTGTCACTTTCTGTTTGACGAGCACTAAATGTCCAATTATCATTTAATATCTGCTCTAATCAGTTCTGGCAAATTTTGCAGGCACACAAGAGATGACATTAATAGATGAAAGTGAGGCTACTCTTGCCACATTATCAGAAAGAAATCTTGAACAGCACTGACTTACAATTGGGAAGGTAAGAATTCATTCCAATTAGTGGTAACGACATTTTATATCAATGATGCTGTGGGGTGTCTACAAAAGAATTCTCTTTGTTCTCACAAGAAGTTAATGAAATAGCTCTACCTATGATTCTTCAAGAATTATTTTATGGATACTAAAATAAAAAATTAAAATGTCATCTATGTATCCAACCATCCTTGATGCAATGTCTTTGAAAACCATCTTACTTCTGGGTTAGTCATCTACCTCTTTTAAACTAGTTTTTCCACCAACAAAGGCATTATTAGGGTGCACTGGATCCACAAGGAGTTTTGTAAGCAAACCATATGCTTAATGCATTCGGGATATTGTCTTTTGTAAAATAGAAATGTGAGCCAGTAAGGGAGTCTCCACTTAAAAATAATACTGCAAATTTTAGCTTATTTATATAATAGTAAATGAAATGTTACAAATTTGTTTCCCATTGCCAAAAAAAAAAATTACATCAGCATTCCATTTGAGGCTACTACTGATCACTTTAGTTTAATTTTTCAAAAATTGGAATTATAGCCTAAGACTTTTAATTGTTGTCAATTATTAAAGGCATGTAATAATTCATGTACCATTCTTATCATCATTACTAACATTTTTCCTAGTGATTCTTACCCATCTTTTGCTTACTTTTAAGATGAGGGAAAAAAGGCTTGATTTTGGCAAAAATTTATTAGGCTATTGTGCTTCTGTTTGAGTCCTAATTATCCTGACCACCCAAAAGCACAATTTGACTCAAAGTAGTTAGAGAATAATAGAATCTTGCTTTCTGCAACTTTGGCAAAAAAAGGAGAAAGGGATTGTACCACTACCATATATGAGGGTGAGTTCTCATTATGTGTGTCTCTGTGTATATCTGTTGACCTATGACTCGTAAAAACCGCTGAGCTTATGAGCCAGAACTTTAATTGTCAGATTTCTTTTTAAAGATTTTATTTATTTATTTGACAGAGAAAGACACAACGAGAGAGGGAACACAAGCAGGGGGCGTGGGGGAGGGAGAAGCAGGCTTCTCCTGGAGCAGGGAGCCGGATACAGGGCTCCATCCAGGGTGAGCCAAAGGCAGATGCTTAATGACTGAGCCACCCAGGCACCCCATAATTGTCAGATTTTTAAAACACTAGCAGGGAAATCCTGAGTCACAACTTAAGGAAGTTCTGTTAAGGGGGGGAAAAAAAAAGGAAAATCAAGCAGCAAATTTAAACCCTCAAGTAATCTTTCCCCATAGGAACAGATCATATGAGCCCTTTTCTATGAGATGGTATATTATTGATTCCAAATGCCAGTGTTACGGTGCATATTTCAAAGAACAGCCTTAATTTCAAGAATAGTATAAGACTCTATAAAAAAAATGCTTCTAGATTCTTAGCCCTATATAAATGAAATATACAGCATTTTTATTTTTAGTGTTTGGAGCCAAGGGGCTCATTGAGCTACCCCATCAGTATTTGTTTGTTCACACTCCTTAACTAAGTAGTTCTAGTGACACATGGTTCATTTTATCCCAAATACCTTGAGGAACCAGTAACACTTTCCTAAAATAGAAAAAAAAAAAAGACATGAGTTTCATCTTGGTTTGGAAGATGTGATGCCAGAAGAAGCATCACCTTTGTAAGCAAAGAAGGGCTGTCAGAG
The DNA here is from genome assembly GCF_054177405.1 of Leptonychotes weddellii. Lineage (NCBI taxonomy): Eukaryota > Metazoa > Chordata > Mammalia > Carnivora > Phocidae > Leptonychotes > Leptonychotes weddellii. The sequence goes on from NC_138380.1 coordinate 58,573,377, forward strand.
ACTTGACCTATGATAGAAACATGATAGCTTTTACACTCAGCTCTTTAGTGGCAACTTCATGTTCATCCCTGCTTTAGGAAATTCACTTAGAACTAGATGTGTTACTTACAGAAAACTAGACAAAATATTTATGGTATATTGGAGAGCTGCTAACTCCTAGGACAGGAATATGTGATTTCTGCTTTCTCTGATCTCAGTGAACCAGGGAATGGTGAAGTCCTGGGAGGTATCATGAGGGATGAGAAGCTTTAAAAAAGGCCAGAGCCCTTTAGTCAATAATCTTTTATTTCCCTTGCTCTAAGACTGCAAAACTGCCTCACAACCAGAGGGCATTCACTACAATTCTATCTAGGCTATTTCATACTAATAGTAATTAATTAAACACATATTTAAATCAGATAATCAAATAACACAGGAGATGAAGTGTCAAGAGAGGGCATTTCTCAATTTTCTAAAGTTCTGTGAGGTTTAATTAAGACTTCTCAAAATCTATATCATTCTGTAAATTTACTCTTTTCACTTAATGACTTGAACTTTGTGTGATTATGAAAGGAAGTCTCTAAGGGCAACAGAGAACTTGGGTGTCCACCCATCTGAAACAC
>NC_138380.1:58574478-58589563 GCF_054177405.1 Leptonychotes weddellii
ACTCCTCCGCCACCTTGCTCCGTCCCCCTAATGTGACCTGTTCTAACCAAAGAGGACAGATGTTAAAAGAGCTGAGTTCAGCTAATGGGTACCAAGTAAACATATTTCACAGTAACATTGTTATTGTTGAATATAATTGTTATTCTCTCATTATGAATTTGGACTAACTCTTTAAAGCCCATAAGTGTGCTATTTAATTTATTTCTTCTTCTTTAAATATAACAATCTCCAGGAGCCTGAATGAATAGAATGCCAGAGGAAGCTCATCAAAACTATCCTAAAGATATTCTGGTGGACTAAATAAATTGGGTTCCTTGTTTAAAATCTAGAGTGTGTCACTTTGGATTTGTAAACATTAAGCTTTCACAACCCTGAGCCTCACTGATTGAGTGCTAATACTTATTTCTAAGTTTTTCAGACAGGCAAAGGTAATTTGACCCATTCACAGACAGAATCACCAAGACAGAGCAAACACTGGGACATTTGCAGGAATAAGTACAGTAAATAATAGTGTCTCATTAAAATTCAAGCTGTAGCTTCTAAACCAGATGGGTTAGCAGAAATTTCTACATAGTTCATGAAAGAAAATCGCTTATTTGCTTTAAAAAAAAAAAAAAAAAAACTGGAGTTTGGACAACATTCTGAAAAACAAAAATATAGGTATAATCATGAAACACAAGCTGCATTTCTTTCAATACAAATTTATACTTTTGAATTTAATATAATTTTATCAGAATGAAAAAAGATTTCTTTGAAAAAAATAGGATATGAATAAAAATGTAAAAAGGCTTTTCAATATTAATTTCAATGATTAATGAATTTCAATGTTAAATGAATTTAACATATGCAGGTAAAAAATAAACCAAATGTGTACAGGATATTGTGCTTTATTAAACTGCAAAAATCTTAATGTACCTAAAGAAACATAAAGAGAGATCCTTTTTATTCGGTATGCTCATCAACAACTACTTTACACTCAATAATGACATGCACATTTAGTACAAAAATTTTGAAAGAAGAGATTGACAATTTTTGGAAACAAACATAAGAACAACTGGAAAATAAGATTTTCTCCTCATATTTATAGTAAAAAAACTACATTGGTTACTTTTATATTGTTAATATGAAAAAGAATGTATGGGAATTTTAACAAACTCTTACTGTTATTTTTTTTAATTCTTTATTGTTATGTTAATCACCATACATTACATCATTAGTTTTAGATGTAGTGTTCCATGATTCATTGTCTGTGCATAACACCCAGTGCTCCACGCAGAACGTGCCCTCTTTAATACCAATCACCAGGCTAACCCATCCTCCCACCCCCCTCCCCTGTAGAACCCTCAGTTTGTTTTTCAGAGTCCATCGTCTCTCATGGTTCGTCTCCCCTCCGATTTCCTCCCCTTCATTCTTCCCCTCCTGCTATCTTCTTCTTTTTTTTTTTCTTAACATATATCTTACTGTTATTTTTAAGTTTAAAAAAAGGTTTTATGGCTTTCAGAAACAAGATCCACTCTAAGCTTCATTTTATAAGATACTTTATACACATAAACATAATTTTGAAACATATTTTAATAAGGTGATTTTAAACATATCACTTCAGTGAAAGACATGGGAGGACAGATAAAATCAACATTTTAAGCTGCACTTAGAATACTTCCAAATCACTTATTTGGGTATTAAATCACAACTGAACCAATGGTGTGATAATGTGGATATGATTTTAACAGCTAAATGGAATAACAAATTTCTGTCTCTTCAAGTATATATTTTATCTCTTTGTGGAAATATCTCTTATTTTCCCCACAGAATAAACAATATGATAGAGAACTGATACAAAATAATTTTAAGTGATAATAACTTATTGATTTATTAATAATTGTCAACCACTCCGAATTAGACACTATTCTAGACAACTAGGAATTCAGCAGTGATTGAGAACAATTTCCCTCCTTCATAAAGCTTATAGTCAAGTCTCCACTATTAATTTCTACTTGCCAACATTTTCATTATTCTCCCCACACAGTGTTTTGTTTAGTTGTTATTAGTATTCAACTTAAAAGCAAACTGTAATAAAAATTTTGTTCAGGTGAAAAAAAATGAAGGCATTTTTAATCATTTCATTTCATTTCATTTTATTATTTTATTTTTAAGTAGGCTCCATGCCTAGTGTGGAGCCCAATGCAGGGCCCAAACTCACGACCTTGAGATCAAGGCTTGAGTTGAGATCAAGAGTTAGTCGCTCAAATGACTGAGCCACCCAGGCACCCCTAGTCATTTTTATTTTTAAACTGAACCCACCAGAAAATATTTATGACATAGGCAAAAATATTTATTTTAAGGCTAACATGATTGCTTTTTGTAAACTGGCGTATTCAGTGTAAATTAACATAATCATTTTTCCTCTTCACAGTTAAGAAAATTTATTTTGGGAGGAAACTAGAATTACTTGCATACATAGTTTTTTCATTTCATTTTGCCATAAGGGCAAATGATTTTACATTCAAGAAGCAATGAGACAGGGAGACAACTCAAAAATAACATGAATAGGTAAAAGAAAATGTATCCAAAGCTCAAGTGTGAATTATAAAGGCTATGGGTTCCCAATATGGAGAATTATCTCACTCTTTCAAAAGCAGCAGGAGATGTTTCAACTGAATGAAAAAAGATATCCACAATCAACCTACCTATTAATAACAGCTATCAGTCTTAACATTTTAGAGAAAAATGGCAATGAAGATATAACACATACATATTAAGGGAACTATTTTTGGTTTGGGAACCTATAATTTTTGTGTAACAGTTAAAGTGTGCATCTGTTCTCTTATTTCCAATGAGGGAAAAACATGATCATCATCTGCAACCATTTTAGTGTATTTTTTTAAGCAAATGTGCTTTTTACCCAACAATAATTCACTAGACTAGGCACATAATGAAAATGAAAAGAGACACAGGAGAATTTACAAAGTAAACATTATGGCAAATTTTCTACTTTCTTACACTTATAAAAGAGTTACCCATTTGTGTGAATCTAGGCCTACCATTGGTCTGTAAATGCATTACCATATTCAGGAGCCAGTGTTAACCATTAAGAAAAAAACCCCTCAAAGCTGGCCTCCTGAAAAAAAAGAAAAAAAAAATAAGGGTATCTTTATCTCCTTTTATTTATCTCCTTTTTCATGTTTTGTTTCCCTCCATTTATACTGCTGTGACAGCACCAAGTAGTGCTCATGCTTCCAACTCTTTCTATACATTCTCACTTTCTGACTCCTTTAATGCTGTACACCAAAAAAATACCTGGCCAATCTTTCATTCTCTCTGAGTCTTTAAAATGACTGATGTGCTAATATTGTTTACATTATAGAGGGAATGTTCTACAGAGTTTTAGGACAGCCTCTGAATTATGTTCACTGTCTGGAATTCGCATGAAGTATCTCATCTTCCCTCAAATTACTGCATCATTAGTAGAGAGAGGTACAAGTAATGCTTTAATTTTTAAACGATTTGCAAATCCTTAGAAATGAAATCCAAGCTATCTGAGGTTACCTTGTGAATTCCATATAAATACTGTGTCCTGCATTCTTGGTTGTGGATATGCAGAAAGTAATAAAGAGGTAAGGAATAAAAAAAAAAAATAGAATGAATTCTAATTTGTCCCTTGAACAATTGCAGTAAGGAGTTTTGGCTTTCCAGTTTCCAATTTACCTTGAGTTTTGTTTTTTGTTTTTGTTTTTTTAATTAATATAATGAGAGTGTATTTGCTTATGTAGAAGGCCCTATCTTCTGAAAATGGTTTCAGAAAAAGATAGTATAATTGTCCTGATGTCCCTTCCTCCTCCTACCTATACCTTTTAATTAAATTTTAATTATATATTCAAGTACACAAAATTTTAAATGTATGAAATTTGCATTTCAATAAAATACTTTAAATTGGTCCTACTATAGAGTCAATGAAAAAATTTAAATCATCCAATATATTATTACAATAGGAAGCTTCCCATGAAGGCAGGCAGACAGATGATCTGAACAAAATACAAAAGAGTAGCAATGTAAATACGCCCTCCTGAAACGAGGCTTTGCCATTCAGGAACACAAGATCCAGCTCAAAGCATGCAAACATTAATTTTTTCAACAGGAAAAAAGACATCGTTTTGGTAGATCAAATGAGTTGTGAAGAAGGTCACCGAGATAATCTAAATATCTTTGAATATTACCTTAATTTCATTTGTACAGTATCTCAGAGTAAGACCACAACACCAAAAGATGATATCCAGGCAATCCCAAGACTATTTCCTCAGGTTATTGATACTCACTGTATTCACACCATATCACTGCATAAGTTTCCATGGGATAAAATGTTGCTGTGGGTTGGAAATTTTTAAAAACCCATTTAATGTCATAATTTGGAGAGATAAGAAATAAAATATTATGCATTTATATAGTAAAAGAGTAAGGTTCTGGTAAATGTAAAAAGAAAAAAAAATTGTCCTTATATTTCACAAAGGAATTTCCCTTATTTTACTACTAATATAAACACTCTGCTCAAAATATGAGGACCAATATCCAAGTGCTAAGAAATGTGTGGACTAGGACTGCCATGAGCAACAGGTTCCAATAGTTTTCTGGACACTTGCTTGTACATCTTGTTGTGTATTGCAATACAGTTAGAACTAGTCATCAGGAGAGTTTGCTTATAAAGCTCTTGTTATGGTAAGAAAAAAAAAAAAAACTTAGACAAATTCAAGAAAATGATGACTGCTGAACCATTTACATTCACAGCCATGTGCAGTACTTGTTTATTTGCCAAAGTCTTGATATTTTTATTGTACAGAATAAGGACAAATCAATACAGTATATAAATAAATGATAGCTAATAATATTTAGCATTTGTTATTTTAGACATTTTAGATTTCATAGAATGTTCTTGTATTTTAGTCTGAAAGGGAAAATTTACATTATTGAAAATAAGAATTCATAGCTAATAGAATAAAAATGATTTTTCTAATAGAAATCTGGATAAAATATGGAGTAAAACAGCTGTGAAAATAAATTAGCAAGAAGTCAGAATCAAAGGAAAAAGAATGAGTTCATGATAAAAGAAAGAGGAATTATTAGTAGCAAATATCTATGCAGTACTTAACCATATGTCAGGCCATGCTACAGACTTGTTTGTGTGTGTGTGGGGGGGGTGTTTGTGTACGTATCCCTGATAGCAATCCTATTATTCCCACTTTACAGTAATGAAATTAAAGTATAGAGATATTCACTAACTACCATCATTGATTCACAGCTAGGTACAAACCCAGGAAGCTGATTCCTTAGATGTGATCTTATGTGCTATAAAGCATTGCCCTTTGAGTAATGCTATTAAAGATGTGTACAAGACAATATAGGAAAACAAGGAAACGGAAACATACAAAATGATCAAATATGACTTTGGGATTAGTTATTGAGACAAGAAAAATAGTTAACATCCCTCCCCATAAAGCAATACTAAAGTTGCATTAGTGTCAAAGAAAGGAGAGGCAATTTTGTCCTTTCCATTTGAAATCCAATTTATGATGTCCGATGCTGTAAATATTCAGCAATAGCTGTGATCTATAAATATTTAATACAAATGAAGTCATAAGTATAATTCAGACTAAATGCTAATTAAAAAATATAAAAAAGATCGGTAGTTACTTCCCCCCCCAAACTTCCAGATGGTGTTTAATCAGTATATGTGACTATATTTAAAAATAGCGTAATTTAAATAATAATTGAAAAGCAATTTGTCAGACATAGCAAGCAGCACTGGTAAAGATTCTGACTTTATCACAGTCCTTTTACTACATAGTTCTTCTAAAATCATCCACTTTACTACTAACTTCCTCACCTCTGGTTTAATAATTCTAACTTATTTTGTCTTTAAGACCTTGAAAAAACAAGTAATATATAAACCACTCAGAGCTTTAAAGAAGCTAGACATATTTAACTACAAGCAATGTAAGAGGACCCCAATCATTTTAATATTCTACTTATGTTAAATAATAATCCCAAAGACAGCAAATCATTTCACAAAGAATCTCAAATGGAAGATAGGAATGAATTTAATCAGTTAAATTAAACATCCAAGAACTATTATTAACTGATATCAATAACTTACCCACACATGTTCAACATAATCGAGCAGAGATTAACCAAGTGTAATTGATTTTTTATTATCCCTGTTCAATTAAGTGTTATATATGTATGCATATACCTATATATGCAAATATGCATGTATCTATGTATATATGTATTAAGCATGTGTTTCATAGATTCCTAAAGTTTTTTGTTGTTGTTGTTAAAGATTTTATTTATTTATTTGACAGAGAGATAGAGAGAGAGAGAACAAGTAGGCAGAGAGGCAGGCAGAGGGAGAGGGAGAAGCAGGCTCCCCGTGGAGCAGGGAGCCCGATGTGGGGCTCGATCCCAGGACCCTGGGATCATGACCTGAGCCAAAGGCAGACGGTTAACGACTGAGCCACCCAGGCGCCCCAGATTCCTAAAGTTTTAATACTAACTTTATCACTAGCTAAGCTTGAAACATAAGCATAAAAAATTAATGACAACTTGTATATATATTCCAACTAATGTTTACCCATTTGGTTCAGTGCAAATTAAATTTCAATGTGTAAGGCTTTATATATAATGCAATGCTGTCTTGGGGGAGGGGACTAGATAGATTCACTCATTCATTCATTCACTCATTCATTTGAGATAAAAGGTTGAGCTTAGTCTTCTGAGTTTTCTATCTCAACCATAACTAAAATCATGAAAATTCTCATTTGAAAAAATAAGGGGTTGTAAATGTATAAATGCTCCAATAGAGTACTTTGTGTTGTAGCTAAGAAAATGGTGTCTGAGGGGCGCCTGGGTGGCTCAGTTGGTTAAGCGACTGCCTTCAGCTCAGGTCATGATCCCAGGGTCCTGGGATCGAGTCCCGCATCGGGCTCCCTGCTCTGCGGGGAGCCTGCTTCTCCCTCTCCCACTCCCCCTGCTTGTGTTCCCTCTCTCGCTGTGTCTCTCTCTGTCAAATAAATAAATAAAATCTTTAACAAAAAAAAAAAAAAAAAAGAAAATGGTGTCTGAGTGTTTTAGAGTTTAAAAGAAGTCCAGGAATCACCCGTGTAATGATTTTATTACACAAATGAAGAAACTAAAGTTTAGAGATATTAAGTAATTCACCAAAGTTTTTCAAATGAGTTTTTGTTAGAATTAGAACTAAATGCCATGCTTTCTGAAACACAATGCATAGCCCTTTAAAGCACTCAAGATTTCCTAACTTATATTCTCTAGAACAGTAGGGTTCTGATAGATGTTATAGCTAGTCTGAAGAAGAAAAAAAATAAATATTTCTATATATCCACTAATGCATAATCAGAAATCGAAATTTAGAAACATCCTTTACAATAGCAATAAAATTTGGAATACAAAAAGATGTACAATATTTGCTAATCAAAAACTATAAAACAATGAAGACCTACCCAGTAAAGGAAGAGAAATACTGTTAATGGGTTGTTAAGATACCAATTTTCCCTAAATTGATGTATATTTTCAATACAAATTCAATCCAAATTCCTGAAAGTTTTTTTTTAAAGCAATTCACAAAGATATTCTAAAATACACATGAGAATGCATAGGTCCTAGAATAGCCAAAATAATTTTTCAAAAGAGGAGCAGTGTTGGAGTACATATTGAGCTCTCTATATAGAATGAAATCAAGATTACTACCCAATTTCAAGGGTTTATGTAAAACTGTAGCAATCATTATAGATGGTATTGGCTCAAAGATAGAAAATAGATCAATACAGCTGAGTAAGGGTCTGGTAAGAGACATACATATATGTGGAGAACTGATTTTTGACAAAGATGCAGACAATTCAGGAGAGGAAGGATAGTCTTGTCAAAAAATGGTGTTAAAATAATTAGATATCTGTAAGTTAAAAAGAAAGAAAAACTTACTTTATCTTTGCACCACATATATCAATGATCTTAAAATAGATTATAGACATAAATATAAAACTCAAAACTATAAGATGTGTAGAAGACAACTATAACAAAGACTCTTCAACCTTGGGTTGCACAAAGATTTCTGAGATATAACATCAAAACCATGATCCATAAAAAAACAAATTTAATTAGATTTTATCAAAACTAAAACTTTTTTGTTTTCAAAGGCACAGTTAAAAGAATAAAAATATGAGCCACAGATTAGGAGAATATATTTTTAAAGCATATATCTGATAAAGGTATTATTTTCACAATATATAAAGTGCTCTCAAAACTCAATATTTAACAAAAAAAACCTACACAATTAGAAAATGAGCAAAATATTTAAATAATCAATTCACCAAAGAGATATGAGTGACAAACACAGGAAAGATGGTCAACTTATTAGTCATTAGGGAAATGCAAATTAAAACCATACTGAGATGCTGTGAGTAAACACAGTTAGTAAAATGACTAAAATGAAGAAAGAATAACTATACCAAGTGTTAGTGAGCATATGGAGCAACTAGAACTTTCATATAATGTTGATGGATGGTTAAAATAGCAACACCACCTTGGAAAAGAGTTTGGCAGTTTCTTAAAAAGTTAATATACACTTTCAATATGATACAGCTATTCTACACCTAGGTATTTACATTAGAGAAAAAAGGAGCATATTCCCATACAAAGACTGACACATGAAAGTTTCCACCGGTTTTATTTATAACAGCTAAAAATTGGAAACAATACAAATGTCCATCAACAAGTGAACAGATAAACAAACTGATATATCCTTGTGATGGAATACTCCTCAACAACATGATGAATGCACTACTGATACATGCTATAACATGGATGAATTTCAAAATGTGTGCTGAAAGAAGTCAGACCAAAAAGAGTATGTACTGTGTTAATCCATTTATATAAAATTCTAGGAAATTAAAATCAATGTATGGTGACAGAACTGCTGGGAAAGGGGAGATGTAGGAACCAAGGATCACCGAGGGGCATGGGGAAACTTTGGGGGTGATGTAGATGTTTTTTATCTTGACTGTGGAGAAGGTTTCATGGATATTCACATAAATCAAAACGTATCAAAATATATACTTACTATGTGAATTTTATCAATAAAGCCACTTAAAAATGGAAAAGAAATTAAGACATTCAGATCAACAAAAACTGAGAGAGAATTCTTGGCTAGCAGACCTGCCCTACAAGAAATAGTTAGGGAGTCTTTCATCCTTAAATGAAAGGACACTAGACAATAACTCAAATACATACAAAAATTATAAAGAATGCTGGTAAAGGTAATTTCAAACTTAAATATACCAGACAGCATAAATGTATGTTGTTTGTAAGTCATTTATTCTTCTGTATAACTAACTACAGGACCTCAAAATACATGAAACAAATTGACAGAATTGAAGGGATATATATTCAACAATAATAATTGTAGACTACAATGTCCCATGTTCAATAAGTGATAGAACAACTACAGAGAAAATCAACAAGGAAATATAAGATTGAATAACACAATAAGCTGACTAGGACTAAAGGGTATCTATAGAATAATTCACCCAATAACCATAGAATACACATTCTTCTCAAGTACACACAAAACATTCTCCAGGACACACCATATGAAATCTCAATATATTTAAAAGTGTTCAACTCATAAAAGGTATGAAATTAGAAATCAATAACAGAAGGAAATTTAGGAAATTCACAAATATTTAGAAGTTTAGACAATAACTCCTAAATAATCAATGGTCAGAGAAGAAATCACAAAGCAAATAAGAAAATACATTGAGATAAGTGAAAAGGAAAGTATAACAAAATTTATGAGATTCAGCTCTAGCATTGCTTAGAAGGAAAATTATGCCTATAAAAGCCTGTGTTAAAAGATGATCTTAAGGCACCTGGGGGGCTCAGTCAGTTAAGCATGTAACTCTTTATTTCAGCTCAGGTCATGATCTCAGGGTCATGAGATTGAGCCATGTGTCAGGCTCTGTGCCTGCTTAAGATTCTCTCTCTCCCTTTCCCTCTGCTACCCCCTCCCTGTTCTCTTTCTCTCTTTCAAAAAGAATAAATAAATAAATTTTAAAAATAAAGAAAAAGATTATTGATCTCAAATCAATTCCTAACCTTTCACCTTAACAAACTAGAATAAAAGCACAAATTAACCCAAAGCAAGCAGAAGTAAAGAAATAATAAAGACTAGAGCAAAATTAAAACAATATAGGTAGAAAACATATATAAGATACAATTTAAACAAATCAAAAGTTGGTTCTTTAAAAAGACCATCAAAATTGACAACCTTTAGCTAGACTGACCAAGATAAAGACAGAACAATTGATTTACTAAAATCAGGAATAAAAGAGAAGACATTGATACTGCTATCACAAGAAATTAAAGGGATTATAAGGAATACTTTGAGCAACTGTATGTCACCAAATCAGACAGCTTAGATGAAAGGGACAAATTTCTAGAAAAATGTAAAGTACCAAAATTGACTCAAGAAGAATTAAAACTATAGCCACCACATTATACATTAGATCCTCAGACCTCACTGATCTTATTAAATTTTTTCACATACGCACAAAACAGGTAAATATGTGAGGTGATGGATGTGTTAATTAACTTGAGAGGGGAATCCTTTTGTAGTGTATATGTACATCACATCATTACATTGCATTTTAAATATCTTACTACTTTGTGTGTGTATATATATACATATATATATAATTTGTCAATTATACCTCAACAAAGCTGAAAAAAAGGAACAAGCAGAAAATCAGAATAGATATGTAACAAATAAAGAGATTGAAATAGCAATCAATTTTTTTCCACAAGAATAAGCCCAGGAGTAGATTGCTTCACTGGTAAATTTATCAAACATTTAAGGAAGAATTAACACCAATCCTTCAAAACTCTTACAAAAAATAGAAGAGAAGGGAATAGTTTCCAAATCATTCAATGAGGTCAGTGTTATCTTGATAAAAAATCAAACTAGGATATTACTAGAAAACTGCAAATCAATGTCCATTACATATATAGATGTAATAATTCTCAACCAAAACTACCAAATTGAATTCAGCAAAACATGAAAAGGATTATATACCATGACCAAGCCCTTAATGATGAGAAATTGCATGCTTTTTCTCTACAATCCAGAACAAGGAAAGGATCTCCCCAGTCATCACTCTTATTTAATATTTTATTAGAAGCCACAGCTTTATAATAATACACAGAAAGTAAATAAAAGGTATGCATATTGTGTAGAAAGAAATCACACTGTCCTAGTTCGCCAATAACATAACTGCCAATGTAGAAAATTCCAAAGAATAAACAACAACAATAACAAAGTTCCTGGAACTAATAAGTGATTATCTCAACAGAATACAAGGTTAATACACAAAAGTCAAATATTCTCCTTTATATCAGCAATGAACAATTGGACTTTGAAATTAAAAATATAATACCATTTATATCAACATGAAAATAAAATACTTAAGTATAAATCTAACAAAATATGCACAGGATCTGTATGTGGAAAACTATAAACTCTGATGCAAGAAATCAAAGAATATCTAAATAAATGGAGAAATATTTCATGTTCATGGTTTTGGAGACTCAATATTGTTAAGATATAAGTTCTTCCCAAATTGGCCTTTAGATTCAATGTAATTTTAATCAAAATCCCAGGAAAATATTTCACGGATATCAACAAACTGATTCTAAAGTTTTATAGAAAGGCAAAAACCAAGAATTACCAATGCAATGCTGAAGAACAGGAGAACTGACATTATTCAGCTTCAATACTTACTATAAAGCTACAGTGATCAAAACAGCATTAGTATTGGGGAAAGAATAGACATATAGATCAATGCAACAGAATAAAATGCCCATAAATAGATCCGCACGAAAGTATTTAGCTGATCTTTGCCAAAGTAGCAAAGGCAATTCAGTTGAGAAAGGATAGTCTTTTTAACAAATAGTGTTGTTACAACTGGATGTCCACATGCAAAGAAAAAAATAAATCTAGATACAGAATTTATACATTTCATAAAATTAATTCAAAATGGATCATAGACCTAAATATAAAATGAAAATGATAAAACTTTCAGAAGAAATGATAGGAGAAAAATCTAAGTAACTTTGGGTTTTATAATGAGTTTTCAGATACAACACCAATACAGGAAAGAAAAATTGATAAGTTCGACTATATTAAATTAAAAACTTCTACCCTGCAAAAGACACTAAGAAAATGAAAAGGCAAGTCACAGACCAAGAGAAAATACTTGCAAAGGACATATCTGCTAAGAGACTTGTATTCAACATACACACAGAGCTCTTAAATCTCAGCAGTAACAAAACAGACAATTTTAAAAAAATGGGCAAAAGATATGAACAGATCTCCCATCATCAAGACATACAAATAACAAGCATATAAAGAGGTACTCAATATCATCTGTCATTAAGAAATTGTGAAACCCAACAAGATGCCACTGCGCTTCTATTACAATGTCTAAAATCCAAAAATGAACAAAATGAAATGTATGTGAGGTTACAGAGCAACAGGAACTTTAATTTAGTGTTGGTGGGAATGTAAAATGGGAGAGCCACACTGGAAGACAGTTTGGTAGTTTCTTACAAAGCCAAGCAAAATGTTACTAGACAGTGCAGCCATCATGTTCCAATTGGTTTTGGGTTTCAACCCAGTTGAGTAAAAAAAATATCTATACAAAATTTTGCACATGAATTCTTTTTTTTTTTTTAAGAGAGAGAATGCATGAGTGGGGGCAGAGGGAGAGAATGAATCTTAAGTTGGCTCCACGCGTAGCACAGAGACTGATGTAAGTCTCGAGCTCACAATCCTGAGATTATGACTTGAGCCAAAATCAAGAGTCTGACGCTTAACTGACTGAGCCACCCAGGCACCCCTTGCACCAGAATTCTTATGGTCATTTTATTCATAATCATGAATATGAAGATGTCCTTCAATAGGTAAATGGATACACAGGTATGTACATCCCTATAATGGCACATTATTCCATGATAAAAAGAAATGAGATACTAAACTCAAAAAGACGTGGAGGAACTTTAAATGTATATCACTAAGTAAAGGAAGCCAGACTGGAAAGGCTATATACTACATGATTCCAATTACATGACTTTCTGGGTTAGGCAAAACTACCAAGATATTAAAAAGAGCAGTGGTTGCCAGGGATTTAGGGAATAAGAGCAATGAACAGGTGAAGCATGGGGAACTTTTAGAGTAGTGAAACTATTCTGTTTGATATTGTAATAGTGGATACATGCCATTATGCATTTGTCAAACTGATAGAACCTGTAGTGCTTGTACTATAAAATATATGCTTTTACACATATATATTGCATAACTGCAATTGAACAATTATGTAAATGCATGGTGAAAGGTGGGAGGCAGGTTTCTTACTCTTGGACTGGGCATTTATATATTAGCAAAGAGAAAAAGAATGATCCATGTGGTAATGGGTTAGAGTTGAATAAATCAGTAAGACTACACATTTAACTAAGATACAGAAGGTTGCATATAGAACTATTAATAGATATATGCACATACATGTATTAGTATACACACATATTGCCATGCTTTGTCAGTTGGGAGAATCTAAAAGCAATGATACTCCAATAGCAACAAGCACAACTGTCCCAAATCTTTGGTCTCTAGCGTCATTCCTTAATAAAAGGAACCAGGGCTCCTTGGAGAAAAGGCTGATTTCAGCTGACTGAATAAGCTCCCAATGGCAAAGATGGAAAAATTTGAGCAACCAAGTAAGTAACTTAGTATTGGTTTGTAACCTAAATTTAAAATAAATATCCAAAAGTCCATACTTATACAAATGAATGATTGAGTAAATTAATAAATAGGGAAGAGAGACAGGTTTCCAATGCAGAAGAATTCCAATTAAATTATGTAGATATTCCACTCTAAAGAAAGGGGAGAGGGGCGCCTGGGTGGCTCAGTTGGTTAAGCAACTGCCTTCAGCTCAGATCATGATCCTGGAGTCCCAGGATCGAGTCCCACATCGGGCTCCCCGCTCAGCGGGGGTTCTGCTTCTCCCTCTGACCCTCTTCCCTCTCGTGCTCTCTGTCTCTCATTCTCTCTCTCAAATAAATAAAAAAAAAAAAGGGGGAGAATTACTCCCCTCCCCACTCCTTAAGTGTGGATTGTGCACAGTGACTTCATTCTCAAGAGTAGAGGTTGGAAAAGGGAAAAAAAGAAAGAGTAACTTTACAGGGAGAAACCTGACATACTACTTCAGCCAAGTAATCAAAGTCAACATCAAGTCATAAATCATGTTGATAAAATGTACCCTTGATAGAATGTGATGAAGATAGCACTTTACCTCTGTTTTCTTCTTCAGTCTAAATAATGAGAAAACATCTGAAAAAATTCAATATAGAGGCATTCTACAAGATACCTGACAAGTACTCCTCAAAGTTGCCAAGGTCATCAAAAACAAAGTAAAATCTGAGAAAATGTCACAACTAAGAGGAACCTAAGAAGGTATAACAACTAAATGCAATGTGGTATCCTCAGTGGGATCCCAGGACAGAAAAACATTAGATTAAAACTAAGGAAATCTGAATAATATATGGACTTTAATAACAATGCCTCACTATTGTTTCACTAATAATAGCAAATGTACTTTTTAATGTAAGGTGTTAATAATAGGGGAAACTGTTGAAGGGTGGTATATATTGGAGCTCTCTGTATTACCGGCTTAATTTTTCAGTAATTTTAGAATATTTCTAAAAATAAAGTCTCTTAATTAAAAAAAACCTGTATGAAACCATTTACATAATATTCTTGAAAAGACAAAATTAGGGGTGCCTGGATGGCTCAGTCGTTAAGTGTCTGCCTTTGGCTCAGGCCATGATCTCAGGGTCCTGGGATGGAGCTCCGCATCAGGCTCCCTGCTCAGCGGGTAGTCTGCTTCTCCCTCTCCCACACCCCTCATTTGTGTTCCCTCTCTCACTGTCTCTCTCTCTCTGTCAAATGAACAAATAAAATCTTAACAAAAAA
>NC_138380.1:58589663-58598086 GCF_054177405.1 Leptonychotes weddellii
CTCTCTCTGTCAAATGAACAAATAAAATCTTAACAAAAAAGAAAAAAGAAAGAAAAGACAAAATTATAGAAATGAAGATCAGATTAGTGGTTGCTGTGGTTAAGGAGGGGGTAGGGTTGGGAGCAAAGTAGGTGTGGTTATAAAATGGCAATATGAGGGCTGTTGATGGTAATAGAGATATTCTATATCTTGCCAGGATCAATGACAATATCCTGGTAATGATACAGTACTATGTTTTTACAAGAAGTTACCACTGGAGAAACTTGAGTAAAGGATATACGGGATCTCTCTTTATTACCTTTTGCAACTCTATGGGAATCAGCAATTATCTCAAAATTAAAAGATTATAATTAAAAAAGTCTAGTTAGTGTTTTTGTGTAGATATCTGTTTTTGCAGTTATGGATTATGGACATTAAATGGAAAATACTTATATTTATTTAAATACTCATTCTTATCTTGTCCAGCATCTACTTTGTAAGTCCTGTCCTTCCATTTTATTCAAAACTTAGAGATATAGTTAATTCAAAGGAGGGGTCCTAATTCCAAACCCAATTGAGGAGAGTATATAAATAATTAGTCCAAATCCCATCCTTTATCCTGACCTAAAATATCTGTCTCCTCTTTGTTGCTGACTCATGGGTCCAATTCCCCACCGCTGTACAGAAGGTGGGCAGATTCCCAAGACTGACTCTTTTGTTCCCACAACCAACCCTTTTTAAAGGCCTCAGGAGGTTGGATCAAGATTCTGGCAGATATTGGCCAACTCACAAAAGTACAATCCTCTTTTCTTCTTTCAGAATATAGGAGCCCAGAAATCTTTTAGCCTTCATTTGAAACACAGACTGGTCTGATCATATATTCTTTACGGGGCCAAGAGTACTGCAACTTCCACTGTGCTCTGCTGGAGGTAGATGTGTTTTAATAACTAAATTTATAAAATGTAATAGGCTTTAACAAGCACCAAGTTTCGTTAGCTTTAAGAAAGGATAAAGGACAGGCTACATCACAGTATGCACAGCAACAGCATGGTAGGGGTGTGTGATACCTAGGCTCAGCTTCTCATGTCCTAGTGATTTCATACTCAGAATTTGCTTTGGTCACAAGAAATGAAGCTGTATATACACAGACAACCTCAGCTTAAGGAAGCCAGTAAACTGTAGAGTTCCATCAGCCTTTACTACTAGTCACATAGCCTCTTCAAATGTATATGACTAGCTCTCATCCCCCAATGTAGTTGCATATCATCAATACTGGGTGTTCCTTATTCAATAAACTATGTTGACAGTAAATTTGGTTCAGTAGATCTCATTGGCCAGATTCTTATCTATCTTTTATATGGTATAGTAAGTTTTTAACAATTCTGTAGTTTACACTGTAAGGAGAATCCTCAAACATCCCCAAAGCTAGAGGAAAAGGCACAGAGCAGAGATTTATCCTTCCCCCCCTCCCCTCAGGTATTAGAGCAGACTTTAAGGGGATGTTGTCCTCAGTGCCTGCATGAGACCGTTTATTTTCTAGCATATGATGTCAGGGCCCCTGTGGAGAGGTGGCTCTGGCATGGGATCTAAAAGCCAGATTAAGGTGAGGACAGGGGTGGCCCAGCATGGTATGTCAAAGGCCAGGTGAGTTGTGGAGAGTGTACACGTGAAGGGGTATTCCAGTGTGGTGTATAAGAGCCCAAGTAGAGTATAAGGAGGAAATGCATGGAAGAAGGCAACCCAGCTCAGGTTGTCAGAGCCTGAGGGGAAGACAAAGAGGGAGACAGCATAGAGTAAGAGATGTCAGAGATTTAGCAAGGTGAGGAGAGCATCAGTGTGGCAGACAACCTGACAACTGGTTATGTGTGTGCTCTGTCCATTGAGAGGGCCGGACAGTAACAAAACCTTAAGAGCAGTGAGCACCCCTACTGCACAGTGTGGCTTCTACATATCATTCTCCACTAAAAGAAATCAGGAATCCTCAGAGAAATGCTGGTTTAAGGGCTGGGGCAAGAAAACCACAAGAAGAGCCTGGCCATCTTGTGCCAGAAAGCAAAGGAGTCCTCAAATAATGCAGATAAATTAAAAAGACCCTATGACCAGTTAAAGGCCTTCCCTATGACCAAAACATTTTCTTTTAAAGATTTTATTTACTTATTTATTTATTTGAGAGAGGGAGAGAGCAGGGGGAGGAGTACAGGGAGAGGGACAAGCAGACTCTGCACTGAGCATGGAGCCTGATGTGGGGCTTGATCCCATGACCCTGAGATCATGACCTGAGCCGAAACCAAGAGTTGGACTCTTTAACCAACTGAGCCACCCAGGCACCCCTGCAACATTTTAAGGATCAAAATTAATAATGACAGTAATAGATCTTAATCCATTGACAAAATAGGAAACCATGAATCCATTCAAATATAAAGAGATAAAAAATGAAAAGTTCGATGAAAAGTAAGATACTCAGATATTTTCAGTCTACTTCCCAACAGAGTAATTATTAATTATAAGAGGAATAAGAGTAACTTTACCCTGGGGAAGGTACCACCTTTATCAAACAATCAAAGTGAACATCATCAGTAATGGGACAAAGTGAAACAATATACTACCTGACAGGTTGCATTTAAAAAGATACGAGGTCACCTCTTAGTATTTGTCCCAAATATGTACAAACTGAATCTGATCATGAGGACATATCAGATACACCCAAATTAAAGAACCCACTGCAAAATAACTGATCTGTATTTTTAAAATCGTGGAAGTTATGGAAAAATTGAGAAACTGTTTGAGTAAGGGAAACTAAAGAATTATGGTAGGGGCGCCTGGGTGGTTAAGTGTCTGACTCTTGGTTTTGGCTCAGGTTATGATCTCAGGGTCCTGATATCCAGCCCTGAGTGGGGCTCTGTACTCAGCACAGAGTCTCCTTGTCCCTCTCCCTCCCCCACCGCTCCTCCACGTTCTCTCTCTCTCTCTCAAATAAACAAATAAAAATCTTAAAAAAAAAAAATAGTATGGTAACTAAGGTCATTATCTCTGATTGAAGAAATCATAGATGATTTTAAAGTCCTTTTTAATATTTTTATTATAACTTCTAATTTCTCTATAAAGAGCAAATGATAAGGCATATTTCCTGGGAATCAACAGAATAAAATACATAATAATAAACAGAATGTTTATAAATAATTTAAAGAGCAGATTAAACTTAAGTGAACTTAAGTAAAAATAAAAGCTGTACCTTTTAGGCTATTTACTTATATGTGAATTGTAGTAGTAGGTTCAGAAACCTCAGGGACATTGACATTTGAACTCCTCCAAGCTCCTTTTTCTATCACATCCTGGGTGAAAGGTAAATATTTAAAAAATTAAGTTCTTTCTAGTTTCCTATGACTTGTACAATGGTGGAATGGAATGAGTATTTACAGGTCACCGTAAAATAGATCAACAAGTAGCATAATGTCTTAAAGAGCTGAAGGCCATGATGATGACACTGACCTTGCCACTCACCAATTCAGTCCTCGTGTGAATCACAGTTATTTATCATTTAAAATTAGTGGATGGAACCATGGCTGCTAATGGAATTCCTACAGAGAAAACTGTTATTCAACTTTTAATATACGCCCATGCTGTTTAAAAATATTTGTATTGCTATATTTTAAAATGTAAGTGTATAAATAAGATTAGGGAAATTTTTGTTTATTATTTCATAATCAAGTTAATATTTCAGCATAATAAAATTGTGTCTTGATTAAAAGAAGACATTTTCTCATACAGAGTTAATATTTTATTGACCATTACTGATGAGCTGGATTTTCTCTTTTATCCTGAAGCCTCATTGTTGCTATTATAACCTTAATGTAGTGTAACTAGTTGAAATGTGTTGTGTCATTGCAAATGATCCAATCACTGGATTAGGATTTCTTAACCATATATGAAAATCTTCCCGGTGAAAAGTTCAATTTTCTTGCTGTAAAATGTCTCTAATAATTCAGGTATTTGCTATTATTAATAGGTATGTATAAAAGAGGAGAAAAGAAAAAGAGTATAACTGAAAGATGTATACAATTTTCTATCACCAGTTTTTTTAAATGAGTTTATTTCTCCTATAAAATATGTACCAGGAATATAAAAATATTAGCATCTACCTCTGGAATAAATACTGATGATATCCAATTGTCCTTCCTATTTAGATTTCCTAGCTATTTGGAATTCTTTATTTTACAATATACTCTGATCAACGTCCTTGGGCTTTTTTCTACTGCATTTGAATTTGTTTTGCTTACTTTGATTTTCAAAGCCCTTTCAGGATATTATTTTAGGTTAATATGCATTCATTTTACATTCTCAAATGTGGTTAAAGATATGTGCTCCAAAAATCTCTTCTTGAGGCCCCCCCTCCCCATTCCAAATACCGGCCAAATCAACAAAATCTACCATTTGGCATGTTTAGCAATTTGCCATTGAAGTATCTTTATCCTCCATTTTCATCCTTCCTGTCCAATCAGTTTTACTTATCTCTTTCTTATTCTTTGAATGTTGAACCATCCCTATAAAACCCAGAATAAATAACACTTGATTTTATTTATTTATTTGACAAAGAGAGATAGCGAGAGCAGGAGCACAAGCAGGGGGAGTGGGAGAGGTAGAAGCAGGCTTCCCGCTGAGTAGGGAGCCTGATGTGGGGCTCGATCCTAGGACCCTGGGATCATGACCTGAGATGAAGGCAGATGCCCAACCAACTGAGCCTCCCAGGTGCCCCTGTAATATTGATTTCTTGTAATTTGTTTTGGTATTAGGGTAACTCTGGCCTCAAAGAATATGTTAGGAAATGTTCCCTCTGCTTTTATTTTTCTGAAAGTGATTGTAGAGAGTTGGTTTCTATCTTCCTTAATGTTTTGTAAATTCACCAGTGAAACTGTCTGGCCCTAGTTCTTTCTGTTTTAGAAGGATATAATTAAGTGATTAAATTTCTTTAACAGGGGCGCCTGGGTGGCTCAGTCGTTAAGCGTCTACCTTCGGCTGAGGTCATGATCCCAGGATGCTGGGATCGAGCCCTGCATCGGGCTCCCTGCTCAGCGGGAAGCCTGCTTCTCCCTCTCCCACTCCCCCTGCTTGTGTTCCCTCTCTCACTGTCTCTCTCTCTGTCAAATAAATAAATAAAATCTTTAAAAAAAAATAAATTTCTGGGGCGCCTGGGTGGCTCAGTCGTTAAGCGTCTGCCTTCGGCTCAGGTCATGGTCCCAGGGTCCTGGGATCGAGCCCCGCATCAGGCTCCCTGCTCAGCGGGGAGCCTGCTTCTCCCTCTCCCACTCCCGCTGCTTGTGTTCCCTCTCTCGCTGTATCTCTCTCTGTCAAATAAATAAAAAATCTTTAAAAATAAATAAATAAATAAATAAATTTCTTTAACAGATATAAGCCTATTCCAATTATCTATTTCTCCTCCTATAAGTTTTGGTAATTAGTGTCTCTCAAGGAATTGGTCCATTTCATTTAAGTTATCAAATTTGAAGTCGTAGAGTTATTCCTACATTCTTTTATAATCATCTTATTATTCATGGGAACAGTTGTGATAACCCCTATTTCATTTCTGATATACTAATTTGTAACTTCTCTTTTTTCTTGGTAGCCTGTGATGTGGACTGAATTGTGTTGCTTTTAGTTTTGGCAGTTTCTCCTGACATGACTTTAAGCTCACTAATTCTTTCCTCAGCCATGTCCAGTCTACTTATGAGTCTCTCAAAGTCATTCTTTTATTTTTTTTTTTCCTGTTACATCTAATTTGATTTCTCAAAATTTTTCTTGATTCTTTCTTGGAATTTCTATCTCTGCTTACATTACCCATCTGTTCTTCCATGCTGTTTCACCCCTTTTTGTAATTAGAGCTTAGTGTATTAATCATAGTCGTTACAAATTTCTAGTCTGATAATTCTAATATCTCTGCCATATTTGTCTGACTCTAAAGACTGCTGTTTCTCTTCCAACTATTTTTCTGCCTTTTAGTATGCCTTTTTTTTTTTTGTAATTGAATGTTGGACATGAAGTATTGAGTAAAAGAAACTGAGATAATTGAATCTTTAGTGTGAGGTTTTATGTTTATCTGGCTAGAAATGGGGCTATGTTTACTCTTTGCTGAAACTGTAGGTATCAGAGTGTAAAATTTTCTCTAGTGTCCTTATTTTTATCGTTATTATCTTTGTATTCCTACAGAGACTTTTTCTTAAATAGAGCATAATCCTTGAAGTTCTTTTCAGATGTATTCCCCTATTGTTATACAGGGCTCTCGTTGATATCGAGGTGAGATGTGGGGGGAAGGGAAACATTCTATATTTCTATAAATAGGTCTCAGTCTTTTTGTGGGCCTATCGGCCTAGCCTTTAGCATCCACAACTCTTCCCAGATTTTCTTCTTCCCTTTGATGAGACAGGAAGGCTAGAGAGGCTTAATGGAGGTATTTTTATTCTTCCACATTGGATAGGTTTTGAAAAAATCCTATATTGGCTAGGATCTCGTAACATAAATTCACTTGAGGAAGTATTTTGTTAATGAGAATATAACACTTTGGATACCAAAATTATTATTTCCCCCTCCCTCTGTCAGACACACAAAGGGAATGAGAATATAACACTTTGGATGCCAAATTATTATTTCCCGGTCCCTCTGTCAGACGCACAAAGGGAGTTTCTTCTAATCCTTACGGAGATAGCCTGGTGGGCCTCCTGAAGGTAAAACCTTACACAAGTGTGGGGTTCTCCTAAAACTAGACCTCCAGGAGGTTTTTTTTCTCTCAAGTTGGTCCATACTTAGTCTCTAGGAATTAGTCAATTTCCTTTTGATTGTCCCTACCAGGTTCCAGCTGCAACTTCTGTTTCTGGTAACCTCTGATTCTCTGTATACACCAGTTTTGGGGGCAACAAATTGTCTTGTGGCCTCATTCTCTAATGGATCTAAGAATGGTTGATTATCAGATATTATGATTATGGTTTCTAAAATTAGGGTTCTGGTTTAGAGATGAGTACTGAAATCTTGACAGATGAATAATGTTAAATCTAATTTTCAAAATATCCAGTAGAGTGGGGAGGAGGGCAGAATGTGAAAGCATACAGGTGAAACATGAATTGATAGTAGTTGAATATGGATGTCCAATACTCTCTACTTTTGTATGTGTTTGATATTTTCCATAATAAAACTAAAATAAATTTTTTTTTCAAATTTCCAGGTACCTGGGTAGCTCAGTTGGTTAGGCATCTAACTCTTCATTTCAGCTCTGGTCATGATCTCAGCATCATGGGATCAAGCCCCGCACATGGCTCTGTGCTAGGCATGGAGCCTGCTTAAGATTCTCTCTCCCTCTCCCTCTGCTCCTCCCCCATCCTTATCTCTCTCTCTGTCTCTCTCTCTCTAAAAAAATTGTTTCAAATTTCAAGATAACAAAAAGATATAAACAACACACTGAAAGAATATATTTGTAAAAAACATATATGATAAAGGACTATTACAAAAATATACAAAGAATAAAGTTCAACAAGAAAACAATCTGATTAAAAAATGGACCAAAGACTTTAACAGATACCTCAACAAAGAGGATATACAGACGGCAAATAAGCATAGGAAAAGATGTTCCACATTATATGTCACCAGGGAAATACAAATTATAACAATAATGAGATACCACCACACACCTATTAGAATGGCCAAAATTTGGAACAACAGCACCACCACCAAATGCTGGCAAAGATGTGGAGCAACAGAAACCCATTTACTGCTGGTGGGAATGCAAAATGGTACAGTCACTTAAAAAAAAAAAAAAGTTCATCAGTTTCTTTTAAAACTAAACAAACCCTTACCATAGGATCCAGCAATCACACTTCCTAATATTCACCCAAAGGACTTGAAAATTTATGCTCACATGAAACTGCACATGGGATGTTTATAGTAGTTTTATTTATACTTGCCAAAACTTGGAAGCAACCAAATGTTCTTTAGTAGGTGAATGGTTAAAGAAACTATGGTACATCCAGACAATGGAATATTAATCAGTATTGAAAAGAAATGAGCTATGAAACCATGACAAAGAATGGAGAAACCTGAAATGCATATTACTAAGTGAAAGAAGTCACTGTATGATTCCAACTGTATGACATTCTGGAAAAGACAAAACTATAGAAACAGTGAAAAGATCAGTAGTTCCTAGGGATTAGGTGGGAAGGAATGATAAATAGAGCACAGAGGTTTTTTAAGACAGTGAAATTAATTATTCTGCATAATATTATAATGGTAGATACATGCCATTATCAACCCATAAAATACACAACACCAAAAGTAAATCCTAATGGAGGGTATTATGCTAAGTGAAATAAGTCAATCAGAGAAAGACATGTATCATATGACCTCACTGATATGAGGAATTCTTAATCTCAGGAAACAAACTGAGGGTTGCTGGAGTGGTGGGG
>NC_138380.1:58598186-58634804 GCF_054177405.1 Leptonychotes weddellii
TATTAAAGAGGGCACGTTATATGCAAACAATGAATCATGGAACACTACATCAAAAACTAATGATGTAATGTATGGTGATTAACATAATATAATAAAATTAAATTAAAAAATAGTTATTAAAAAAAGTAAATCCTAATGTAAACCTAATGTAACTAAACTGGGTGATAATGGTGTGTCAGTGTATGTTCATCTATTGTAAGAAATGTCCTTTCCACTCAATTTTGCTGTGCACATAAACTGTTCTAAAAAATAAGGTCTATTAAATTTTTTCTTCAAATTTCTTGTACTTTAACTCTATATTGCAACATCAATATGAGTTTGGACCTAAATAATCAGAAAGAAAAAAAAAAAAAGAAAGCAACTTATGTGTTGGTGGTTTTTTCACTAGTGTTCAAGAATCCCAGTTCATTCCACTACTGGGTATTTACCCCCCAAAAAGAAAAAACTAATTCTAGAAGGTACATGCACTCCTATGTTTCCTGCAGCACTGTTTACAATAACGAAGCAACCAAAGTGTCCATTGAGATGAATGGACGAAGAAGATGTGGTATTGATATTATAGAATATTACACAGCCATAAAAAAGAATGAAATCTGGGCAAAGTAGGTGATGTGGATTAAGTAGTGCACTTGTTGTGGTGAGCACTGAGGGATTAAAATAAAAACTTAAAAAAAAGAATGAAATCTTGCCATTTGCAACAACATGGATGGTCCTAAAGGGTATTATGCTAAGTGAAATAAGTCAGAGAAAGACAAATGCCAAATGATTTCACTTTTATGTGTAATCTAAAAAAATAAAATAAAAATAAGAAGAAACAGACCTATAAATCCAAAGAAAAAGCTGATGATTGCCAGAGGAAAGGTGAGTGTAGGGAATGGGAAAAAAATTGTGCAGGGCCATGGAGGCACAGGCTTCCAGCTATGGAATGAATAAGTAATGGAGAAGAAAGATACAGCATAGGGGAAGAGTCAATGATACTGTAATAACGTTGCATGGTGACAGGTGGTAGCTACACTTGTGGTGAGCATAGCATAAGGTATAGACTTGTTGAATTACTATGTTGTACACCTGAAATTAATGTAACCTTGTGTGTCAAATATACTTCAATAAAAAAAAAAAAAGAATCCTAGTTCAAGTACCCAGGTGTTCCTTGGGAGCTGTTTGAACTAAATGCACCAACCAGGGAAAAATCAATAAAGCTGTTTAAATGGTTTCCCAGGGACCGTTGTGATGACGGACTACTACTCTTCTATCAAGACCAATAGCTGTACATATTCTGCATTTTTATTTTTTGGTCCATGAACAGTAACTAAAGCTATTCAAACAGAGGCAAATTTAGGACCTAGAGAAACTATAAAGCAAAGCTGGGTATATTTTTTTATTGTCATATCCAGCTGAAAAATAGCTTTAATTTCTATTTTACTTATACATAATAAATCATTAAAACTCTGAAGCCAGCACCTTTCAAATGTAGGGGTTTGTTTTGTTTTGTTTTTTAATGCAGGAGAACCTGTAGACACCAATGTTCTTAGAAAACTAAGTGAGACAGTATTCCATATGATGTGGGATGTTACAGTACAGACTGTACTGAATTTGAAGTAATCATTTTAGTTACTAGTCTACAAATTATTTGAAAGTCTGGATGATATGAGAGTGAATTTTCTCTTCACAATGAAGGTTAGAGCTCTAAGTCATATGTTTTTAAATACTGCCTTCTGGTACAAATTTAAATTATGGGGCGCCTGGATGGCTCAATCGGTTAAGCATCTGCCTTCGGTTCAGGTCATGATCCCAGGTTCTGGGATTGAGTTTGCACTGGGCTCCCTGCTCAGTGGGGAGTCTGCTTCTCCCTCTCCCTCTGCCCCTCCCCCTGCTCACTCACTCTTAAATAAATAAATAAAATCTTTAAATTAAAAACAAAGAAAATTTAAATTATGAATAATTTAACTGGTTTTATAAAAGCAATAAATTTAAACATATCTACAGAATTCTTACTCATGGAACTTTGTTTTCCTTACTTAAATGAGTGACCAAGAAATGTTCCCTGATTCACAAATCCATTTCAAGTTATTTCAAATGGGTAAAAACAAATGAAGTAAATCAACTAATGTCATTTTGATATGATTACATAATTTGCAGACCAATCAGATACTATCAAGGAAGATATTATCACGTTTTTATCATTTTGTACTCTTAACAGTTCTAGATTTTACCTGTATGATGTCATTAGAAATCAAGGGGCAGGACAAAATCTGTTAGCTAAAGGTAAGATGAGTTAAGAATATTATCCACAGTAATCCATTTATCTTTTCATTTAATAAGCATACATGAGAGAGTTATAGTACTCAACACTGTGGCCAGTTTGGCAGTAGATACAAAAGAAGTCAAATGCATTGAGATCTGGGAAGCAAGCAAGAGAAATAAGGTTTGCAGAGCACTGATTCTATGCCAGCTCTTGCAATGAAATTTAAATGTACAACTTTACTTAATTTTAAACATACATACAAAAGAGAAAAACCTCAGCCTAAATAAAATAGAAAAACATTGGTAATATATAACGCAGGTGGGAAAACTAGGCTGGGGAAATGGGTAGGATTTAGAGAAACTAAAGCAGATTTCCTAAGGGTGTCAAATTACAGAGTCTATTTGAGATCACTGGCACTAGACACTGGATGTTGCCACAAATAGCAAAATTATTTCTGCTTCTCTACCTCGGACTGTCCCCAGATTCAAAGTGTCAAGGAGAGAATAAATTGGCTTAACCCTCTGTCATGTGTCCTAAGCCCTGCTGTCAGAGTTCAAGGAGCATAAGAACTTGGCCTTTTGCTTTTATAGTCGAAGTATGGTCCTTCCTCCTCTCTAAAATTCAAAGGTTACCTTCTTATTTTAAATTATATTAAAATTAAGTTCCATTAGATCTCTGTTTTGATCAGTATGTAGAAGGGCATGAAATCCCTTCACTCCTAAAAATACTAGATACAATGAAAACCATATATTCTATGAGACAACCGAAAACAAAGAAAAAAGAGGATGCACAGTTAATTCCATTGAGAAATTAGTGCTTTAAAAGTGAGCTGAGTGCTTATGGCAGTTTTCAAACCTGGGTCCATTACACAGTCTGGATACAGATGGATGAAGGGACAATCCTGCCATAGAGAGACACAGAGAGAGAGAGAATTCCCAGGGACAAGAAGAAATCAGTTGACCTTCTGGTAACAGTATGAGCTGATGAAATATATTGGAAAGAGAAAGAACCCCAAATACTACTACAATATATTTCTCAGACCAACAAGTCTTCCTCTACCATTATCCTAATTATGCTGGGGGATAAAATGGCAATGGGGAAAGGACTAGAAAGCAGAGAGAAATTACATACCCTTGAATATCATTGTAATACTTGAGTTCGGGAGCCCTGACAGAATTGAATCCATAGGTGAACCAAAATAATCTGAAACAGTGTGTCCAACTTATTTCCAGATCAAAAAGACAAAGTCAAATGGTAGGGATGTGGGAATTCTAGGTTGGACAAATCACAGGTAATTTCAATCTAATGTAAGCTTTGGTCAACTTCACTCAAGGACAAATCTGGATGATAAACTCCTTACCCTAATTACTCCCTGGAAAATAAAACAAAATGAAATTTTACTTAGATCTCCACTGTTATTTTATGTACAATTTCAGAAACATGATAAAAATATATATAAACTATGAAATTGGCATGTATCTGTGACCCATAAACAATAAGAAAAACAGTCAATAGAAAGACACCTCCAGATGATTCAGTTTTTGGAATTAGCACATAAGAATTTGAAAAGAAATATAAATATGTTAAATAATTTATGGAGAAATAGATATAGAAGTAAAGAGATGAGATGTACAAGGTGTGAAATGGAAACTAAAAGAATCAGGAATTATAGAACTGAAAAATACAATATCCAAATTTATTTTAAAAGTTATTAAGATATACTTAAAAGAAGATTGGACACTAAGTAAAAAATGATACACAAACTCATAGACAGGTCAATCAAAATTAAACAGAGAAAAGGAAATTACTATTTAAACCATAGGTAACAGCAATGCATAAACAATGAATCATCACAATATATCATGTAAGAACAGGTGAAATGCTGGCACAAAGAATGAGGGAGTGGAGCTAAACACAAGTAGAATATTGTAAAGTTCTAACATTATATGTGAAGTGGTATAATATTTCAAAGTAGATTGTGGTCAATAAATCAAACATAGAGTAATCCTGGAGTAACCTCTAAATTAAACTTAAAAATGTGCCAAATATGCATTTCAGGTTGTTACTAAGCTGCATTTTTATTCCAAGTTGTATTTGGTAAATGCTCTCAAAACGTGTCATCTCAATTCTAAACACATCTAGAAGTTGCACTGGGCATTCCTTATGCATATATTTATTAGGATACACATTACTACAGAAATTTTCAGCTATAATAGCATTTCAAAAGTTTCAATTATTTAACAATTCAGTAATTGACAAGTTTCAAAAATTGTCTATTGAAAAGTAAGATAATTGGAAGAAATTTAGATGAATTAAACACTTAGTGGGTACTTATAAAAATTTACAATTTATCAACATAGATAAAACATTCCCTATTGCCATTACATTAGGGATATAACTAAAATATTGTTCAAGGAAATGTGTAACTACAACTAAAATTATTGGAACTGCCATCATGTTACACAATTGGAAATAGAAAGAAATTACTAAAAAAAAAAAATTCCTGAGAAGATTTGTGTATGTGTCTGGGGAGGGTAGTTGGTGAATGTGTCTTTGAAAAACCTAAAATTTAATATAACAATGGGAGATGGGAACGAGGCATTTCAGATCTAGGGAAAACAACAATAACAGCAATTATAATGACGATGATGACTAGGATCATGAAGATGATGATGATGATAGCTACTTATGTAGTAAAATTTACTTATTTAGCACCCAGAAGTTACCTAATATTACCTTAACGGTTTTTCTATAACTCAGAGAAACTAGTTAACTAAATTATCTACATTCAAACGGCCAGTAAGTGACATCATCTTTAAAATATAGATCACTTTTTTTTTTTTTAACTTTAGTCATGCTTTTTTGAATCCTTACTCTCTGGTGGAAAAATTGGTGCTGGCTTCAAAGACGAAAGCTGATGCCTATAAAGGGCCACTTAGAGAAGTGGCCCAGGAATTAAAAATATTCCTAAGAGACTGGACACAAGCAGGACTCTATAAGGCTATTCCTCCAGCAAAGAATCAATGTTTGATTTAAAGCGGAGAGAGGGGCCCCTGGGTGGCTGAGTTGGTTAAGCACCTGACTCTTGATTTCAGCTCAGGTCATGATCTCAGGGTTGTAGGATCAAGCCCCAGGTCGGGCTCCACACTCAGTGCGGAGTCTGCTTGTCCCTCTCTCTCTGTTCCTCCCTCTGCTCACAATCTCTTTCTCTCTCTCTCAAATAAATAAATCTTTAAAAAAATAATAGAAAATAATGTAGAGAGAAAAAATTTCAAAGTCGTTTGTATATGTTTCAGAATTTCTCCTTCTATCCTCCATGGTATCAATTCATTGATTCGTTCATTCAACAATCACTGCACCGAGTGCCTCCTATTTGCAACCGCGCCACTAGGTACTAGAAATACGGACATGATCAAGACTGGGAAAGTCCCTGTCTTCATGAAAATGATGGTTTTGTTCATGTATACATTATATTACTTAAGATTTGTTTTAATTTAGAATTTATTAAATAGTTTTGCCCTATGGCTATACTAATTATTGTAAACTCTAACTGATCCAGAATCTGAAAAAAAACCCTCTTATAACAAATTGTTTTCATATTTTTCTATAGTAATAGCACATATTCTGCAGACTGAAGTCACTTCTGAATCCTCAAACATGCACTTAACATCATCATCACTTTTGTGCAAATGGGTTATATTGAAATATGGTCTTTTATGTAAGTTTTAGCTATATGCCTTCAATTTTTCACAATAGTTTATTCCAGGTAAATGAGAATTAATTTATTAAAAAAATATCCATGGATAAACTTCTAATTTAGTCAAATGAAACTGTTTTAACATGTGCTTTCATACAGTAGGCATTGAATAAATATCAGTTATTGTTAATGGTGCAATTCTACATATGTACTGGAATTTTTAAAAATGAAAGTAGTTTTGAAAGTGCTTCTGATTTTTGTCTGTAATGGCCTACTTATCAGCTTATAGACAGTATTATTAAGATATATTACTTTTTGAAAGTGAAATTCTGATGTCAGTATAAATTTATCACTTTAATCAAAGGATCTGGCACAGAAAAATATTATGGGATTATTTTGTTTATAATGGGCATGTTTATCTCTCTTATTATAAGCCTGACTATCTTGAAATTGTTCTCTTTCCCCATGTTAGAGTCAGCCCAACTTTGTTTGTGTTGGACACTATGAAACTGAGATTTGGTAACCGAGTTAGGTTATCAATGAATTACCCAGCCAACCCAAATGCTTTGTTACCAAAAATTCATGTGAAAGTCTGCATTATTCAAATCAGTTCCAGTTTAGCCATCAACACTGATCAAATTAATTGGGTAATTGCTAAATCACTACTTTGTTTTGAGCTACAAAGACACACATTTAGAGCCCCTCTGCTGCATATTTCAAAGCACTGAGAGCATTTCTAATCTAAGCGGTACCCTAGAGTCAGAAAGGCTTACTGCTTCCCTAGAGGGTCTCCTACATGCTGGGAATAACAGAACTAATAAAAATTTCCTTAGTTTGACCTGAAAATATAAAATATTTTTCTATTTCTCTGGAATCCTTAGATATTTTCTTTCTGAAATCTTATCTCTACAAAATATTCAGAGCCAAACAAACAGTTCAAAAAGCAAAGAAAGTCATTTTAATTAAAATAAGTGCAGGTCTTTTGTTTGTTTTCCCTTTTGAAAAATTCCAAGACAATAAACCTTAATATCCAGATTGTTTTATATATGACATTTTCTTTCATAAACCATGCAGTTATCAAGAGCTAATCCTGTAGAGAAAGTAATCAAGGAAGGTGTTACACAAATGCAAAACATATGATTAAAGAGAGGGAAGGCAAATCTCATGCAAAGAACTGAATATTATAATGAAATTGTCACTGAATGGAGATGTGAAGACTTCAAGCTCAGTTTAATTAGGCCACTGAGTGGAATCCCCTAAGACCAACAAGAATTGAACAGCTAATAATCAGTTTGTTCTTTGCTGATTACCAGTAAATCATGTCCCAAACACAACCCTGGTCCCTTCTCTAATTATGAATACATTTTCAGACCTCTCATTTAATCTCTACACTTTTTATGGGTGCACAAATCTTAATCAGCTATCTGTAAGAGTGCCTACAACTGTTAGTGTCTTGAAAGGCCTTCCTACTGTTTAGGAAGTAAATATTTGCATCCTTTTGTACCACAGTGGTAAACAGCTGATCTTATGAGGGAAACTAGGAGCATGGGAGGCAAGTGCACATCAATATAGAGGAGATTCTTTCTACATAAAGATCATCTTTCTTTACAAAGTGCTTGCTCTTTATGGAAATTTGGAACTTCACACACACACACACAAGCAGAAAGGAAACATTGTCCATGGTTCTACCATGAGAAGAGAATCACTGATAATATTTTCATTTACTTCCTCCCACATATATTTGGGGGGAGAAATACATGCATCTCCTGTATGTCTTTATATATACTTACAAATAATATTGCATCCTACTATTAAAAGTTAATAATATATGCATTCTACAGATATACTTCTTAAATATTTAATAACTACATACTTTTTTCTAAAGTGGTATAACCATTTATTTTAACAGTTATTAGTAATCATTTAGTTTGTTTCTGTTGGATATTATGAATAACCGATGCCTGAGGATTTAAAAATCATTTTATATTTATGATTATATCCTACACATACATTCAAAAGAAACTTAATACTTGTTTAAATTGCTTTCCAAACACCAAATTCAAAGAAGCACTCTACTTTTTGGGCTCAGATTCTTTGTTTGGTTATAATGATTTCCATTTGTAGAATTCTATTATTCATTTGCCATTAAAATTTTTTTTTATCTTTTTGGAGTTTTTTTAATAGCTCAGCTGTGTATATTCTGAACTCCATAGCTGTCACCTCTTTCAAGTATTCTAATGCCAATTTTCTGCTCATCTTCGTTCTGGAAATCACTTCCATGTGAGTACATTGCCTCACTAGTTTAGTCTTTGGTGGTGACAATGCTGCTACAAAATATATGCAAAATAACTGTCAATATCTTTACTGATAGCAACAGCTATCATTTATTTATTGAGTGCCCATTAGGTACTAGAAAGTTTACAACCACTTCCTATGAGGTAGAGTTTATTGTCACCATTTTTTTTTTCCCAGAGGAAGATACTGAAGCTCAGAAAAGTGAAATAACTTGCTTACTTCCACCAGCTACAATATAGCAGAGCTAGGTTTCAAACATAGATTTGTGAGTCCAAACCTTAAGCTAACTTTATTGCATGCTATATCCTCCAAGCCAGAGAGTTAACAATACAGTGGTGTAGGAAGAGGATAAGGCTTGGGGGATGTTGAAGTAGGGTGTGGTGAGTGGGTTAGGAGGTGAAGTGGTAATTCACAAGTTGCCTGAGAGAGCAGACTCTGCAGATGTGAATCAACCCATCTTCATTCAAGTTCTGCTCTGCTACTTACCAGCTTTATAATATTAATTTAATCTTTCTTGGTCTCACCTTATCTACACATTATGATAAGTACTTTATAGGATTGTCGTGAGATGAGGCATATGAACTGCTTAGTCCAATACTTGGCACATAGTAAACCCTCCATATCCATCATCATCAGCCTCATCCTCATCACCAATGTTGTTGTCGTTTTATAGTCATTATTGTATCACTGATTAAAAGTTCCAAATGCAAATAAGCCTGTGCAATTAAGAATGAACACAGTTTGCTAGGAAAAAGAATTCCAAATCTTATGCCCACTAATGCTAAATGCCAAAGGACACAAACCCAGAATAGGATGGAAGAGGGGTAACATGTAGTCCAAAATCCCTGAACTAACATTTGATGATGAAGTTAAAGAAAAGTGTGAACTTTAAAAAAAAAAAAATCCTCCTTTGTTAACAAATCAGATTTGAATAGGTTAACTACGTTGTACCCTTTTTTACCCCTTATTTCCTACTGTATTTGGAAAATCACTGTAACTTTTTAGAGTTTATTTTCTCTTGATTCTTCCAAAACGAAATTTCTGGTGCTTATTAGATAGATGAATAAGTAAGTGCATTACTATGTGTTAAAATATGTATAAGGCAATAGAGTGGACCCTGTGATACACCGTCCAGTTCCCCATGCGGGACAGAGACCCTCATTCCCTCTGTATCTCAGAGCTGAGTCCCACTCCAAAAATTGCCCTCAGCCTAAGGAAGCCGCCTTGCCCAAGGGTATGTCCTCTCCCTGGACACAGCCTGCCTCAAACGATTGATCCATGGAGGTGGGAAGAGGGTATATGCAAAAGCCCAACCCCTTTGCCTCATTTGGAATACCTTTGAAGGCCACCCCAGTTCCAGAGTTCCCTGTGGGATTGGTCACAACCTGTGTGGCAACTGCACAGCTGTGTACTTTTTCCCTCTGTTCAATTCTGCTTCCCTCACTTCTCACAGATATTGTTCCCAAGAGCATTCTCCAATAAAATCCTTGCATGCAAATCTCAGAGTCTGTTTCCTGAAAATCTAACCTGTAGCAGGTAGTTTTCAAAATGTAATTTTACTTTTTATAACCTCATACTTCTCTTAAAAACAGTTACTTGTGTATCTAAGCATATTTAAGATACATCATCGCTGTGAGATTGTAAGGGTAAAAACAAAAATACTGGAGGCTTAATTCTCACTCAATCTTTCTCAAGGAAATATTTCACCTCCTCTCTTTTCTTATAGCATTTACTTTAGAAAATGTGTAATTTTAACTCCTTTTTCTGTCTCTTTGAAATGGATGGAAAACATTCAAAGGGTAAATAATCTCTTTCTTGTCTGATTTAAACCAGGAATGGCTTTCTCAAAGACCTGGAAGCCACCTGTTTGAAGTATAAGAATCGGGGGAGATAGCACCCCTCTCTCCCAGTTACTGAGGGAAGGTAGGCACTTAATTTCAATGGGCCCCTTGCTCCAAGCCGCAAAACTATCTCCTGTCATAAAGATTTGAGACGTTTATTCTTCCTTTGGATAAAGCCAATTTTCATATAGCACAGATGTTCACTCCATTGCTAAGTGAATTTAGGATGAACTGTGTGCTGTCAAATCCTCTTCCTTGAGGACTAGTTATTGTTTATCTTGAGAACATATTTGTAATGCGTTGTATTGGCTTGGCTATACAAAAAAATGAGTTTTCCTTCTGTCTTGCAATCTCTTTAACAAATGGCATGGGATGAGCATCACGTTGTGGTTTAATGCTTATTCAACTATAATATATATTTTTGTGTGTGGAGAGGTTTTCTGGGTTGTTTGAAAACTTTGTTTTTAATTATATTTCCCCAACAATATTACAGGATCTTTAATGGGATAAGGCAGCAACAGAGATGAAAGAACAGCTAGCCAGCTTGACTGAATCATAGAATATTAGAACTAAAAGCAGGGTGCGGGGGCCTGTATGAAATAAAATCTGGTTGTGTGCCTCTCTTTCCAGCTTCACAGTCACAGTCAATGATGTCAACTACTTACCCCAAGGAAATAGCACACCCTACCAATCAAACGTTGTTATATTTTGTTATTGTTGCTTGCTTGTTTGTTTTCCAGAGAGTCAGTTCTCAAACTTTTACAAGCATATCATTGGCTGAAAGCTACCTGGCTAAGAAAATCTGAACTAGTGATTGCTAAGACACAGAAGATAGTTTCAGAAGATAGTTGGCTAGATTTTACCCATTTGTTAGAGTGTAGTCAGGATAAAAGCAGGTTTTCTTTTTATCCTATATCATTTTTCCATATCAGTCTTTAAAAATATATATATATATATATGATACTTCTGGTAATATTATTTTAATCATCACTAATGAAAATTGGAACAATTGTTCAAGATACAATAGTTAAAATAGTTATTAACATTTTTATTTTTTAGATTTTTATTTATTTGACAGAGAGAACACAAGCAGGGGGAGGGGCAGGCAGAGGGAAAGGGAGAAGCAGGCTCCCCGCTGAGCAGGGAACCCAATGCCAGACTTGATCCCAGAACCCTGCGATCATGACCTGAGCTGAAGGCAGACGCTTAACCAACTGAGCCACCCAGACACCCCTAATTATTAATATTTTAATAAGAAGTTCTAACAAGTGTTGGTTTCATTTTGTTCAATGAACTGGTACTTCCACATTAACCATCTCAAATGCTTTCATAAACAGTACTTAAGAAGGTCTTCTAAACCCTATTAACAATGGAGAAAAAAGGGGCGCCTGGGTGGCTCAGTCGTTAGGCATCTGCCTTCGGCTCAGGTCATGATCCCGGGGTCCAGGGATCGAGCCCCACATCGGGCTACCTGCTCCGCGGGAAGCCTGCTTCTCCCTCTCCCACTCCCCCTGCTTGTGTTACCTCTCTCGCTGTGTCTCTCTCTGTCAAATAAATAAATAAATAAATAAAATCTTAAAAAAAAAAAATGGAGGAAAAAAACAAACTCCTCAGGTAAGAGAGGGAGGGACCTGTCAGAGGTCAAAGAGCTAAATAAGTCGGTAGAGACTATGGTTCCAACCTACTTTTGGTTCCACGTAAGTGATTTCTTCTATCCCAGGCTGATCTCACCTTCAATATCCTTAGATTACAAAAACAGAGAAAGGCATAGCATTACTGGGGGAATCTCTTGAAAGAGTGCATAAAGTACTTGAAAAAAAAGAAAGGAAAAAAGAAAATCCCGTACAAAGAATACATCTAGCTACATTTAGTCTATGTGTCTTTGATTTTAATATTACATCTTTTGAATGAACTTTTTCATATATTTAACAAAATAAGATATAATGTCTAAAGAAAAAAGAGGAATTAATAGGAAATATAAAGTA
Organism: Leptonychotes weddellii; assembly: GCF_054177405.1. NCBI lineage: Eukaryota > Metazoa > Chordata > Mammalia > Carnivora > Phocidae > Leptonychotes > Leptonychotes weddellii. The sequence continues at coordinate 58,610,250 of NC_138380.1, forward strand.
AGGCAAATAATTAATATCTAGTAATACTGTACTCTTATTATGTGTTTGGATACTGTGCTAAGGTTTTTTTGTTTTGTTTTGTTTTGCTTTGTTTTGATAGAGAGCATGCACAAGCAGGGGAAGCAGCAGGGGGAGAGGGAGAAGCAGACTCCCATTGAGCAGGGAGCCCCACTACGACATGGGGCCTGATCCCAGGACACTGGGATCACAACCTGAGCCAAAGGCAGACGCTCAACCAAATGAGCCACCCAGGCACCCCTGGATACTGTGCTAAGTTTTTAACAAACATTCAAAAATCAACCTTCAACCTGTATTTCTTGAGCTTACATTTTGACTCAGCCATTTTTCTAGGTGCTTGGTTAAAGAGTGATCAAAAAAAACTTAAGCCCCTGTTAAAAAGCAAAGATTTTGTGTTTTATTATACTAACATAGAAATATTGAGACTAAAGCTTAGAGAAGTTAAGTAAGTTGCCCAGGTTCACACTTTTATTTGCAGAACCAGAGCTGATAGCAAAGTTTCTTCATTGTTTACAATGCTCCACTTTGGGCAGGAAAAAAGGAAGTTAAACTACTCAACATTGTTAAACTACACAGCCTCCGGAAAATGCGTATTTCAGTTAAGGCCATATTTAAGAACGTAATGATAGAAATGTTATTCTAAAATAAAAGGGTGGGGATAGAAAATGAGAGAGAGAGAGAGAGCAGGTAGTCTTAAAACAGTATAAAAAAGTGGTTGTAAATGCCAATTTTTGTTACATTTTTTTAGAGAAGTTTTATGTTCACAGGAAAATTGAGAGGAAGGTACAGAGATTTCCCATATATCTTATGCCTCTACAGATGCATATCCTCTCCCATTATCAACATTCCCTATGAGAATGGTATATTTATTATAATTGATGAATTTACATTGATACATCATAATCACCTGAAGTCCATAGTTTACCTTAGGGGTCACTCTTGATTTTATACATTCTGTGGCTTTGGATAATATGTAATGACATGCTTCCAAAATTATAGTATTGTATAGAATAGTTTTCTTCACTAAAATCCTCTGTGTTCTGCCTATTTATCCTTCTTCCCCCCCACCCACCATCCCTCGTAGCCACCAATCTTTTAATGTCCCCATAGTTTTGCCTTTACAGAATGTCATATAGTTGAATCATACAGTATGTGGCCTTTTTAGATGGTCTTCTTTCACTTGGTAATAAGCATTTAAGGTTCTTCCATTTGTTTGTTTGTTTGTTTTTTGGTTTTTTTTGATAGGGGTGGAGGGGCAGAGGGAGAAAGAGAGAGAATCTCAAGCAGGTTCCATGCTCAGCATGGAGCCCAATGAAGGGCTCAATCTCATGACCTTGAGATCATGACTTGAGCCAAAATTAAGAGTCAGACGCTCAACTGAATGATCCACCAAGGTACCCCTCTTCCGTGTCTTTTCATGGCTTGATATCTCATTTATTTTTGGTGCTTAGTAATATTCCATTGTCCAGATATACCACAGTTTATCCATTCACCTACTAAAAAACATTTTGGTTGCTTCCAAGCTTTGGCAATTTTGAATAAAACTGCAATAAATATTCATGTACAAGTTTTTATGCAGACATTGTTTTCAAGTTCTTTGGATAAAGACCAAAGAGCTACACTGCTAATTAATATGGTAAGAGTATGTTTAGTTTTATAAAAAATTGTCAAAATGACTTCCAATGCATCTGTATCATTTTTCATCACATCAGCAAAGAATGAGAGTTCCAGCTGACCCACCTTCTTGCCAGCATTTGGTATCAGTGTTCTGGATTTTAGCCATTTTAATAGGTATGTAGTGGTATACCCTTGTTGTTTTAATTTGCATTTCTCTGATGACATATGATATGGAGCATCTTTTCATTTGACATCTGTATATCTTCTTTGGTGAGGTGTCTGTTAAGGTCTTTGGCCCACTTTTTAATCAGGTGTTGCTGTGTTCCAATAAAATTTTATTTATAAAACAAGTGGCATGCCAGATTTGGCTTACGGGCTATAGTTTGTTGACCCCTGTCCTAGAGGATACACAATAGAAATTTGAGAATTATATGACCACATACAATCATAATGTGGCAATATTTTTTGAAACTTAAGTTAATTCAATACTGCATCTTAATAGACAATGAAATTACATTAGGAATTAAAATTGTTCCCCCCCCATAGGCTTTGAATTAGAGAATTGGTTTAATGTAAATTCATATCTTTTGGAAATAAAATTTCTCTGTAGGATATACACTTTGTTAAAATAATAAATAGGATGGAAGTGACAATGCAAGCTTTTTCAGAGATTATATCTCCCAAAGGAAGTTGTGAGCTTTCTGGCATTTATTGAAAGCACATGATTACCTCCTATGTGCCTCCATCATTTGTTGGGCTACTTTCACTTTAAAGGCTAATTAAGTATTGTGTTAATTATAGAGGAAATACCAGTACAATTCCACTTGTGACTTTTACACTGTCTTGTTCATTCTCCTTAAATTGCAGTAGGGCACAGAGTAACTTCCCCCATTCACCTTTCTCTGAACAGAGATGAGTGGCCAGCCTGAGTTTTACCAACTGGACCAACTAGATTAAAAACAGGCTGTTTTAACTTTATAAAATAATGTTCAAGATATATTTTTTCCTGATTTTGCCTCTTTTAATATGGCAGAAAAGAGAAAGAAAACCTCATCATTTTTTTTTCCCCTCTCATTCCTTCTTCATGCTTCACTAGTTTCACAGGTCATTTCTGGTGGAGGGAGAATAAATTGTCCGCTCCTTGGATGGAGGCTCTTGTCTGAAGGGCAATATATCCTCTTCCAGGGATATGTTATGTCAGTAAAAAGTCCTATAAATGAGTTCAAGGTAATAGAAAACAGTCCACAGATGACATGTCACAGAAGGTACCTTCTAGTTCCACTTCCTCCCCATATGGTTCTGGAGGTCAAAAGTGGTCTGAGACAAAGTTGTATAATAAATAAAGATAAGAAACTTAATCCTTCATTCTGTGCCTTTCCACTACTTAAACTCATTCATAGAATAGGCTTTGGAAAGATTCTTCTATCTTCCCAAAGATTCTTCTATTCTGTAGCTGTGTGACCTTGGACAAGTTATTGGTACTCTGAGCCACAGGAATCCTCATCTATAAAACACAGCTAATAATACATTCTGCATAGTTCCTTTAGTTATCTTCTCTCAGGGATACACTCGTGTTAAATATCCTCTGCTCTATTTATGGGCTGGGAGTCAGTATACATTCCTATAAGGCCTGTGCTGTCCCAGGCTCCTCAACCAGGGAACCAATTAGGTTCCATTAAGGTTTATCAGTATTGGCAAGAGATAAGAAGACAGAAATAAAAGAAAAGTTTCCTGCTTCTGACTTTAGCTAAGATGGCAGCAAGATTGGGGTGATCCTAGAATGTAGCTACCCTGACAAAGGCAGTAGCTTTTCTGAGGTTACAGCCTTTTTCAAGAAGAGATGTCTTTTAGAGAATCCAGGGTCATGTGAAACAGTAGCTCCAACAGCAAATTAGCAGGTAGGCACTTGTGAGATTCTTTGTACTAGTATCTACAGCTAAGTGACAAAGTACTCGAAACTGTTTTTCACAGCTAAAAACAAGCAAAAAAAAAAAATTATTATCTCATAGTATCTGATGCTCAGGGATCTGGAAGTAGTTTAGCTATTTAATAGTTCTGCCTCAGTGTTTCTTACGAGCTTGTAGTCAAGCTGAAGACGAGGCTATATAACCTGAAGGCTTCACTTTGGTTGGAGAATCTACTTCCATGGTGACTCCCTCCCTCACATGACCTCAGTTCCTTTCAGGCTGTTGAGAGAACACTTCAGTTCCTCATTATAAGAGCCCTTCCATAAGCCTGCTTGAGTGTAAGCACAACATGGCAGCTGGCTTCCCCCTGGAGTGAGGGATAGGAGAGAGAGAGAGAGGCAGAAGCCACGATATCTTTTCTACTCTAGTCCAGAAAGGGATACATCATCAGTTTGCAATAACTTCTTGGTCACACAGACCAGAAAATATCACTCAAGAGCATAAATACTCGGAGACAGGAATACTGCCTTAGATGCTGGTCATTAATCTTCTCCCTTCTGTTCCTAAAGTCTTTCTAACACCTTTTAACTTTCTCCTCCTCTCCATCTCCCTTTCCCTCTCCCTCTCCCTCCTCTCCCATTCCCTCTCCCTCTCTCACACCTGGAGTGGTTTCTGTTTTCCTAACTTGATCCTGTCTACTAATCCTACCTAGCACTTGCCGAGAAAGTATAATGTGAAAATGGACAGTAATAAGGTGTCAAAAACCTGGCCTACTGGATGACACTTAGTAGGCATTATATTACTCCTACTTTAATAAAGTGAAAAGCATACATTTTGGCCTCCTATGATTCCCCCAGAAGAGTTAGACCCTTTATCTTTTAAGGCATTCAAACAATTTAGCAGTACCTCCAATATAACTCTTAAGGTGTAGTGTTAAAATTAACCCACTTTATACATCTGCATCCCCTTTTAAATTTGAGCTCCTTCATGGCAGGAATCTTATTTTATGTTTCTTTATGTCTACAGCACCTAGCACAGTGTGTGGCTCATAATAAGCATTCAGCAAATGAGGGGTGAGGAATGTGTGGGCTGAGGGTGGGGGAAGGAGGGGAGGGGTGGTGCTTCTAATGCCCTCCTAAATGAAAAAGGAATAGATGAATTGAACTGAAAATATGGAGATCACTTAATGAACCATTTCTGAGAGAGTAATATTTAGACACTTTTTAATTTTTGTACCATAAAGGGAGGTGGAAATATTTTGTTCTGCTTTCTATTCTGAAACTTAAATGTGCCTTTTCAAAATTACTTTGGTATGCAATTATGCTTATAGAAAGATAATTTTTATTTCAGATAGTCAAATAATAAAATGTTGGAGTGGGAGGAAGGCAAAAACAGGACCCAATTTTTAAAAATCTTATCATAAAGCAACCTAGAGATTGGTGCTCCCTTTGAAACCATTCATCGGCTCTGAAATACCTGGAGCAAGATGGGGAATAGCAACTGTGCAATTAAGGACTGGCTGGTTATCTTTTTTGCTTAAATGCCTTTCTTCATAGACAACTCAACTCATTCTTTCGTCGAGGACTAAAGAGGCCATATCAAGAGCCTCCTAAGATGTCAGTGTGTGTATGTGTATGTATGCGTGTCTGTGAATGTGTGTGTATGTGTTTGTGTGTCTGTGTATATCTGTGTATGTGTGTCTGTGTGTATGTGTGTGTGTGTGTGTGTGTGAACCCACACATGCTGGAGGTAGAGAATAGAGAGAGGATTTGACAAGCACTGTGGAAGAAGTGAAGGAAACATTTTCACTATCTGACACACTCCAGGAAAGTATTTCTCTCTCACTCCTACCCTACACCCATCAGAGGTGTCTTAGCAACCATATTGGATTGTGAACATCAAGATCACTCCATGAGTCTCTGATGATGGGAGTAAGGGAGGCTATCTGTTTTTCATTCTGATTTTCTCAAAGAAAGAGACAGGCAGAATCTTTGAAACTATGTGACCACAGGAAACTATCCAAATGAACTACCACAAACCTATATATTAACATCATCTCATTCATTCATTCATTCACTTGTTCTTTCATTCAGCAACTGTTATGTCAAGTGCATCAGTATGTCAGGCATTGCACTGGGTTGTAATCATCCATATACATTTCAAGCGTGCACATGGAAACCTATGACCTCACAAGGTTACAACACTTTTATGAGCTATCAAGTCAAATATGTAACACAAGGCTGTCTAACTTATTAGGACCACAGGCGGCCATTTCTGTTTTATAATGTGAAGGGCATTAAAGGGCTTAGGATTTTAATTTTTTGAAATAGGGATGGGGGAATCATAAACAGAAAAAATGATTCCTAAGGTTTATTTCTTAATTACTTAATTGGTATTCTATTATCAGTTATTCTATTAATAATTATTGCTAATAGACACTAGTATTACTTAATTAGCACTCTAAGATTCAAATTAATGTCAGAAATGTCTTTCCCACCTGATACCTAGAACCTCAAAATCCCCTTCCACAAATTCTGTTTCCTGGGACAAATATATTCATTGTTACATGAGCTCAAAAATTAATAACGAGTGGGATTCTAAACAAATGTGGTAAACCTGTGTGTCAGTTCCAGGAGACACTGGGAAATAGTGGAAGCAAAAGGCTGATCTGGTGGTAAAGGTGGTCACAGAAATGCAGAAAGGGCAGACTGACTCCAAATAATGCAAGAGAGAGGAAGAGGCAGCCAAAAAATTTCTGAACTTTGCAATTGTGTCAATGACTGATTGCTGCATTTTTATATATAGTTAATTTCTGCAAAGTGAAATTTGAGGACAGGGGCTTTTATCCTGGAGAAAACCCATGTGCTTGAGGGTAGGGAGCATTAGTTCTTATTTTTTTAATTAAAAGCTGTTATGTGTCTAAATGCTCATGTGCCTCTTGGGGTCTGTGACTCCCCAAATTATGAAACCTCCCTTTATGCAGATGTTTTGTGTACTCAACACAGGAAGGATACAGCCTTCTCTCTTTTCATTTGCAATGGCCTCATGTCAAGATCTTCAGAACTATACTTAAATTATTTTTGAGGTAAGTAATGTTAAAAGCTGAGGGAGATTCTAGAATGTAAATTATCCCCAAGGAGAGTTACAGGAGGCATTATCCTATCCTAGACTTGACACGATGCCTCTGCTAACTGGGAATGACGTGCAGAAGGAGAGGTTTACAACACACAGTGAGCCACAGCCGGCAAGGTCACTGACTCAGGGACAACTTAAGCCTGATGAGACAGAGCCTGTATGTAAGTTCAAAGCTAGATCCTCCCAGGATTGCTTTTCATATTGACTGACACCTGACACACAGGGATCAACGTTGGAACTTTGCAGAGATGAGAAAGAAAGGCAGAGGGGAAGCAAAATGACAAACTGAATTAGTGGGATGTGCCGTATATTCAGCTTCTTGGAAACACAAAACCCTTGTAATATAGGATTATAAATCTTTAGCCCTGAAGAAAGATTTATACAATTGTTATGGGGGGAAAATAAATGATTCAATGCAAACAAACATCAGAACACTTATTATACAAGCACTTTTCTCAGTACGTTGAGGTTAGTCTTGCACTTACACTCTATGGGCCTCAACAAGTCAAAGTCACATAGTCATATCTGAATTCAATAGACAAGTAAACAGCAAACCTACCACATACCTGGAAGGAGCCATAGGACAAAATATTTGTGAAGAAAGAGACATAATAGCTACTGCAAATTATATCTAAATTTCAATATAGGGGCGCTTGGGTGGCTCAGTCGGTTAAGCATCTGCCTTCAGCTCAGGTCATGATCCCAGGATCCTGGGATCGAGCCCCGCATCGGGCTCCCTGCTCAGCAGGAAGTCTGCTTCTCCCTCTCCTGCTCCCCCCTGCTTGTGTTCCCTCTCTCGCTGTCTCTGTCAAATAAATAAATAAAATCTTAAAAAAATAAAAAATAAAAAATAAAAAATAAATTTCAATTTAGAATGAAAAGTTAGCACCAAAAAATCAAAACAGAAAAACTAAATAATTATTTTTTAAATGATTTTTTTCAAGTTATGCCTTTTTAAAGGGAATTGTATAGAATGTATGTATACATATATACAGAGAGAGAGAGGAAGAAGGAAAAATTACCTATAATACCACTCTATCTAGAGCAAACACTGATTATCCTTGTAGTCTTCCTATCCTGTAAAATGTACCAAAGTTTATGTCACCAATGTCTTTGAGTGTTATGTTTTCCTGAATAAACATAAAACTTACATATTATATGAATATGTGAAATATCAATATATCTCTACAACGAAAATGTACAAAATTTTCAAATTATTATAAAAGCAAAAAAACCCTTTAGACATACTAATTTTTATTTCAAATATCACATAAGTTATTTAAGATATATTATTTATAGGGTAGAAGTCATATTAATATTTATATATGTTTGCATATGTGGTATACATTAGTGTGTATACACATGTATGCATTTATAATCTATACATATGGTTTTGTATACGCTTATAATATTTTACACTGATTTATTCCATCTTGATAAGTGTTCAAAATGATGTTTAATGACATAGTCCATATTATGGATGCATTACAATATTTAATCAGGTTTTTAATTTTGTATGCATTTTCCAACATTCAGAAGTAACATATATATATGTTATATATATAAATATATATATATATTTTTTTTTTTACTTTTTACTTTAAGTAGGCTCTGCTTTAAGTATGAACTCATACATGAGGCTTGAACTCACGACCCCGAGATCAAGAGTCACATGCTCTATCAACTGAGTAAGCCAGACACTCTATAAGTAACACTTTTATAATCACTATGAATTCACCAGAATGTGAGCATAAAGAAAACTGGAGTCATTTATTGTTTGTCAATGTAATCCCAGGTGCCTAGAAGAGTGCTGGTACTGTTAAGCATTACTAGATGCTTAATTAATATGTATTAAATAAATGAATAAGGAATGAATGAATGCTTTGGTTCACACCACTGAACACAAATTCTTTGTTGAATTCTCTAAAAATTTCCTATGGTACACTGTTAATGCTGAGTTGTTATAATCAAACAGTAACAACACTATATAGTCTTTTTTTTAAAGTATTAACCATTTATATAAATGTAATCAGTGTGAATGCCAATTTCATGACATTTACTCCAATAACAGGTATAATATTTAAGATGTTTTTCCAAAATATTTTCAGTTATATAATTTTAAAGTATTGTTTTAATTTAAAAAAATTAATTAACTTTTATTTCAAAACAACTAAAATGAGCCTTGTTTCACATTATTTGTTAATGTTTGTAGTTTCCCTGATATAAATGTTTGCTTGCTTTCGGCCAATATCTTTGTATTATCTTTTGTCTTATATTATTTATATTATTTACTAAAGACTTGATGAGTCTTCAGTATCTTCTCAAACTAAGAAAAAAAATCATTACATAATTCTTAAAACAAAAGAAACATGTCTTCTTTTTATTTTTGCTTTGTGTGGGCTTTAGGATATCTCTTCATTATACACTAAAGTAAAAAGAAAACTGTACAAAAAGTGACCATTTTCAGATGCATTTCACTTCCTTTCCTACCTTTTAATATACTTGACTAAAATAATGTCAGTAGTAATGCCTTGAATAAAATTTCAGGAAAATATTAACATCAGAGAAAGTATGTATATATATATATAAAGTATATTTTCAGGATTTCAGTCTATGGTAATCTTTTTCAGGATAATTCTGTCCATACCATAATTATTTTAATGAGTGTTAATGTTATTTATTTAAAAGTACATTACCTCTGTCATTGTCATGGGGATATAGATTAACGAAAGAATATAATAATTCATTAGCTTGAAATGAGTGGCATGCTTTATTATACAAAGAATCCAACTTCTATCATTCCAGAACTTAAGAAATCCTGAATACATTTTACTTTTCTTTTTAATTTTTTTATTTAAATTCAATTTTAAAGAAAACTTTGAACATTGACTAAAACATAATTTAGCTACAGCTCAGTTGTTCCTTTCCTCTATTAAATTTGCCTCAATTATGTCACTTGCATTGAGGTAAATAGTGTAATTTATTAAAAATGTCAAACTTCACATTTCACGTTCTTGATTGATTTCAGCTATTTTAGAAATTATGGCATTGTACTTATTGCCACACGTTAGCAAACACCACAGCTTGAAGGACCTCCATTTTTCAGTCTTTATTGTATTTTTTTAATGAAACCACGGACACTTAAGGATATGTTACTTTCGTTTCTATAAATATTTATAATTTTTAAGAGGCCAGCAAATTGCCTGAGTTACTTTTAATGATTTTTTATTTCCTTCATCTCTGCTCACTGTCTAGTATTTCTTCACTACTGAGGAGCTATTCAGATTAGCCGAAGTCAGCTTTTTTTTTTTTTTTTTTTTTCCCCAATCAGAATTTGGGGGATTGACTAATAGAATTTGCCTGGAGAAAAATAAACCAGTGTCTATGTCCAACTACTTTATGAATGCAAGACACAGAAATTATCCTTTCATTGTGCAGGACTCAATGTCTGCAAAAGAAATAAAACACACAGGAAGTTGCTGCCTTAGAAACAGAAACTCAAATATTTTTCATTACATGTCAATAGCCAAGTTCAGCCAATAGTTTTACAAATCAGAGTTTGAACATTAATACAGGATCTTTCTCCACCCACCTAAAAAATATCATACTTAAATATAAAATTGCAAACATAACTCTATAAATTTGTAAATTATCTCAAATTCAAAATAGCAGCATCTCTTTGAGCTGACTATCATAACTGGTATAAAATAAGCATTTTGATAACTTAAAAAGACTACACCATTCACAGATGAAGTTTGACTAATAGTAATGATGATGATAAGAATAATAATGTGCTATATGGTATGTCTAAATAGATCTGAGTAAGTTTGATAATAATGAAGGAAGAGTTGCAATTTATTCTTTATTTTATTTGTATGTGTCCAGTAATTATAAAAACATTTGGGAGTCGTTAGTTTTATCAGTTTGCTGAGATACTGTTATCTTTGTAGAAATACCTTTTAAATATTATTTAGCCTAGCCAATCCTGAGACTTCTACTGGCAATATACAACGACACTTTACTTTGAATTCGTCATTTAGATAATGAAATATCTACAATGAGTGTACATTTGTCTGCTAGGGAACTTTCTCTGATTAGAACAAGATTAGATTAAAAGATAAAAACTTTTCTAAACTGCCTCACAAATAAAAATGTCGTACTATTAATGCTGTCTTTTCCAAAATACCAACCTTGGCAGATACTGTGGGTTAGTTCACTCTCAATACCCTTTTGATCCCTTTCCCCCTTGCCTTCTTTACTGGAGAGATAGAAAATGAAATACTTGAATTCCCTGTGTCCCTACAGCCTGCAGGGGTGTAAAGGTCCATGCAACAAAATCTGGCCAACGAGACGGAGGCTTAAATCCCAATCTCTTGAGCAGACATCTGGCCTCATTTTTTTCCAGCCTCCTCCTTCCTTCCTGAAAGACAGATTTGATGTACAGAAGTGTAGGAACCACCTTCCACTATTAGAACAAAGGTAACAAGTAAAGAAAGAGCCGAAAAATCAGCCTGCAACTTCGATGAATATGTTAAGCAGCTACATAAACTCTGATCTACCTACTTCTGATCTTTTCATTACAGCAGGAAATACACTCCTTACTTTGTTAAGCCACTTTTTTTTTCAGGTATTCTGTTACACCAACTGGATCCCAGCCAGTGAGCTAGGCCTTCTAAAGGGGTGACAAGATAATAAAGGAGAGGAAATGGACAGAATTTCTGACATGAACAGAGCTTAGAGAACTGGAAGAGGACTTAGAAATATTATAAAGTCCTCTCAGTTCATAAAAGAGGACACTAATACCTGCAGTGGTGAGAAATTGCCCATGTTTATATAGCTTAGTGGCAAAGTAAAACCTAGGTCTCTTGACCATCAATCTTTCCCATTCCCTCTTTTATCAAGAGCTAGTGAAGATATCCTCAATTACTCTTTCCCTATTAGTGTGGTCTCTACCTCTCCATTTCACACACTGGAGTGGTGTGATATTTCTAGACACACATAGAGGTGTACCACAAGAGGTTTGGGGAGGCTGACTGTGGTACTAGGAAATTTTATTACTTGGAAAATATTTATCTTACCCTCCCAATCCTGCCTCTCACCCCCATGCCCAATAAATCTCTTTGGCATTAATACTGCATAATTTTTGCTAAAAAGTGTAAGAAGAATAAAATGGAAATTAACTTGCTCTATTTTCCCACATTATGGAAAAAGAAGCCAATCTCATTTAAATAATAGTGATCACCTTAACTACATGCATGTATATAGATGTATCTAGATATATCTAAAGACAGATGAGAGAGAGAAAGAGAAAGAGACTATCTCCTGACTATCACATTTAAAAGCCAAGGCTATTGAAAAGCTGTAGGTCTCTCTCTTTCTACTTTGTTTAAGGTTGGTTATTGCATAGGAGCCAACAAAGGGTAAAACTTCTAAGTGAGCACATTACCAGCAGGGCATTAAGTTCTGGGTTTAGGTTCAATGTTGTAGTTCCTGAAAGACTAGAGAAACAGGACAAAACCTAGCTATAGTCCTCGAGGAACTTGGAGACTTGGCAGGTCATTGAGACTAGGCATCCAGGCATAAGGTGATGAGATGGGCACCCCAATGTAGAATGGGGCTATTTTGTTCTCATAATCAAGACATCTACTAAAAGCAGGTATAAAACTGCCATAAATCTCTACTGGATTGTGCTACAAAATGTTTTATGTGTTTCCAAGTATTTGCTGTTTCTTTTTTTTATTTATTTTTTTCTCTTTTGGATAGTCTAATGCTTTGTCTATTTTGCAATAAATGACAAATTGTTTAATTGAAGTATTATATGGGGTAGCCAGTGCTGTCGTGTCCAATCTACATCTTCTCAACCCACCCTGGAAGCTACTTGTAGTTGTGGTGAGCATTGCTGTATAAGCTGATGGCTTCCTAGTTCAAGCACCCAGGTCTTTCTGCCTGAAGGCCTTCTCTTGTTACAGGATAGATGGAAAATATAGGTGGGGACCAAATTGTTTCATCTGTGATAGGAAATTTCTGGATGCAGTAGTTCAGGCAGGACACAGATGAGACAAAAGAGCTTACAGTATAGTTACTTTTCTAAAAGGTAGTAAGAGAGTAGGAAACATATGCACTTTTCTCTTTACTGTCGCTGAATTCAGAAGGTCAGGTTAATTAATACAAAGTATCATCTGCTAGAGCAGTGCAGGGGGTGGGCAAGAGAGAGGATGTAGAAGCGGATTAATTTTTGTTGTAAAGAGCAAAAGGCAATTAATAATTACCTTCTGACCATTGGTAGAACCAAGCTCAACACAACAGCCTTGCAAACCAGGCTATTAAATAATGAGAGGTTTCTAAATATATTCCTTTAAAGATATCAAAAACTAGGCCTGGAAGACTCACAACCTAATTTTCTTTTTGGAAAATAGAAACAAAACAAAACAAAAGCAAAAACAAAAACCTTTGTGTACCACAGAAGCCCTACCATTAGCTTCAAACAGGAAGATAGGGGTAATGATAAGATGGAAGTAGAAGAACAATAAAAGTTTTCTGGCTTGGTAGTTTGTTGAGAGGAGAAGAGAGGATAAAAGAGAGAATAAAGAAGTAAAATATGGGGTGCCTGGGTGGCTCAGTTGGTTAAGTGACTGCCTTCAGCTCAGGTCATGATCCCGGAGTCCTGGGATTGACTCGAGTCCCGCATTGGGCTCCCAGCTCAGCAGGGAGCCTGCTTCTCCCTCTGATCCTCTCCCCTCTCATGCTGTTTCTCTCTCTCTCTCTCAAATAAATAAATAAATAAAATCTTTACCAAAAAAAAAAAAAAAGAAGTAAAATATGTAGCCACTTTTCCACCCTCAAAGTTTTAACCCAGAAAGACAGAGATGAGTATGATAAGTGAGGGTGGCATAGAAGTGGAGGAGAGGGATTGGCTTTTCATGAGATTTCAAGCTTTTTCTGACTTATTTCAAACTGTGGCTTTTGTTTCTCATTTGACTCCTTAATATGATCTCTTTCTGCAAAGAGCACCCTCCCCAAATATGCAACAGGCCTCAACAGTAATGGCCATGGTTGTCTCTTTTAGAATTGGACTTCCCTCTCAAAAGTGGTTCAGATGAGGCAAATCTGCAGAAAGCTGGTCTACAGAAAATAGAATGGAGGTTATCTAAGGCTGAGGAGAATGGGGAAGTGACTGCCAATGAGGATACAAGGGTTATTTTGGGGTGATGAAAATGATCTAAAACTAGATTGTGGTGTGGGTGCACAACTCTGTAAATAAAAATAATACATTGAATTATACACTTTAAATGGGTCAGTTTTATAGTATATAAATGATATCTCAATGAAGCTATTAAAAATGCAAGGCCTACAACAGTAGTGTTCAACTCTGGGCATTTTTGCCTCCAGGGGACATTGATCAATGTATAGACATATTTTTGGTTCTCACAATAAATAATTATCTAGGCCGCAATGTTAATTGTAAAGGTCGAGAAACCCTGGTCTAAAGAAGGAGCCTTAATGAAATTTTATTTTGCCTCTTCTGATACTTTGTATTTGCTTCTGCATTTTCCACAAGTTTGTGGCTCTATGGTCTCCACAATAAAAAGGTGCTCTACTTTTTTTTTTTTAATAATCCAAATTTAAAAAAATCTATTTTCATGTGTCAACATCCTTTATTTTTGTAGCTTGTTTCTTTTTTAAAAAAAATTTAATAGACTTTATCATATGATCCAGTAATTCACTACTAGGTATTTACCTAAAGAAAAATTAAAACACTAATTTGTAAAAAAAAGTATATATATACCCTTATGTTTATTGCAGTATTATTTACAATGGCCAAGATATGGAAGCAACCCAAGTTTCCATCAATAGATAAATGGATAAAGAGATAAAAAAAATATATACAATGGAATATTACTCAGCCATAAAAAAGGAATGAAATATTACCATTTGCAATAATGTGAATGGAACTAGAAGTTATAATGCTAACAGAAATAAGGTGATTAGAGAAAGACAAATACTGTATGATTTCACTCATGTGTGTAATTTAAGAAACAAAATGAACAAAGAAAAAAAGAGACAAACAAACAACATACTCTTAAATATAGAAAACAAACTGGTGGTTTCCAGAGGGGAGGTGGGTGGGGAGATGAGTGAAATAAGTGAAGGGGATGAACAGTACACTTATTGTGATGAGCACTGAGTAATGTATAGAATTGTCAAATCATTATATTGTACACCTGAAACTACTATAATACTGTATGTTAATTATACTTGAATTTTTAAAAAAGTTTTAATAGATTTTAATTTTTAGAGCACTTGTCTCCACACATTCAGTCTCCCCACTATCAACATCCCCCACTAGAAAGGAACATTTGATATAACTGATGAACCTACATTGACATATCATTGTCACTCAAAGTCCATCATTTACATTAGGGTCCACTCTTGGTTATGTACATTCTATGGGTTTAGATAAATGTATAATAACATTTATGTCCTTTATGCCATTTATTCCATTTATAATGGCATCCTCCATTACAGTATCATAGATAGTGGCTATAGTCTCACTGGCCTAAAAATTCTCTATGCTGTGCCTATCTATTCATCTGACCCTCCTCTCTTCCCTCTGGCAAGCACTAATCTTTTTACTAACTGAATAGTTTTGCCTTTTCCAGAATGTCCTATAGTTGGAGTCATACAATATGTAGCCTTTTAGACTGGTTTCTTCTACAAAATAATACACATTTCAACCAACATTCTACTCTCTACTTCTGTGAGTTTGACTATTTTAGACACTTCATATAAGTGCAATCATGCAGTATTTGTCCTGTGACTGGCTTATTTCACTAAGCATAATGCCCTCACTTTCCTCATATTGTCATAATGCTATCACACATTTTTTTAAGGATTTTATTTATTTCTTTGACAGAGAGAGAGAGACAGTGAGAGAGGGAACACAAGCAGGGGGAGTGTGAGAGGGAGAAGCAGACTTCCCGCTGAACAGGGAGCCCAATTCGGGGCTTGATCCCAGGACCCTGGGATCATGACCTGAGCCAAAGGCAGATGCTTAATGACTGAGCCACTCAGGCACCCCTCCTTCTTTTTTTATGGCAGAATAATGTTCCATTGTATGTATGTGTGCTTGTGTGTTTATGTGTCTGTGTGTGTGTGTGTCTGTGTGTGAGTGTGTGTGTGAGTGTGTGACATTTCCTTTATCTGTTATCTATTAATGAGTATTTAAATTGTTTCCATGTCCTGGCTATGGTGAATAATGCTGCAATGAATATGAGAGTGAAAATATCTCTTTGAGACTTGTACACTGAACTAAAAAACACTGATGAAACAAATTAAAGATACAAAGAAATGGAAAGGTATCCCATGTTCATGGATTAGAAGACTCAATATTGTTAAAATATCCATAGTACCCAAAATGACCTACAGATTCAATGTAATCTATCAAAATCCCAATGATGTTTTTTTTTATAGAAATAGAAAAAAAGTCCTAAAATTTGTGTGGAATGAGAAAAGATCTGAAACTGCCAAAATAATCTTCAGAAAGAAAGACAAAGCTGGAGACATCACATTTCCTGATTTTCCCTGTTTTTAGTAATCAAAATAATATAGTATTGACATAAAAACAGACACACAAGCCAATGGAATAGAGGAGAGATGCCAGAAATAAACCCACAGTCAACTGATCTTCAATAAGAATGCAAACAATGCACAATGGAGACAGGATAGTCTCTTCAACAAAGTGTTGGGACAACTGGATATCTACATGCAAAAAAATAAAACTGAACTCTTATCTTACACCATACACAAAATCAACTCAAAATGGATTAAAAACTTAAACATAAGACTTGAAATTATAAAATTCCTAGGAAAAAAAACATAGGAGAAAACCTCCTTAACACTGGTCCTGGCAAAAATGTCTTGACTATGACAACAAAAGGAAAACCATTGTCTTTTGCATAACAAAGGAAGCAACTAAGAATGAAAAGGCAAACTGGGACTCCTGTAAATCAATAGCAAAAAAATAAAATAATTTGATTAAAAAATAAGCAAAGGACTTGAAGAGACATTTTTCCAAAGAAGACATACAAATGGCTGATAGGTACATGAAAAAAAAAAATGCTAAGCATTAATCATCAAGAAAATGCAAATAAAAAATACAATGAGCTATCACCTCACATTTGTACGATGACTATTATCAAAAAACAACAGACAACAAGTGTGGCCAGGATGTGGAGAAATGGAACTCTTACACACTGTTGGTGAAAATGTAAAATGGTGCAGCCTCTATCAAAAACATGGCAGTTACTTCTGACTTGCCTGGCACATCAGAGTAGAGGTCTAACATGGCTGCCAAAGCAGGCATCTGCACATTTTTTGGTAAGTACCAGGCACTGAATATTTGGGGTTTTACGGGCCCTCAGGTCTCTGCTGCTGTTACTCTACTCTGTCCTTATAGCTGCCTGAGAAAACTGGCAGTACTCTGCATATCACCATAGTTAATACAAAAAGAACGAGTGGAGCTGTGTCCCAATAAAACCTTATTTACACAAACAGTGTGCCAGATTTGTCCTGTGGATCATAGTTTGCTGAACCTTGATCTGAAGCATCCAGCTCTATAGATGCCATCTACCTGAGAGCAATGCTTGCTTTATTCCCATGTTACTATAACTTGTGGACATTGATGCTGCCACTTTACCTGGTTTGATGCTCTGGGGCACGTGGCCATCACATGAGCTATAGGGAAGCAATCACAGTAGTGTGTATCTATTTTTCATCTCACTTCCAGTTAGCCTTTCCCATTATGTTTGATTATCCCCTGACTGAAATCCTAAGCAAATATTTAAACTCCTTTAGAGTTCAGGCTCTATGACAGACCACTTCTTGGATTATACTGCTTTTGGTTTTGTCCTATTTTTTTTTACTCTAAAAATTAAAAAATAAAGACCCCTCCTCTTTCCCTTCTTCCTATTAGTGGTAGATCAGAGACTACCACCAATCTTGTCCATTAACTTTCCTATTGCTCTTGCAGCTAGCTCAGCATCTCCACCCAGAGTTCATTCAGCAGATTTTGTGTCAAAGCTTTTGCTATATAGGATCACTTTTTTAGTTTCTTTTGAATTGTGCAAGAAATCACATGACAGGAAATCTAGCCTGAGAGATCTAGCTTGAAATTCCTGCTCCCATGCTCACAGAAGCTAGGGCAGACCATCAAGGTGAGTGAGGAATACAGAACAATTTCCAAGGGCTTACTTATGTTTCTTCTTTTTTATTTAGCTGCAAACAATGGCATTTTCAATCTCTGAAAAGGCAAAACATATGTTTCCTTGAGTTGAGCTATTGATTGATTTATATTAATCAGCCCATGAAGAAGAATATAAGGCCCAGAGCAGCTGATAGACAATGAAGGCTTACACCCATTACAAAAATGTCTGAAAAAGGTTAGAATTTTCTAGCTTTCAGTATTGTCTTGGATCTCTAATTTAAGCATTCCAACACCAGGGTACCTTGACATCTAGAGAGAGAAAGATAAAATTATCAGGCACACGTGATAACATATGGTGCATTCTCAAATGCACCCTGGAAAACTCATTAAATATCCTTCAGTCTTCTCTAATTATCCCAGTGGCCTACCAGGAGTTCCTTGTAACATCATAATAAAAAAGATATTTTTAACTGGCAAATGTAGAAGCTTTCATCAAATTATTTGGGGGCAAGAATTCCATTTCTTGTTAAATAAAAAGATTTCATCTACAGGAGATTCAACATAAGGTAGCAAAGAGCTTTGATTATTATATTTCAGAGCCTGGGAGTCAAATGTAAAAGCTAAAAGAAAATTCTGTTCCTCTGTGGGAGAACACTCCGCAGAACAAAGACCTTTTACTACCCAGGACTTTTCTGAGTTTTAGATGTTGATTTTCCTCACTTTTCTTTTCAAGATCAGAATGTCTCTATTAGTGCCTTTTAGACAGAAATCTCATGCAGAGAATTGAAAGGGCACCACAGACTGAATAACATGACTTATTGTATAGATTACATGCATCACAATTTATTTAATTATAAAGGTATTCCAATTCATGTATATTTTGCATTGGCTAAGAGTATCTGTTAAAAGCCTCAAAACTGAATAACAAAAGTGAAAACTGAGTTGATCACTTGCTTAAAGACTGCATTACTGAGCTTTCATTCCTAAATAAGGAGAGAAAAAGACAAAGAGAAGGAACATAATTTTATATGGTACCAAATGTATATGTGTTTACATATCTATATATATGTGTGTGTATACACATATACACACACAAAGGACATACATGTATGGGTCTGTGTTTATAAAACTATATACTATATACATATATAGTTCTATATGTATATGGAAAGATATAGAAAGACTTTTCCTGGTTTTGTTAAGCTTATGGCTTAAGCAGTTAAAATTTTCTAGTCTAAGTATATCTGAGATGTTATAAGCAAATCATATGTAAAGTAAAATAGCAGTGTTTAATGGAAGCTCCAAATCTTGAACATAAGTGAAAATTTCAGTTAGGTGTATAGATATATTTTAATATATCTGTATTATTGACTTGCTGAGTATAAATTTAAATAGAATACGATAAAATGCTAAATTCACTCTTTCCCCTAGGAAGGGGAAACTATTGTCAAGCCTCTGATTTGTATTGAATTATGAGGGTCAATAATAAGGATGGTGGCAAAATAATACTGTGGTGTTTTAGTAGATTTAGTTGTGCCAAACTCATCTCATAAGAAACATCACATGTGGGGTGCCTGGGTGGCTCAGTCATTAAGCATCTGCCTTCGGCTCAGGTCATGATCTCAGGGTCCTGGGATCGAGCCCAGCATCGGGCTCCCTGCTCGGCGGGAAGCCTGCTTGTGTTCCCTCTCTCACTGTTTCTCTCTGTCAAATAAATAAATAAAATCTTTAAAAAAAAAAAGAAACATCACATGTTTCCATAAATCATAAACCACTGGAAGCCTCCACTGTCCAAATCAGCCTCCCTAGTAGTTAGTGTTGAATGAAAATATGACAGAGAATCCCTAATGATCACTGACTAAATTTAAGAAACTGACACACTGTCAGGATATGTGAGATGGGTGTTGCTTTGGCTGCCAAGAAAAATGTAGTCATGGAAAGAATGACTTGTTCTGTTTGTGATAACGGTTTGTGTGCCATACATTGCCAGGAAAGAGACACAGTGCAAGGACACACCAAAATGTGCCAGAACATTTGCTCCCAGACAAAAGCAAAATCCATGGGATCTACCTGCAATGGCTCTGAGAACCATTGAAAAAGTGAAGGCACAGGGCAGTGGGCTAATTAATTAGTCTTATGGAGGAAATATTACCATAGTTTCACAGAGAAGAATAAGGATTTCTTCCCATGTGCCACGCTTGGGGACAGTGAGCGGGTAAAACTCCCTATTTCATTTCCTTGATTGTAAAAACAGATGCGTTTTGGAGTAAAGACTATCTTGAAGCCCTCAACAGCTGCTGTTGTTTGAAAAAGCAAGAGGAAAGCCAGCTGAAATGTGAATCCTTCCTATAAAATCAAGAGACGGACTTGGTTCCCAATCATGATCCAACTGTAGTGAAGGGCAAGTTCAAACAACAGAAGAATTCTTTTTTTTTTTCTTTTTGTTTTTTTGAGAGGGAGGGAGGGAGGGAGGGGGAGAGAGAGAGAAAGAGGAGGGGCAGAGGGAGAGAAGGGAGAGAGAATCTTTAGCAGGCTCCACATCCAGTGTGAAGCTGGAGGCAGTGCTCGATCTCACGACGCTGAGATCATGGCTTGAGCTTGAAATCAAGAGTTGGACTCTTAACCGACTGAGCCACTGAGGCGCCCCGCAACAGAACAAATTTTTTTAATTAATTAATTTATTTGAGATAGAGAGAGCATGTGGGGTGGGGGTGGCAAGGAGCAGAGGGAGAGGAAAAGAGAAACTCAAGCAGACTGTGGGCTGTGCTGGGCATGGAGCCCTTCACGGGCTCGATCTCACAATCCTGAGATCAAAATCAAGAGTCAGACCCTTAACCGACTGAGCCACCCAGGCACCCCCACAAGAGAAGAATTCTTAAGTGTCCATTATATTCAGGAGAAAAAATTATTATGGTGATTAGAAACATAAGCTTTGAAGTCTCACACCTGAGTTGCTATTAAGCCTCAGACAAATAACTATTTCTAAGCATCACATTCTACATCTGTAAGCTGGGAATAACAATAATATCTAAATCATGGGGATGTTGAGAGAATAAAAGAGCAAATGCATGTAAAGTTTCAAAAACATATTTACCATAGGGTAAACAGGTAATTTTAAACTTAGTAATTTTATGACTACTGCTATTTGCACAAAACAGTAAATGAGTAGGCATTTAAAATCACCAATACTTCATGGAAATGCAAACTGGTGCAGCTGCCACTCTGGAAAACAGTATGGAGATTCCTCAAAAAGTTAAAAATAGAGCTACCCTACAATCCAGAATTGCACTACTAGGTATTTACCCCCAAAATACAAAAATACTAATTCAAAAATCACCAACACTTCAATGAAAATAGGAATTCAGGTAACAATGGTGAAGGGCTTCATGTTTGATGTCTTAATCTAGAATTCAAGAAAATAAAATCACTATTTCAAATACTTTCTCACCTTAAATAATTTACTTATTAATAACAGAATAGACCCAATAGGATATTGGTGTCAGCTTTTACAAAAGAGCAGTGATGGGGAAATAATAAAAACAAGTAATGCAGTTACCATATTGATCGCTCCTCATCTCCTCATATTTTGATAGGTTGACTGTAATTTCTGACATGCACACACACACACACACACTTCAACACCTTTTCTGTACCTCTTTTCTTAATCTAATTTCCTTTACCTAAAATTACAATTTTAGGGGGGGTGGGAGGATGGGCTAGCCTGGTGATGGGTATTAAAGAGGGCACGTTCTGCATGGAGCACTAGGTGTTATACACAAACAATGAATCATGGAACACTACATCAAAAACTAATGATGTAATGTATGGTGATTAACATAATAATAAAAAATTACAATTTTAGATTCCATTGACCAACTATCCTATTGTTATGATTTATGTTCATTTTTAAAAGATACCTTTAAACATCTCCAAATCAATCTTTCTCAATAACAATGACTTTATGTTTTCTTGAACAATTTCAATTACTTCATAACAAACTGTGATATTTTATATTTTTCCATAACCAATCCATATATTCTGTCATCTCACTTCGTGAGAATTTGTGAGATATTTTTACATGAGACACCACCTATGAGGTCACTTGTAATAAATGTCTCTGCAAAGTATCATTCTGTATCAGAATAACTCTGACAACTGAAGCAAAGCAGGTGTGGCTCTCTTTAGATGGATTTTTGTTTACTTTTTTCCCCTATAGCCTGCCTCTTTAAAACACGTGACCTATCTGTGGCTCTTGAAGACATGATCACAAATAATGTATAAAAGAGAGGTTATTTTTATTCTACAAAGGGGTAAAATGTGACCTCTATTCTCACATTTCCAATAATTTCCAAATATATCTGTATCATATCATCTAGGAAATGGAGCCTCACATTTACAGCATATGCCATAGTCTAGCATAAAATCTTTGAAAAGGTGTCAAAAAATCAACTTCAGAAAGATGCTCATTGACTGCTTTCAAAGGCAAAAAAAAAAGAAAAAGAAAGCAAAAAAAAAGATAAACTTCATTATTTTAGAACTTTAGATCTCCGTATGTAGAATAAGCAAAATGACTGATACGTCCCAGGACAGTTTTATTTTCTTAGCCTTTTCCCGTAAGTACACAGTTGTCAGGCTCTCTACCCTAAGCTTTAGTTCTAAATATTGTATCAATTAGTATAACTGTGGCTTAGGTAGCATGGTATTTTCATTTTCAACACCTTGATATGTAACTTTTGGTGCTTAGACCACTAAATGAATATATAATCAACTCTTTCTCGGTCAGATTTTCACCACAAGTAGGATTTTTTTTTGCCACCTTTGCTTCTGTCTTTTAGGTTGAGTCTATCGTAGAAAATGAAGCAGGCAACTTTTTCTCATCCTAGTTTCTCTAAAACCTGACAGGAAGAAAAAGACAGCAAAAGAACTCAGGGATTGGGTAGTTGTTTTTTTTTTTTTCCTTCTATGAGATAGGTAGAGAAAACGCATATTAGAAAGGCAAAAAGCCTATTTGTGGGAGGCGCAGAGAATGTTGTCTTGGTTCTGATCTTCGGTGTCTCAGCACATTAAGAAGGTTCACCTGCAGCAGCCATGGCCAGCACTGTTTTTGAGGACCATCTGACCCCTCTATCCCTTCTAATTCACCTTCTCTTCATTGATGGGCAGAAGAGGATGGGTAGAAGCAGGGGAGAAGAGGTTGCTTCACTCTGGGGTACCACCTTCCCTATTAAGGTTCCAATTCTCAGCCACTGAGTAAGTGTTAAACAATGTTCTGAGGATTGCAGAAATTTTGTTATATTTTTCCACTTCCTAGAACACAGAGAGCTTTGACTTTATGACATCCAGACTGTCGAGTATAACAAAGGCAGGACATATTTAACATGTTAGAAGAAACTAAGCTGCTCTATCACAGGCCTACACCAAAGTAGATGAAACAGTAATAAAATAACAAGTGTCATACAAGATTAAACAGGACATGCATACCTCTCTTAACATGACCTCAGCTCACTGCTACCTGAGGGCTCATAAAAGCTGCATCAGAAATATGAAGAAGATCCCCTGGTTCAAGCACAATTGTATAGCTTCCAAAGAAACCTTAATTAAATTTCAAGCAACAGGATCCGTATCAGCAGAAAATAATTGCTCTATCTGATATTATTTATTTTTATCCAGTGAAACCTAGTTACCATGTTCTTCTATGCTAGCCCACAGTCACTTTAACAGAGTCATGTGAGGTGTGTTCCCTTTTTCCTCAAAAGCAGTCAGCTCTCATCCATGTCAAAGTGTACATTGTCCTTGTCAGTAATATGAAAGCCTATTCAGGCATAGTGACTCACCGTGGTCATACTCCATCATACTCCATTATGCCAGCACTTTACTTAATCATTGTCAGCCAGGCCCACCCATTTTCGCTCTTGTCCTGCTACCTTCACACCCACAAATGTAGCAGATGCAAGCATACCATTAATGACGGTCAAGTTTTTTCTTACTTTGCACAGATGGCCGAGTTATTTTTATTCATGAGGAAGCCTCAAATTTCAGATTTTTTAATGGGGTAAGAATCTCCCATCATAAAAGGATCGTCAAATTACCTCTTATTTATTCATCAATTTAACCTGTGGTTCTTTCCAATAAACTTTTAAAATAGATTTGAGTGGAAAGTGTTAATGTTCCCTTTCTCTAGACTTAACTATTGTTTTAAGACCATCTTCCTACTTACCAGAAATAAGGAATCTAAGTATACAATACAGTATGTTATTAACCATATAGTCACATTGCTGTACATTAGAACTCCAGAACATATTCATCCTCATAAGTGAAACTTTGTACCCTTTGACCAACACCTCCCCCTTTCCCCCACCCCTGCCCCTGGCAACCACCACTGCACTCTCTGCTTTTAGGAGTTTTAGGTTAGAGTACTTTCGATTTCACATATAAATTAAAATGTGCAGTATTTGTCTTTCTGTATCTGGCTTATTTCTTTTTTTTTTTTTTTAAAGATTTTATTTATTTATTTGAGAGAGAGAGAATGAGAGAGAACACATGAGAGGGGATAGGGTCAGAGGGCAAAGCAGACTCCCTGCCGAGCAGGGAGCCCGATGCGGGACTCGATCCAGGGACTCCAGGATCATGACCTGAGCCGAAGGCAGTCGCTTAACCAACTGAGCCACCCAGGCG
>NC_138380.1:58634904-58646129 GCF_054177405.1 Leptonychotes weddellii
CTGGCTTATTTCACTTAGCATAATATCTTCAAGGTTCATCAATGCTGCAAATAACAGAATAGATTTTAAATGTCTTAACCACACACACAGACAAAGGAAACAAAAGGTAACTATGTGAGGTGATGGCTATGTTAATTAGCTTGACTGTCATCATTTCACAGCGTATGTATCAAAACATCACATTGTACACTTTAAATATATGCACTTTTATTTTTTTATTATGTTATGTTAATCACCATACATTACATCATTAGTTTTTGATGTAGTGTTCCATAGTTCATTGTTTGCGTATAACACCCTTTTAATTTTTTTAAAAAGAATCTCCTCTAAAGCATGTATTGTATTTTATACTTGCAAAATGAGAGTCTCAGCCTATGTCTACACACTCAAGTACAAATGGAAAAATGTAAAGAAGTAGTTTATATTTTTGCTAGCACGTATTCAGTATTTAGTGTGCTTCTCAGAGTTCTAAGAAATTTATATGATTAGCTTACCTTCTGAGGTAGGTGTTAGTATCATTCCAATTTTAAAGATAAGGAAACTGAGGATTACAGGGGTTAAGTTGATTTAAGATTGAATTCTGTTCATTGCACCTAATTTTGAACTGTAACAGTAACATTTATTTGCTGGGTGACTTTGGGGAAATTATCTGAACTCTGAACTTTAGTTTTCCTTCTCTGTAAATACTGCTATGGAAATAAAAGAACATCTGCAATATGTCTGGTGTACGACAAGCACTCAACACATGATAAATGTAATGGTCAGAATACTTACTGAGGGGTATAGTGGGAGAGACACTTACATGAGTGGCTCTGCATTTATCTACCCCACATCTATTACCACCTAAAATCAACCATCCTCTTTTAGAGCTGGCACTGAATAAATCTGCCTTTCAAGTTTCAAATGTACCCATTTATCTCATATACCTCATGATCAGGAGGTGAAGTCATGCCTTGTTCACTCCCAGATATGATTTCCAAAAAAATTATATTCTATTTAAAAATAAAATGAACCTATAAAATTCTCCACTACTCCTTCAAGGCATGTGCTATCCAGTTACATGACCTTCCCCTCTTTTTAATGCAGTTCCATATTGTTCTTCTGGTTATGGATTTTCTTTTCTAGAGTATATGGCTTAACATCTTCCTTATCATCCTCTTCCATTATCATAGGGGCCTGGGATTTTCTAAAGCCTTCACTACCAACAATTTTGCCTATTCATCTTTTTTTTTTTTTAAGATTTTATTTATTTATTTGAGAGAGAGAGCAAGAGAGTACAAGCAGGGGGAGTGGCAGAGGGAGAGGGAGAAATAGACTCCCCCCTGAGCAGGGAGTCTGATGCTGTGCTCTATCCCAGGACCCTGGGATCATGACCTGGGCCAAAGGCAGACGCTTAACCGACTGAGGCAGATGCTTAACCCACTGAGCCACCCAGGTGTCCCTTGCCTACTCATCTTTAATGACATTCTCATCTACCCTACTGCATTAAAAAATTGTCACATTCTGACTCCACTTTTGAGATCAACAACTCTCACATCCCTCTGATTGATCATAGCATCCAATCCTTTATGTGAAAAATCACTGAAATTCACTGAGGCCTTGAATTTATTTTGGCCCCAATTACACTGAATCATGTAGCCTGTTCCCAGCTATATGTCCTTCCTTATTCCTCATACATTTATGATCCATCACCACTGTCACTCTCTTGGAAACACCCCTAACTCTCTGAAACTTATGTCTCACCCCCACAGCCCCATCTCACAATCCCAAAATGAGTGTTGGTTGAAAAATTACAATGGACAGATTGTTTTCACTATAAATTCATGATTGCTAACCCACAAGGGAATCCTCAGAACTCTTAGGCCCCCTTGCTAGTTTTTTCTAGACATCTGGATCTTTCATAGTCCTTACCAACTATCTAATAACTTTGCTACCCTCCTCAGACCTCCACACTCTTCTCTCTTCTCTCAGTCTCAATACATCGTCCTCACTTCATAACAGAGAAAACAAAGCCCTCGGATTGGCTTCTTCCTCAACTCCCTGCCACTGAGCTCCAAGTCAGCCGCCATTTGTAACAATCTTCTCCTTCATCTGTATTTTTAAGAGGAAAGAGGTTCCCCTCCACTTCTCAGTAACTACCTCTTTCGTGTGTGATCACTATTTCTTCTCTTTCTATTTCCTCAAGGATCTTTTTCCTTTGATTATACACTTATGATCTTGTCTTCTCCATAATCACTTCCAAATGTGATCTCATCTTCTCTATAATCACTTCCAAAACAAAACAAAAACTCTCTTTAAACTCTGCGCTATCTTTCCAGTCATATTTCTATTGGATTTTCCAGCCAAATGTCTTAGAAAAAATTGTTACTTAACAGAGTCCCTTTACTTCCTGAACCATCTTTCAAGCTTTACTCCTAATTCCAAATAAGTGTCCAATGCCAGCAACACAAAAATCACTCTGAATTTCTTATATTTTAAAATTATGTATATTTTAAATATTTTATATTATATATTTAAATATTTAAATAAAATAATTGAATATGTATATTTCAATCCTGGTCTAATATAACTTTCCATGAATATTTGACAGACTTGCTTACTTTAACCTCATTGAAAACCTCTTCCTGTTGCCTCTATCCTCTTTAGCTTTTTCATTTTTATCTTTTCCTTCACCAAACATCTAAATGTTGGTGATTCTTTGTCCTGAGCCCTCCTCTTTTCTCGATCTATATTATCTCCTTATGTAATCATATCCTTCCCTAACTAGTGACTAGAAACTAGATGCCACAAATAGCAAGTGGCTGTAGACTCTAGCTTCTATGGTTGAAGGGTAAGAATCAAAGCCCAAAAGCTAAAAAGCTCCTCCTGCAGAGGGATTCGAGCACAGAAGAGCAGTGCATTTTTAGAATGGCCCACTACTGTGAGATATTTGCATTTATTAAATCTTTTCCTGAATGTAAAATGTGACTTCATATTTCAGTTTACCAGGTGAAAGCTCTACATCTACTTTTTGGATAATATTCAAACAATCCCCAAACAGTTGATAATGCTTCAAAGCCATTTAACATGAGATGTCGTCCTGGGGATAAAGATATCTTATTACACTCAGTAACAAAAGTAGGTAGAGATCATCAAATACTTAAGGATTATCATAACCATCCAGTTTTCTGACTTGCAAATTTTGAAAAACTGAATAAAACCTTAACAATAAATTTAACAGCTGTGTGTGTGTATATACAGTTGGAGGAAAATAGAAAAAAAAAAAGCACTTTTCAAGCTTTCTCATTTAGAAAGATTTTCCTGTCCCAAATTCTTAATTTAATACATCTATTTTTTTTCAAACTAATGAATGGCTCAGATAATAAGATAAACCAATAAGTTTTGGAAATAATTACGTAACGTCAAATGACTCCCATTTTTCAAGAAAGGAAATATGCATTTTAAAAATAATATACAACTGGGGACATTTTTCCACATTGAATTCCAGAAACATGCCTGTGTCCAAAAAAAAAGAAAGGGGCAGTTTGAGTTCAACAAAAACGTCCTTTCTAGTAAGTTGACTATACTTTTGCTTATAATTATGAAATAGGGAAGCTGAAGGGACTCCATTTTAAAAAGGCTCTGTCTCTGCTGATTTTCCTCTAGGCCCCATTTCTGAATAAGCCAAAGAACCTATGTTCCCACTTCAAGAGGAAATCTAGAAAGTGAATCATTCTCTAAGTTTTGTCCTAGACTCTGAACACCTGATAACATCTAAGAAGAGTCAGATCCCAAACATGTTCTAGGACATTAGCTTCAAACAAACCTCAGCTGATGCTGGCATCAATACTCCTGACCTGCAGTGATTTATGGAATAACATCTACTATTCACCTGACACTCACCTTCAATCGGACCCTACCCTGAACTCTTGAAGGAACAAGTATCTTAGATCCCTTTCCAATATAAACCCCAAAGCTCGAGCGATTATGAGACTCATTCCCCTTTCTTTCCTGAGTCTCCCAGACACTCTGTCTGCTATACTCTGTCATTCATGCTATTCAATAAACACTGCTTTCACTTTCTCCAGCTCGCATTCAATTTCTATGTTGCATGAATGCTAGTCCTGCAGGACATCCCTCTATGTCCTCGGACCCAGACTGCCTGCATCAATTAAGCTACTGTATTTTTGTTGAAAGAAGCTGCATATGCTGTGAATAATATCTTTTCATACAGTATAGATATGACTTGAAAAGAACATCCATTCTATTGTTCGCAGTTCTAATCTTAACTCCTACTATTTTTTTGCCAGTGTGAGAACCTTAGGGATGCTAGATACCTGATCAAAGGGTATTAAGATATTAAAGTTTGAGGCATACATTTAAGTCATCCATCTTCACCTCTTCTCCAACATCTATAGATGTATATATAGATTGGACCATTATACCAATGGAGTGTCCTCAAATCAAGGACTGCCTGGGAGTGGCACTGATTCATATGCAATATTAGTCTCTAAATTTCCCAAAGATCACAATCATGCCACATTCCTTCATCTTGTACATGACAGGTGTTTGCTAACTCATCTCAGCTTGGACATTTTCAATGAGGATCTCTCTAGAAAGTAACAAATTGCCTACATTTATCAATTGTCCATTATGTGCCAGTAAGTTTTCTGAGAGATTTTACATGGGTTATAATAACTGATTTTCTAAACAATCTTAATTTCACAAATGACAAATCACAAAAAAAAGCCCAGAAAGGTTGTATTATCCACCTAACATTATAGTGCATTTACTAAGATGTTGTGTCATGATGACCTCATCCTGGGCCCATCTCATTCCCTTCTTAAATCAACATTATTTCTGCAATGCCACATAGTGTTTTTGAATAGTTTGAATTGTTCAGGTTTATACTAGAATAGCGTCAAGTATGCTTTTAGATAACTACTACCTATTGACCTAATTCTCTATTATGAAGAAACATAAAATATTTCTTGTGTGTTAAATCATCATAGCCAAGAATAACAAACATTTTAACCATTTCTTGAAGGCTTATTTTGTGTCTGGCACATTGCTATGTTATATACAATTAAGACTGCCTGGGTTGTGATAAATGGGTGTGTTAACCCATTTATCAAAATTGTCATTTATCTTTCCATTTAGTCAAACTTCCTGAAATAATCATGCTTTTGTGCTTTCTATACTCTTTTTAAATTCACTTCCTTCTTAACCAATTGCAGTTGTTAAAAATAAGACAAGAGAGCCAAAATGGAGCTGCATTACCAAACCAAGACTTCAGGTCTAAAATGAAATCTTAAACCAGTCACTCAGGAATCACCTGATCAACACTAGCTAGGTAATCTACCTGATAGGCCCTTATCATCCTCCAGAGAAAAGTACCTTTGCAACAACCAGCCCTCTTTTTTTGCCAACATAACTTCCTTGTTCCCTCTCTCTTCTGCCTATATAAGTCTTGCATTTTGTATAGCTCTTTGGAGCTCCTTTCTATCTGCTAGATTGGGTGCTGCCTGATTCAAATAGATTTTTGCTCAAATAAACTCTTAAAATTTTAATCTGCCTCAGTCTATGTTCTAATATAATCTATCATCTACTTTCATGAATTTACTGAAATTACTTTATCAAATTTATCACTGATGTCCCAAATCAATCAATTCAATAATTTATTTTTTACTCTGTACTTTTGTTGATATTTTAAAATACTCATATTTATTTGTTTATTTTAAAGTAGTTTGTGATCATCCTTAGACAATGAACAACTGGAAAGGTAGTGTATCTCATGTGGAGTATTCAGGGAGGAAGGATAAAATAATGACCAATGTACTGTGCAAATGACCATTATACCAATGGAGTGTCCTCAAATCAAGGACTGCCTGGGAGTGGCACTGATTCATATGCAATATTAGTCTCTAAATTTCCCAAAGATCACAATCATGCCACATTCCTTCACCTTGTACATGACAGGTGTTTGCTAAATATTTGTTGTTCAATTAATTTTTCTCCTATCTTTTTAGCATCATGTTGGTTTAATTTTTACTACATTAAAGTCAGATACATTAAACCAAAATTTACTCAATACCCATACTAGATATTCTTCTAGATATCAGTGTAAGATAAAAGATAATGCTGATTTGCTAATAGTGATATAGGAAGAAAAGTCCCTTTTTTATAGGCTCTCTTCATCCTCTGCTTTAACCACTATATTATACTTTTCCCAAAGCAAGTAAATTTCTAAAGATATGAGGCATTGCTTCAGTTTCTTCATTCCTAGAAGTCCCTTGAAGTTCATGAGTGGAATATTTAATAATTATGCAGACAGACATGAATATAAAGCGCTCAATTTGTGCCCTAATCTGTTTCCAATTTCTTAATGCAGTCACTGCCCAGTACATTAGATTATACAGAATTACTACAGCATCTAGTGTTTATAGATTCATAGCTTTAGGGCATTTTTCTGTACCATTTATTAAGGGTGAAAGTAATTAGGAAACAGGACTGATAAAATGGTTATTGTCTCTTTGGTTAAATACTGAGAGTTTTTCTGAGATGAATGTGAAACAAACCAGTGAGAAACAATCCAGGTGATATATTTGGTACATAAATGCTACAAGTGATGAAATTGGCTTTTCTGGCACCAAGCCTAAATCCTGATGGCGCACAGGATGTCCTCAACTCTCGAAGTGTGCTCTTCTGTTTCTTCCTTCTACAAACACATACATGCATTTTCCTTTCATGCTATTAACTTTGGCATAGAAATATGGCTGTTTTATTTTCATGGTGCCATCTTTAAAAGGCAGTGTTTTCCATTTTGGGGCACTTAAAAAAATTATTTGTCATTCTAAGAGAAAATGTAGATTGTTGTTTAACATTAGCAACTTTCCTTGTTGGAGAATTGAAATAGTCAAACTAATGAAGCAATGTTGATATCTCTGAGTTTCAGCATGGAATGCGGGAAATACCACAGATTTATGTCTTGGCTGTCTGACTTTACTACAACAAATGTCATTATGGTATATGATGGTATGGAGTAAATTGCCCTAAAAGTGAAACAACATATATATTTCAGGAATCATACAGAAAACACAGCATTGGTATCTAACACTGAGCTGAAGGATATATTAATTGCAGGATTTTGTTAAAGTATAAAAAATATTTGAGAAACACTTTCAGAATGATGGAATAAGTACCTCTAAAAAAATCTGCCTCTCCATAAAAGCATCAAGAACACTGTCAAGTATTGCCTGCATCAACTTTTTAAACTCTGGAAATTAATCAGACTTATAATAATTCAAGGACTGTTTGTGCAAGGAAAATAGCTTTACCTCAGAAATAACAAAGCTTGGTGGTATTTTAACTTGTGCTATGCCTGTTACTCTCTCCCAGCTCCATAGTAGCATTGAAGATTAATAGCCCTTTATCCGTGAATACTAGCAGCCTAGCAACTAGTATTTCTCTCAGCCTAGAGGGAACACAATATGTTTGGAAGTCTCCAAAAAGTGCCAACCCAGAAAAATGTTCATTATTTGACATATATGGCAGCTCCCTAGAAAAGCCTTATACTTGGAGTTTGTCTTTACTTGACTTGATTCAGAGGTTACTCAGTTAAAAAAAAACACACACACACAAATAAACAACAACAACAACAAAACACCTTATATTCAGAGTAATTGTTGAAATAAAATTAGAGACAATTGTTTAACAAAGCAGATGCCCGAGTTGGTGAAAACAGTTGGAATACAAGAGGTTAACAAAAAATTTTAAAGGTCTGGAGAATGAAATGTCCATAGGGGACCTTGAAAGTCTCTGACATATCCCCAAGATCTAGAAGGCTGCACAAAAGTACAGAACGATGCATATGTCCAAAAGAGACTTCAGAATATCTTAATCTCTCATCTACTATTAACCTTCACAAGGAAAAAAAGAAGATTAAGGCAGGATTGTAAGCTGTCAAAGTACTGAAAATATGCCCCAAAACATACACAGACCTCTGTTGCAAGGGCTGGTAGATTTACTGGTTCAAAGAATTAAAAGAAATCTGTATCTAATCATTAAATGAATACTAAGCTAAGTCAGCAGAGATATCAGTTGGCCACATATAAACACAAACTTTACAGAATTATTCCAAGAAAGTCACTAAGCAAACAAATAGCAATAACACAAACAAAAAAATCTGGAAGTGGAGAATCTAATTTACAGATTTGTTACATTATATTAAGAGTGCAGTTTTTAACAAAAATGATTGTGAAACACACAAGGAAACAGAAAAGCATGTCTCATACCCAGGGGAAAAAAAAATAGTTGGAACTGTCACTGAGAAAGTCCAGAGATCAGAATTGCTAGACAAAGAATTTAAATCAGTTCTTATTTCTTTATTATGTTCAAAGAAATCAAGAAAACTATGTCTAAAGAATTAAAAATGTGGGAAAGTTCTTTCCAAATAGATAATATTATTAAAAAGACAGAAGTTACAAAAACCAAATAGAAGTTCTTGAGTTGAAAATATAACTTATGAAAAATTTTCTATCTTGGCTCAAGATCATATTTGAGCTGGTAGTAAAAAAAATAAGCAAATTTGAATATAGAAATATAGAATAATAGAGATTAGCTAGCCTGAGGAATAGAAAGAAAAAAAAAATGAAGAAAAATGAACAGAGCTTCAGTTCCTCAAGTGCACCAACACATGAGTAATGGGAGTACCAGAAGAAGCACAGAGACAGAAAGGAAAAAAAATAGTAATAATTCAAAGGAATAATGGCTAAAACCTCCTAACATTGATGAAAAACATGAATTCGTACATGCAAGAAGCTCAACAAAATCCAAATAGAATAAATTCAAAGAGGTCAACATTGATATGCATCATAGTCAAAATGTTGAAAGACTAAGACAAAGAGAAACTTGAAAGAAACAAGACAGAAGTGACTCATCATGTAAAGTGATTCCCCAATAAGATTAACATCTGAGGTCAGATCAGAAATCATGGTGGCTGGGGCACTTGGGTGGCTCAGTCAGTTAAGCAGCTGCCTTCAGCTCATGTCATGATCTCTCAGGGTCCTAGGATCAAGACCCACATCAGGCTCCCTGCTCAGCAGGGAAGTCCGCTTCTTCTTCTGCCTCTGCCCTCCTCCCTCCTGGCTCTCTCATTCTCTCCCTCTCTCAAATGAATGAATGAATGAATAAATAAATAAATAAATAATAAAATCTTAAAAAAAAAGAAAGAAAGAAAGAAATCATGGTGGCCAAAAGGCAGTTGGATGACATATTCAAAGGGATCACAGAAAATAATGTAAACCAAGAATTCTATTGTAAGCAAAGATGTACTTCAAAAATGGAGAAATTAAGACATTCTCAGAAAAGCAAAAACCGACAGAATTCTTTGCTAGCAGACATGCCATTTGAGAAATATGAATGAGAATCCTTCAAGCTGAAATGAAAAGAGAGTAGAAAGTATTTCAAATCCATGTGAAGAAATGAAGAGCATTAGTAACGTTAACTATCAAGGTAAATATAAAACAATATAAATGTATTTTCTTTTAATATATTTTCTTCTATATAATTTAAAAGGCAATTGAATAAAAGATTGATTTTTAAATTGTGTTGATGGGGTTATGATGTATAAAGATGCATTTTGCTTGAAGTTAATAGCACAAGGGATAGAGGAAAAAATGATCTATATTGAGGCAAATGTTTTGTATACTATTGAAATTAAATTGCATTACAATAAACTGGTTTAAATTAAGATGTTAATTGCAATCCCCATGGCAATCACTTGGAAAATAGTTTAAAATTTTACTAAAAGAAAAAACAAAATTAGTGATACAGTAGGAATATTATTATTTAATCTTATTTAACATAAGAGAAGGAGATAATGGAGAAGATAGAGAATCTAACATGATAGAAAACAAGCAGCAAAATTGTAGGCATAACTCCGAATTCTATAAATAATTACATTAAACATAACTGGATTAAAGACCTTAATCAAAAGACAGATTAGCAGAATGAATTAAAAATAGGATTCAACTATATAATTTCTTCAAGAGACACACTTTAGATTCAAACACAAAATAGATTAAATGTAAAAGGATGGAAAAAGATATACCAAAGCCACAGAAATAACAAGAGTGGAAGTAGCTCTAGTAATATCACATAAAACAGGCTTTAAGGCAAAAAGTGCTGTTAGGCAGAAAGGATGGCATTTGTGAATGATAAGAGTCAAATAATCAGGAAAAAGGCACAAATATAAATGTCTATGCACCCAGAAAAAGGACAAAAAAAAAAATGCATGAAGAAAAAGGGACAAAACTGAAGGGAGAAATAAATAATTCAATAATAATTAGAAACTTCAATGCTCTAAGTTTCAGTGTTTATAGTTATGTAGAAGAATAAATGATCTAAAAATAACATGAATTTATGCTGTCTGGCATACTTAAGTTTGAAATTACCTTTACTAGTGTTCTTTACATTATTGTGTGTTATTTGAATTACTGATTAGTGTTCTTTCATTTTCACCTGAAGGACTCCTTTAAGTATTTCTTAGAGAGCAGGTCTCCCACCAAGGCATTCTCTTAGTTTTTGTTGATTTGAAGTCTTAAGTTCTGGGCAGTCGGGCCGTGGGGAGGAGGAGTCCCTTCTCCCCCAGACTCCGCCGCCCACCCCGCCCCAGGGCCGGGGCTGCCGCGCGCCAGGCCACGGTCCTTTGGGCCGTTGGGCCATTGCGTGCGAATGTTAAAAATTAAAAAAAAAAAAAAAGAAGAAGAAGTCTTAAGTTCTCCTTCATTTTTTAACAGCTTAATTGACATATGACAAGCATACAATAAGCTGTACATATTTAAGGTGTACATTTTGTTGTTTTTGTTTTTGTTTTTAAAGATTTTTATTTATTTGACAGAGAGAGACACAGTGAGACAGGGAACACAAGCAGGGGGAGTGGGAGAGGGAGAAGCAGGCTTCCCGCTGAGCAGGGAGCCCGATGTGGGGCTGGATCCAGGACCCTGGGATCATGACCTGAGCCCAAGGCAGACACTTAAGGACTGAGCCACTCAGGCGCCCCTTTGTTTTTGTTTTAAGATTTTATTTATTTATTTGACAGAGAGAGACACAGCGAGAGAGAGGGAACACAAGCAGGGGGAGTGGGAGAGGGAGAAGCAGGCTTCCCACGGAGCAGGGAGCCCGATGCGGGGCTCAATCCCAGGACCCTGGGATCACGACCTGAGCCGAAGGCAGACGCTTAACGA
>NC_138380.1:58646229-58697454 GCF_054177405.1 Leptonychotes weddellii
GAAAATAGTTTGGCAGTTCTTCAAAATAACACAGAGTTACCATATGACCCAGAAATTCCATTCCTAGGTGTATGCCCAAGGGAAGTGTAAAAATATATATAGCAATATTATTTATAATAGCTCAAAACTTGAACCTGCCTATCAACTGATAAATGGGTAAACAAAATGTGATTTATCCATACCATGGAATATTATTGAACAATAAAAGCAATAAGTCACTGATACATGAATGGACATTACAACATGATGAACCTTGAAAAAACAGTAATTGAAAGAAGCCAGGCATAAAATATCACATATTGTATGGTGCCATTTACTTAAAAAAAAACAAAATAGGGAAGCCTTTAGGGACAAAAAGTAAAGGAGTGGCTACTAGGAGCTAGGGGGAGGAGAGAATTGAAAGTGATGCTAATGTTTTAAAATTAGAGAGTAGTAATGGTTGCACATCTCTGTGAATATACTAAAAAACCACAGAATTGTACACCTTAAAAAGGTGAATTATATGGTATGTAAATTATGTGAATTATATATCAAAAATGCTATCATGAAACAATAATTTTTACTCAGCTTCTGAGATCAAAGGACAAAAGAAGAAATCATTCAAGATCTAAGAATTAAATTCATAGCACACCAAACAATTTCAAATATGTGTCAAAAATAAAGTCCTCGATTAGGGAATTAAACTTCCTGAGTAATAAATTTAGGCCTATCTAAGGTATTCCTGCAAACAATAACATGTGAAGAAATAATAATAGCCAAAGTATTAAGCAATGATAAAATGATGTTGGTTGGAAATACAGCTCTGTATTTGGATAGTTCAAATCTATCATAAGGATACGTAAGTATTTTCAGAACAGTTTTTATTAAGGTATTTGATGAAGTTAGCCTCCTTTTTAGAGACTGGAAGATCTCTACCTTGGGATGGTTCGTAAGTTTTTATCAATTTCATTAAATTGATATATTTCATGATCATCAAAACCTTGGGGGACAGGATTTCAAAGAGTTGAATAAAAAGGTCCTGAACAAGCAAGCATTCTTTTCAAAGCTCTAGAACCTTAAATGGAAAAACAGGATCAAAGCACAGGATATCCTTCTACTTTTTCCAAGTTGAATTATTTGTTTCTGCAACTAAAATAGACATAAGAAATAAATACTTTTAAAAATAAAATAATGGGGCGCCTGGGTGGCTCAGTTGGTTAAACAACTGCCTTCGGCTCAGGTCATGATCCTGGAGTCCCTGGATCGAGTCCCACATTGGGCTCCCTGCTCGGCAGGGAGTCTGCTTCTCCCTCTGACCCTCCCGACCCTCCCCCCTCTCATGTGCTCTCTCTCTCTCAAATAAATAAATAAAATCTTTAAAAAAATAAAAAAATAAAATAAATAAAATAAAATAAAATAATGATTTGTTATAAAATAAAATTCATGCATGAGATAATTCTTACAAATGTTTAGAATGTTAAAAAATTTAAATAACTAAAACATACGATCCACAAGGCAGATGGAACTAGAATTACTAAAAAGATTTTTTTTACCTACTTTCAATTAGTACTCATTGTAATCAAAATAATCCTATAACATGTAATTTAAATCTCTGCACTGTTCACCATTGAGCTTCTCATTTGTTTCTCAGCAATATTCATGAAAAATCAGAATACAGGTAGTCATGGTGCTTAGATCTAGTATTTTTTGCTCCAAAAATAGTATAGATTTGATAAATAATTTTTGCTTATCCTTAGAAACTGATCACCTTGCTTTATTCTGTTTTCTATATGGTAATAAACTGTATCATTTACCAAATAAGATTTCCACAAATTAGCATGAAATAAAGGCCTTTGATGATCTGCCAATCTTTATAATCATATCTCTTAAAGGTCAATCCCCACCTCCACCCTACATACCCTGAGTTCCCAACATTTGAAACTACCTCTAACGTTACTGCCTATCAGAGCCCATTCACAGCTTTGAATATTCTTTCTGGAATGCTATTCCTTCCTGTATACATTAGGTTCCCTTCTTACTCATGATTCAGGGCCAATTCAAATGCTACCTGCCAAAAGAATCCTCCTTTGACCTTGTCAGTCAAGAAAAATTAAACATTTCCCCTCTCTGTGTCAATAGCATTTGAATGTACCTTTAGACTACTTACCACATCATTGGGCTTGTTTATCTTTCTGATTAAACTGAGAAAAGAACAGTAACTTTCTATTTTATTTTCCTGAAACCTACCCCAATGTCTAGCTCTTATTAGATATTAATACATATTTGTTGAATGAATTAAGGATGAACAAATTCAAACCAACAAATGTATGTATATACATGTATGTACATACATATAAATGTCCTATGTCTTGTCCAAATTGAGAAATATATAAGCTGAGTTGCTTCTGAGAATAAGTGAGGAAAGGAAACAGTCTTTTAGTATGTCCTTTATGCCCACAAAACATCAACAAAAATGGGAATAGCTGCAGAAATACAAATTACAAAAAATTTTAAGAAATCACCCATATGCTTGTTTCATTTTATTTTTCCTTACCTGTGATTAACAGTAACTAGAGTTTGTGTGTACATGTGTGTTATATATATGTTTGTGTTTATAAATATACATATATATATTTTTATATGTGTATGTAAATTAGGCTGAGAGGTAGAAAAAGAATCATATTTTTAAAACATGTGAAAACTTCAGGGCACCTGGGTGGCTCAGTCAGTTAAGCGTCCATTCTTGATTTTGGCTGAGGTCATGATGTCAGGGTTGTGAGATTGAGCCCTCCACTGGGCTACGTGCTAAGCATGGAGCCTGCTTAGGATTCTCTCTCCTTCTCCCTCTGCCCCTCCCTGCTCATGCTCTCTCTCTCTCACTCTCTTGCCCTCTCTCCCTCATAAAATAAAATAAAATAAAATAAAATAAAATAAAATAAAATAAAATAAAATAAAATACTTTAAAAAATGTGAAAACTTCAGTTCTCATGCCAAACTATTTCTGCAACCCAGGAGGCATTTTCTTTCTTTCTTTTTTTTTTTTTTTAAGATTTTATTTATTTATTTGAGAGAGAGAGAGAGACAGCATGAGAGGGGAGAGAGGGTCAGAGGGAGAAGCAGGCTCCCCGCTGAGCCCGGAGCCCCATGTGGGACTCGATCCCAGGACTCCGGGACCATGACCTGAGCCGAAGGCAGTCGCTTAAACAACTGAGCCACCCAGGTCCCCCAGGAGGCATTTTCTTCCACAAATACGCAAATGCCAAACTTGCTCATAAATATGACATTTTTGAGTTGTTTCACCATAGGAATTTGGAGAGTATAGAAAGCATGTGTTTCTCCACCCTTCAATTTGAGAGAAATTTTTCTAGAAGTCTCCCAAATATAAAATGTTTGTCAGTACTAGGAGAATTATAAAATATCTGAAACACATTTTAGCATATAACATGTTACACAAAGCTGGGGGGATTTATCCAAATAGTTAAGGAACTGATAACATAAACAATTATTCTCTCCCAAAGTTTGTTTCAAGATTAAAAGATTAATTATTTTTAGGATTTAATTTGCTTACAGGGACATGGAATTTAAATGCACTCTAAGAACATTTTTTTCTCCTTAAAAATTAACTTTGCAGGATGCCTGGGTGGCTCAGTCATTAAGCATCTGCCTTAGGCTCAGGTCACGATCCCAGGGTCCTGGAATGGAGCCCCCCATCCGGCTCCCTGCTCAGTGGGAAGCCTGCTTCTCGCTCTCCCACTCCTCCCTGCTTGTGTTCCCTCTCTCGCCGTGTCTCTCTCTGTCAAAAGAATAAATAAAATCTTAAAAAAAAAAAAAACTAACTTTGCAGTAAGTCATAGGACAAACTGCTACCAACTTCAAGTTTTCAGTTAAAAGACTTTCCAGAGATTTCTCAGGAAAATGCCTTTTTAATGAATCAAGTTCAACTCAAACTTTCACACCTAGACTGACAAAATCAGAAGGCTCAATTTTTAATTAAATGGGTTCACAATCTCTATACCCTTATTCTCATTGTCATATTTGGTAGTCTCTTACTACGTGGGCCAGCAAATATGAAAATGAAGAGAATCTTAAAAGTCAGAAGGCAATTTTTCTAAAATTAGAAATACCATTTATTTTTCTATTTAAAGAAACAAAAAGATGTTATAAGCATAAAATATATGATATATACAGAATAGAACTCTCTTGGCATAGTGACATTTAATAGACATGTGCTAAACTCCTACTATATTCTGGGCATTGGGGACAGAATAGTAAACAAACTCAATAAAAGAAACTTTGTCCTCCTAGAACTTGTATTCCAGGTAGGAGAAACAAGCAACAAACAAATAAATTTGAAAAATTTATGGCATATTGTGTAACATTAATTTTATGGGCAAAAATAAAGCTAGGGACAGAGATACTAAGTGTTGGGGGAAGAGATAGACTTTTAAATAGAAAGGGCATAGAAAACTGCATGAGAGGATAATATGTGAGTGTCAACTACAGGAGATTTTGTTGGGGAAGAGCATTATAAGTAAAGTATCAGCAAATGCAAAGTCCCTGAGGTGAGAGTATACCAAGTATACTGGAAGAACTTATAAGAATAAAAATACAATAAATTATATCACAAATATAATTTCAGAAAAGGTGGTAAAGTATATGTGTGTTTAATAATTTGAAAGATATATTTCCTTTGCCCTAAAATATTAAAATTAAGGCATCTTAATCTATAGATTGACAAATTAATCAACGATATTTGTTATACATCCATAATGTATATGAAGTATGTAGTTGGTAGATATAAATTTAAAAGTAAGATTGGAATTTTAGTAGCAATTATGCTACTTAATAACTCGATGACTTTGAATGGGTCAAATAAGCGCAGTTTCCTCAGTTATAACATGAGGTTGGATGTACTCTAAAATTTCTTCCACCTCATACATTACATCAACTGGAAATTCTGAAGATCTACTGACCATCTATCCTGAATAGCTAGTGCAGCTAATGCAGTGGGTAAGATATTGTTGTATAAAGTGTGCAGAATTCCTCATGTTTAGCAGCCTACCTTGGAGAGGAGAGGAGGGATGGGGGAAAGAGAGAGACTCACACTGTGCACACAGTAAAGTGATGTCCTGAAAGTAGTGCTGGCAATGAGGGCTTTAGTAGTTCAGAGCAAGGAAAGATCACTGAAAGTCAAGTGTATCCTAATAAGTCTTCACAGAAAAGATATTGTATCTTGAGGAATGGTGGACTTGGGCATACATTTACGGAAATTCAAGAGTATGCTGAATGTGGTGAATCAATAAATAAATGGTAGGATCAGAAAATTAGTGGTTTTAATCAAGGAAGTGGGCCTGATCTATAATAAAAAGAAAGAACACTGGGCAGCAATTAAGGCGCAGGAAGTCATTTAGTACATTTAGGATCAGCTGGATGAAGGCTTGCAGATGGTAGAAGGAGTATTGATTGTGAGCAGAATTACAGAGCCCACACTCTTTCAAAATAATAAAGTTATCTGGCCAAAAGTCGGGAAAATCCTGCCCAGACATTGATCTGTCCTGAAAGGTGATAAATTCCTTTGGATTAGAGAATTCAAGGCCTTGGTAATGACCATAACATAATTTTAAGGAAGATTTTAATAAATGACTTTATAATGTTTTAAGCTTAATTTTGATAAACCATTTAAATAATAGTTCTTTAAAAATTATAAAAATTTTATAATCATTTTTCTTCAATTTTCACTAATCTTCAATTTTTATTAGTGTACCATTCTCATAAGATTTTAATTTCTAATAGGGAAATTTCCTTTTTTTTTAAGATTTTATTTACTTATTTTTGAGAGAGACAGAAAGAGAGAGAGAGAGCATGATCAGGAGGGGAGGAGCAGAGGGAGAAGCAGACTCCCTGCTGAGCAGGGAGCCCATTGCAGGACTTGATCCTAGGACTCTAGGATCACGACCTGAGCCAAAGGCAGACACTTAATCAACTGAGCCACCCAGGCACCCTAAAAGAGAAATTTCTAAAAGAGAAATAACTGTTGTTCTGTCAGTGTACATAAGTTTATTTATACATGTTTATTGAAAAAATAAATAATGGAGTAAAGAAAGCACTTGTATTCCAGGCGTGACCATCCCGTACCAGCCCAAGCCATCCAGTTCTCCAGTCATCTTTGCAGGTGGTCAGGACAGGTACAGCACAGGGAGCGACAGTGCGAGCTTTCCCCACACCACCCCGTCCATGTGCCTCAACCCTGACCTGGAGGGACCACCTCTAGAGGCCTATACCATTCAAGGACAGTATGCCATTCCACAGCCAGATTTGACCAAGCTGCACCAGTTGGCAATGCAACAGTCTCATTTTCCCATGACGCATGGCAACACCGGATTCAGTGGCATTGAATCCAGCTCTCCAGAGGTGAAAGGCTATTGGGCAGGTTTGGATGCATCTGCTCAGACTACTTCTCATGAACTCACCATTCCAAATGATTTGATTGGCTGCATAATCTGGCGTCAAGGCGCCAAAATCAATGAGATGCGTCAGATGTCTGGGGCGCAGATCAAAATTGGTCAGCAGCCTGTCCCTATTAACACCGTGATGTATGTTCATGAAAGCAGAGGCTGGGTGTCCACCTGTCAGAGGCACTTTAGAAAAGAGTCTTGTATTGGCTTGTATTATTTATTTATTTATTTATTTATTTGACAGAGAGAGAGAGAGAGCACAAGCAGGGGCAGCGGGAAAGGGAGAAGCAGGCTCTCCGCTGAGCAGGGAGCCCAAAACTATTATTTTTTACATAGGGCCTAAGAACTATAGATACTGTCACATAGGTAGTAATGTGTAAATTATTCCATTAAACATAATACGTAAGTCACAGGCTTTTATACTTTCAGGGTATGTATCTGTATTTTCTAAAGTGAACATGAAGTACTTTTATAAATAAGTAATATAAAGGTAAATTGATGTATGCATGTGAAAAAGTTGTAGGTAAACCTAAATTCATGGCCCATTTCAAAATCCTTTTCCCTTATGAGAATCAGAGCCCTTTGTCCCCCAATTCAGAATCCTAAATTGAGATTGAGGTGAAGTAGTGCCTTATTCTACACAGG
The DNA here is from genome assembly GCF_054177405.1 of Leptonychotes weddellii. Classification (NCBI taxonomy): domain Eukaryota; kingdom Metazoa; phylum Chordata; class Mammalia; order Carnivora; family Phocidae; genus Leptonychotes; species Leptonychotes weddellii. Next base: position 58,653,309 of record NC_138380.1, read on the forward strand.
TATAGAAATATAATAATATCCACCACAGACTGGCAATTACTCTTTAGAACATATTTGTTATTCTCCCCAAGAAAGCTGAGGTTGAAAAGGTTACCTAATTTGCCCACGATCAAAAATCAATAAATGTGGGAGACAGATCTGACTTTCCATCTCTCTGGTAAGAAAGCCCCTACTTTTTCTGCCTCCTTTTCACATGGAGATTCGGCAGAGAATGCAAACCTCTTACAACTGTAAAAAGGTATCTTTTAATATTGACAAGCCCAACTTTGTCTAGAAAGGTTTTTTTCTACCACAAATTCCCAGAAATTTACCATCCTCAGGCAACCTGTTTAACTGGGGCTACCTCAGGGGGAGATCCTTTCTGCCAGGGTAATTTAGGGATGCATCTACAGATGCTTAAGATGTGGCCAAGAACATCTGTTGTGCTTATATATGAGCAAGGTGAAGAGAGTATCAACAATGGAACTGTGCTAACTTAGCAATTTGCTTTTCTATTTGGCAGGAAAAACAAATAAATGAACATATTTTATTTCCTTTGTCACATTTATCAAAGAGCTAAATTAGGATTTGCTGAATAATAGGACAAGTGGCCTAGAGAAGTGGTCAGCAGCCTGTCCCTATTAACACTGTGATATATGTTCATGAAAGCAGAGGCTGGGTGTCCACCTGTCAGAGGCACTTTAGAAAAGAGTCTTGTATTGGCTGGACCTCTAGGTCCTTCCATCTCTGAGATTAAGTAATTCAAATTTTAAAATATCTTTTCATTTTTTTATTTAGGGCAAAGAGGTGGTGGTGGGTAAGAAAAACAACATTTGAATGTAAACGCATTTTAATACATGATGTCCATCAATTCCCTGCCAAAATATTCATTTTATATAGTTAGCATTCTTGTTGTCTAAATATAGTACGTTTGAATTGGGGGGAAACAATAAATTTTATTTTTAACATGCAACTTAAATGTTAAATTTCCTTTGGTTGATATGAAATACTTTTTATTGCAATAAAATGACACTGGAAGTTCTAACTAAAAATAAAATATGTGACTATAAAATGCATTCATCAGTTATTTTTTCCCTCTTTCATCATTTAATTGCCTGATTTTCCATAAATATGCTAAAAAGGAACAGAATGGATTAGTTGAGCTCAATTTACTTCTCTGGACAAGATCTGAGCAATTAAAGAGATCAATCCTATTTATAATATTTTCTGATTCTAACATTTCCCAGGTTAGAATGTCTTCTCTTTTTATTCAGAATATAAAAGTCCCACATATCATTTTACTAATTAGAAAAGTTTTTCTAAATTCCACTAGTTATGAATATATCTCTCATTGCCATATCATTGAACAAAGTAGGATACTTAAAAAGCAGCTTTGAAGTTAAAGAAATTAACAATATGCCCCCATATTAACTGTAATCTGCTGAAACATCTTGGTTGGCATCGTGCTATGATAGAGATAAACTAAATCAAAACAGATCTGTTCTGAACTATTTTCAACTTCAGCACATCAAGTAAAATGGCTACTTGTCCCATATGTTGTTTATTCTGAAAGTGAAGGATATTTTATATTAAACATCTGCCTGCATATTGCTTTCATGACCACATTCATCTGAGAAAAAAAAAATCACAAACTTCATTGACAGCATTTTATGACCTTTAAATATACAATATAATAACATTTCCTTTAGATTGGCAATAAACTAGACATTCAGTTTTGATACAATTTTCAGAGGGCTTATGTTGCCAGGATCCATGGTATAGTTCATATCAGTGAAGGGAAGTTTGACTGACTGCAAACAAGGGGATCAATGAGAGTTTTTCTTATTTCCTTTACATATTTAAAATTTTAAAAAGTGTTCCAGTGCCCCCCCCCTTAATTAGAGGTAATTTTCAACCTCTTTACCTGATGTCTAAAGCCATTTACAGATTGAGTCCTATATATGGTTCAAGCAAATCCCAAGTAACTTTTTTAAATCTTTTTTTTTTAATGAGCTATTCATTCTTTCCTTGAGTGTACCTGGCCCTGTCTAGCTTTTGCACTTGTTTTCACACTGCTTCTCTTTCAGCTGCTATGTCTTGCCCTCTGCCTTCTTCTGCCAAAGGAGACATTCCAAACCTAATCATAGGGCATAATCTTCCTTGTTTTATAAATCCTATCTATAAAACACTCACAAACTATTATAGTCTATAATGATGTTTCCATTCTGTGTATTCCTACAACATGCCTCATTTCTTCTCTTCTTTTGGAGGCTAATACTGTGGATTTCTTAAAATAATTTTTAACAGTATATATTATAGTATATGTAAATTTTATATACTAGTAAATATTATTTACTGTTACACTATCTTACACCTATACATGGAATTCTTAAACAGTTACTCCTTGAGGGCAGGAACCACCCAGTATTTTTTATTTCTTTCTTACAGTTTCTAGCTTCTTTTATTGGTTAACTTGACATCATAACCTAAGAGTGCATTTTTCACATTTAGATAGTCAAATTAATTGAGAGTAAAGAAAATTGATAAAAAAGAAAAAAGTAATTGGGGCCCTCAAACCAGATTTTAGTTATCTCTTACATGTTACCAAGAAAGGAAAGACTAAGTGTTAGGGGAAGGTCTGTATCTGGTCTAACAACCTACTCTCAAAAGGTACAATTATCTCATCCATATAAGTATATATATTTGGATCAATTTATAATAATTGAAATGAGATATGTTCAATGATTCCTTTATTGCCAAAAAAAAAAAAAAAGTATTTCCCCAACAATACAAAAGTTCTTTATTCAATGGTTCTCAATATTGGCTGCATGTGAAAATCAGCTATGAAACTTTTTAAAAGATAGAGTGGCTCAGGTCCCTATTGGAACAATTAAATTAGAATCAGCGGAGATGAATCTCAGGCATCTGTACTTTTTAAGTTCTCCAAGTGATTTTAATATGCAGCCAGGGTTAAATGCCAGTGGTTTAAAGGGAGGTATGATGAAAGTAAGAAAGAGAGGAAGAGAGGAAGGAAGAAAAGTAGCTGGGAGGGTGCTAACAAGTGAATGAGCTCTGCCTTAAACACTGATTCAGAGAAATATGGGTACACCCTCTCTTCCCATTCTGGAACCCAGATTAGAATTTGCCTGTATCAGATGTATATGCAACTGCCTATTGGCCCAACCCCATGCAGCATATAAATTCCTATAAATTTCAGTTGCCTCTTCAGCCCAGTGACACAACTCAGAAGTATGAACTATTTCTGGACTGTGAGATAAATAATGATAGTCCAATTAAACTCAGTTCACTAAAATAAACAATATTGTCTATTCCTACTGCCTCTATATTTTGTTTGATTATTGCTCTCTTGGGTATGCCTTCATGCTTAAACTGTGTTTTTCTACCAGTAAGTGCCTGTGGTCTCTATCTCCACTGATTTCCAACAATATAGGATATAGTCAAAAGAAGTGGACATTATATAGGTTGATCTCTGTAGGTCTAGAGATAATATAAACAAGGCAGAAAATAGACTGCTATGTAAGGCAACAGAAGCAAAGCCTTATTACTATTATCAGCCGACTAAAGGTAAATTTAACTAAGTCTACCTAAACAGTGACTTGCAAGCTTTAGTGGGGATGGAAATAATATGGGGGTCCATTCTTTTTAATTTGGCAAATTTGGAGAGGTGCCTTGGATAAATATAATGGAAGTGTTCCCTGACATACTCCTTGCAAAACATTCTCACTTCTGGTTACACATTTAATTATTATGGGATACTTTTAAATAATATTATGTTATAGATCCCATAGAGAAATAAGTAAATCAGAATCACTGGGAATAGGGCCTTGCTATTTTTTAAAAGCGCCATAGGAGATTTTGAGGCACAACAGAGCCAATGACTAGGGTCTGGATATGAAGAATTATCAGATCTCACATCATCAGTAGATTCAATTTTATTCAGAAAGTGTTGATTAGAAAAGAAATACACCTTTCCAGTAAATTATAAAACAATAATTATAAATAACAAGAAGCATGTCTCTAAATTACATTTGAATTCTGAGCAGTTGAAAACAAAACAAGAGTATATTAGTTAATTTGAAGGCAGAGCAAAAAGAGGTTTCATATTTCTTTTAAGTCTAGTTCTCTCCCTGCTCTAGAGTTGACCCTGCCAAGCTCCACACATCCTGAAATTACCTGCACAACCAGTTGTTGTCACTAACATATGACAGAGTCAAGTCAAACAGTTGGGCTGACAAAGTAGACCAAACAACAGCCTCAGTTGATCATGCTGTAGAAAAGAAAATGGTTATTTAAGTTGAGTGACTTCACAATTCAATCACAATGACACAATGAATTAAATGTTTGGTTGGGTTTAATGGGAAGGGAAAAGGACAGAGCTGCAAGCAATTAGGCATCCTTTTCAAATTCTTCATGATCTTATAGAATCCTCCTATAAACTTTACTCCATTTATTAAACTCTTCAAAAGAGTAGATGGGTGTGTGTGTGCGTGTGTGTGTGTGCGTGTTTGACAGATACTCATTGGAAGTTGGAGATTAATATCAAAGATATTTTACCTTTCTTTGAGAATATGGGATTGCTAACAAAGATAATATGTGAAACAGAACATACAGATATGATCCAGTAACATTTTGATAATAGCAACTTACAGGACATACTGCCCAGGATACAATTTCCTCTATTTCCTTTTCTATTCTCTTATATACATTCTCTTAAACATATGTGAACAGATAAAGCCCTGGACAACACCAAGAAGTATGTAAATTTCCTTTGTACCTCTTATGCATTGTTTTCTGAGTTCATTCCTCTTTTTCAATGAGCACAAGAAATTATTATTATAAGGAAAATAAAAGAAATAGCAGAAATTCCAGAAACAAGAGTAGGCCAGTAGGGAACTTAGCTTAAATTAGGGTGGCCATTGAGCTTCACCTCAGATCACATTTATTCATTAGTTAATTCACTCATTTCGAAAACATTAGTTGTCCCATGGCACGTGCTGGATTCTGGAAAAATAGCTGTGATTTCAGCCATCAAGGAATTTATATCTTGTGAGTAAGGCAGGTTTATAATCCTTAAAATGAATTGCAAAAGATGATAAATTCTATGAAGAAAAATTTTTTTAAATTCTCTGAGAGAAATAAGGTGAAATATAAATCAGAATGGCAGCTCCAACCTTTAAACATTGGAAGAAATTAAGAACTAACAATGAAGAAAAAAGAGAATAAAAAGAAATAAAGAAGAATAAAGAAAGGTAGGAGAAAAACCAGAAGAGGGAGATTTGAAAAAGAGAAGAAAAGAAAAGGTGCTAAGATAAAAGAAATGTGCAACAATGTTGACAATGTTGGAAAATCAAGTAAGCTAAAAGTAAAGAAGCACCAACATGGTTTTACAACCTGAAATCCATCAGTGAAGCCAGTTTCGGTGAAATCATTGCTATTGGGGCAATTTACAAAGACTGAAGAGTAAATACATGGAAAGTAGATATATATGTATCTTAAGAAGAAAGAGGAGGAGGAGAATGAGAATGAGAAAAAGAAAAGAAGATGAAGACAAAGATGAAGAAGAAGGAGAAGAAGGGGAAGAGGGAAAAAAGAAGGGGAAGGGGAGGGGGAGGAAGAAGAGGAAGAGGAGGAGGAGGAGGAGAAGGAAAGTATGGATGGATATGTTGAGAAGTCCTATAGTAAAGTAAAACATAAATTTGGAGTAAATTCTGCAGGAAAATGTAAAATCACATTTATTTTGGTTTTCTTTTATTTATTTAGTTTTTTTTTTTTAATGGCAGATAATAGAACAGGTTTTAATGCTGCTGGGAATAATTTACCAGAAAAGGAAATATGAAAGATGCAGAAGAGAAAGGACAAGACAGAGCATGAAGAATGTAAAGGCAGATGTAATCCAGAATCTAGTTGGAAGGACTATCTTCTGAGTCAACACATTTGTTATAACAGAAAACAGAATATGCGGGAAAAACACAGTGGAATGCCCTTGCCTGTTTGTTGCAACTTTTTAAATCAAGAATGAGAAAAAAATAGATTCACTAAGAGTGGGGAAGAAGGAAAAAGAAATGAGAGACGTTTTTTAAAAGATTTTATTTATTTATTTGACAGAGAGCGAGTGAGAGAGCATGGAGCAGGGGGAGCTTCAGAGGGAGAAGAAGAAGCAGGATCCCCGCTGAGCAGGGATCCGGATGTGGGGCTGGATCCCAGGACTCTGGCATCATGACCTGAGCCAAAGGCAGACGCTTAACCAACTGAGCCACCCAGACACCCCGAAATGAGAGATCTGAGGAAAGAAGAGAAGGTAGGAAAGAATCATATTGAAATAGGAAAGGAAACTCACTAGGAAAATTTAACTAATGTATAAGGATAAAAACATCAGCTGAAAGCAAGGGATGAGACCAGAGAAACAAGGCTGGATATTGCAGTAGAGTAAAGACGATCAGAAATAGTCACTGCTGAAGACGAAAAAGAGGACTCACAAAACTTTAGACATTGACTTTCCCATTCTAACATAGGATAGGCCAATCAATGATCTACACTGGTAGTTCTCAACCGGGGTAACTTTCCCCTGCCTCCCATAGGTGACATTTGGTAATGTCTAGGGACATTTTCATTGTCACAACTGGGAAAGTCATAGTAGTATCTAGTGGATAGAGGCCAGAAATGGTGCTAAATATCCTGCAATGTGCATGATGCCCTCTGAATTATGTGACCAAGAATTAATTGACCCTGTCAATAGTGTCAAACTTGGGAAACCCTGGTCTAGGGGAAGAGGATTTTAAAATTTAGAATTTCCTGCTACTGTATACTAAGATGTTGAAGAAATTTATCATCTTTAGTAGAGATTTTGGTTTCTTTACAAACCTGTAAGTCAAAAAATTTTTCTTAGTTCCTAACTAAACATTTTCTAAAGCATTTTAGGTTCATTTTATTTTATTATTTCCTCAGAGAATTTGGAAAAGTACTCCCTGACATTTTTTTAAACAATGTTAATAAGTACAACTTGTTAATCACTTTCTGCTTCCTTATTCATATATTTTCCAAAACACAGTTCACTTTTTAATCATAGAGGTATGTTTTGGATACAAAAGCATCCCCATGACAATGACTATGAGCATAGTTTGGCAGTGTCCCAAAGGCATTCAGGAAAAGTGTAAAAGTCTGTGAGAAAGAAAGTAGTTTCATAATGTCAACAGCAAGAAAGAGGGTGTTGTAAATAATGTTGTAAATGTTTTTCTTAGAAGTCTAAATACATATCCCTATAATACAATGTTAGTATTATGGTAAACATTTCTTAAAGTAAGTGTATACTCTATTATATTTGCCAAAGAACCTATAATTCATCTTGGCTTTGAATAGAAGCTATGGTTATGAATCAGCCAAGACCTAAGCACAAAAGGAATAAAATCATACATCGCTACTACGCGGAGAAAATAGTAAAGGGACAGTCTCAGGGGAACGCCTCATCTGAGCTCTGTATATAGGTAGGTCAAACTAACCAACATTTAAATGGGACGTGCATTTAAATGGGACAACTGTCCTATAAATAAGTTTGAGGTTAAAAGGAGATAAAATAAAAATACATACACATTTGCATAAAAAATTATATGCTAAAGCTATCTTACTAATAGCAGTAATTAAATTTATTCCATGAATCACTGGTTTCAAAAAATTTAAAATCACAGTAATCATGCTCAAGGGAGTTAAAGATTTGCAGTTTTCAACAAATACGTAGAAATTTTGGCTCCTTGGGTTCAAGCAAAACAAGGATTATTTTATGTTTTGAAAATTTAGATGATTTTATTGTAAAAACTTATGAACAGCTCATCCCCCCACCAGTCACCACGTGCAACTAAATGGAATAGAAGTAGATTTAAAAAAAAATCAAACTTCAACAGAAACTGAGTTTTTACTCATAAGTGTTTCTATCAATATTTAAATTAAATGCTTTTAAAAATTTGAGATAATTGTATCCTCACATGCAGTTTAAGAAATAATTACAGAAAGAATTTATGTACCTTTGACTCAGTTGCCCCCAATGTAAAGTCTTCCAAAATTATAGTGCAATACAGCCAGGTTACTGGCAATAATACAGTCAAGATACAGAACATTTCTATAATCACAAGTATCACTCATGTTACTCTTCCATAACTACACTCGTTGCCCTCCTGCTTCCATAACTACACTCAATTCCTCCTTAACTCGTGACAATCACTCATCTTTATTTCTAGGATTTTGTAATTTCAAAAATATTATATTAATGGAATCATACAGTATGAAACCTTTGGGAATTGAATTTTTGCACTCAGCATAATTCTCTGGAGATTCATTCCAGGTGAGGCATGTATCAATACTTCATTCATTTTTAATTACTGAGTAATATTCTGTAGTAAGATTATACCAGTTTGTTTAACCATATCCATGTTGAAGGAAATACGGGTTGTTTGCACTTTGGGCTATAATAAACAAACCTGTTATAACATTCAGGTACAGGTATTTGTGTGGACATTAAGTTTTATAGTTTCATGTGTATTCTTTGAAGAAACTGCCAAACTGTTTTCCAGAGTGCCCATCCCACAATATAATGAGGAATGTATGAATAATTCGGTTTCTCTGATTCTGACAGCATTTGATGTTGTCACCATTTTGGTTTTGGTTTTGTTTTTGTTTTTTTGTTTTTATTTTAGTCATTCTGATAGGCATGTAATGATACTTTATTGTGGCTTTAATCTCCATTTCCCTGATGGCTAATGATGTTGAACATGCTTTCATGTGCTTTTTTGCCACCTGTATTTTCACTGTAATGTCTCTTCATGTTTCTTCTCAGTTCCTAACAGATTTTTTTTTTTACTATTGAGTCTTAAGAGTTCTTTATTCTATACATAACCATTTGTCAGAAATATGTAGTTCACAAATATTTTCTTAGTCTGTAACTTGCACTGCCATCCAGCTGTCTTTATAGAGCAAAAGTTAATTTAAATGAAGTCCAACTTGTCCATTTTCCCTTTCGTGGCTCCTGCTCTGGTGTCAAGTCTAGGACTTCTTTGCCTAGATCTAGATTCCAAAGAATTCAATGTTTGTTTGTTTCCTAAGAGTTTCATACTCTTACATTTTACAATTAAGTCTGTGAAATTTTTTTTCTTAATTTTTATGTAAGATGTTAGGTTTTGGATGAGATTTCCTTTTTTCCCCTCTGCTTATGAAAAGCTAGCTTTCCTCCAATGAATTCGTTTTGCAACTTTGTTAAAAATTAGTTGAGCATATTTGTATGGGTCTATTTCTGAGCTCCCCCTTTGTTTCATTGATTTATGTAACTAATCCTCCATCAATACCACATGTCTTGGTCAGTATAGCTACATGATAAGCCTTAAAATCAAGTCAACTGAATTCTACCTACTTCTTAAATTTCAGGGGTGCCTGGGTGGCTCAGTGGGTTAAGCGTCTGCCTTCAGCTCACGTCATGATCTCAGGGTAGGATTGAGTCCCACATCGGGGCCCCTGCTCAGCAGGGAGCCTCCTTCTCCCTCTGCTCCTCCCCCCTCTTGTTCTCTCTCTCTCTTTCTCTCAAATAAATAAATAAATAATCTAAAAATTCTTAATTTTCAAAACAATTTTAGCTATTTTGGTTCCTTTGCTTTTCTATATAAATTTTAGAATAACTGTGTCTATGCCTACAAAACCTTTCACAGGGATTTTCCTAGGAACTGTGCTAAAACCTGCATATCAATTTAGGGAGAATTAAAATCATGACTATACTGAGTTTTCCAACCATGAAGAAGTGGCTCTACATTCATTTAGATCTTCTTTTATTTATCAACATTTTATAGTTTCAACATAGTCCTATACATGTTTTGTTAGACTTATATTGGTTTTTTTTTTTCATTTTTTGAGCAATTGTAAAGTTATTATGTTATAATTGTAATTATAATGTTTCTGTGTCCACCTGTTCATTGCTAGTATATAGAGGTACAGTTGCTATTTCTATCTTGATCTTGTATCATGTTATCTTGATGAATTCACTTATTAGTGCTAGGATTTATTTTTTTTGGTAGATTTTTTGAGATTCTCTAGATAGATGATAATGTCATCTGCAAATAGGAAACATTTTATTTCTATTTTTCCAATAAAAATGCCTTTTCTCTCCCTTTTTAAAATTTTTTGCCTTATTTTGCCATATAGTTGCCTTATTTTTGCCTTATTTTGCCTTATTTCACTGGGTAGAATTTGCCACACTATGTTAAATAAGAGTGGTGAGAATGAACATCCTTACCTTGTTTCTGATCTTAGCAAAAAAGTGTTTTCTTTGGCCTGTTAATATGGTGGGTTACAAGATTGAATTTAAAATAATGAGGCTTGGGGCGCCTGGGTGGCTCAGTCGTTAAGCGTCTGCCTTTGGCTCAGGTCATGATCCCAGGATCCTGGGATCGAGCCCCGCATCGGGCTCCCCGCATCGGGCTCCCCGCATCGGGCTCCCCACATCGGGCTCCCTGCATCGGGCTCCCTGCTCGGCAGGAAGCCTGCTTCTTCTCTCTCACTCCTCCTGCTTGTGTTCCCTCTCTCACTGTGTCTCTCTCTGTCAAATAAATAAATGAAATCTTAAAAATAAATAAATAAATAAATAAAATAATGAGGCTTGCATTCCTAAAATAAACCCCTCTAGGTTTTGAGGTATAATTCTTTTTATACATTACTGAATTCTATTTGATAATGTTTGTTAAGGATTTTTGCATTTATGTTCATGGGGGCTTTCCATCTGTAGTTCTTTTTTCTGCTATATGGTTTTGTATCAGAGCAATACTCTCAACCTAAAATGAATTAGGAGGTGATCTTCTCTTTTCTGAAAGAGATTGTGTAGACTTAGTGATAAATTTTTAATCATTTGGTAGAATATTTCATTTCCAATGAAATTGCCTGAACTTGAATATTTATTTTGGGAATGTTTCCATTGCAGATTTAGTTAATAGCTTAAGAGCTTTCAAATTATTGATTTCATATTGGCTAAGTTATGGGACATCGAGTTTTTAAAGATTTCTCTATTTTATGTAAGTTATTACACTTATGTGTGTAGGATTATTTATATTACCTCATTATCTTTTTGGTATCTGTAGAGATATCCTTTGTTCCATTTCTAATCCTGGTAATTAGTGTCTTCATTTAGTGTCAGTCTTTCTAGAAACTTGTCAATTTTATTAATCTTTTCAAAGAACTAGCTTTTGTTTCATTAAGTTATTTATTTTGTTTTTAATTTAACTGATTTCTTCTTCTCTTTATCACTTCCTTCCTTCTGCTTGCTTTAAGTGTGTTTTATTTTTGATTTTTTGGTTTTTTTGTGAACGCGCCCAATCTCATCTGTAAATTCTTACAGTAGTAACATATTTTTGCTTGAGGCTTTTCCTCTTTTCTAACATATGCATTTAGTGCTATAAACTTCATTCTTAGCAATGCTTTAGCTATGGCCTACACATGTTGACATGTTGTATTTTCATTTTCATTCAGTTCAATATACATTTTTTTAGTAATCCCAGAAAGTTCTTATTTGACTCATGGATTATTTAGAAGTGTATTTTTAGTTGCCAAGTATTTGGATATTTTCCTATAGTCTTCTTTTTTTTTTTTTAAAGAATAAGTGGCTCTACATTTATTAAGCTGATGGACATATAAAAAGCTGAATATTTAACATACACAACTTGATGACCTTGGAAATAATTATAAACCCATGAAAATATCACCACAATGGTACTTTTTGACTAACACCATCCTGTTTTCCCCTCCCACCAGCCCTTGGTAGCCCCATTCTACTCTCTGCTTCTATGAGTTTGACTCTCTTAGATTCTTCATATAAGTAGGATCATGTACTATTTTTTTTCATGTCTGGATTATTTCACTTAGCTTAATGCCCTCCAGATTCATCCATGTTATCACAAATGGCAAGATTTTTTTCTTTTTAAAGGCTGAATAATATTCCATTGTATTTAAATACTACATTTTCTTTATCCATCATCCATCAGTGGACATTTAGATTGCCTCCATGTTTTGGCTATTTGAATGGTGCTATCATGAACATGGAAAGCATATATCTCTTCAAGATTCTGATTTCAATTCTTTTGGATATATACCTAGAAGTGGGACTGCTGAATCATATGGTAGCTCTATCTTTAATTTTTTGAAGAACCTCCATACTGTTTTCCATAGTGGTTGTACCAATTTACATCCCCATGAATACTATATAAGGGTTCCCTTTTCTCCACATTCTTACCAGTGCTTATTAGCTTTTGTTTTGATAGTCATCCTAAAAGGTGTTAGGTGGTACCTCACTGGTGTTTTCATTTGCATTTCCCTGATGATTAGTGATGTTGAGCATATTTTTATATGCCTGACGGCTATTTGTATATGTTCTTTTGCATTTCCCTGATGATTAGTGATGTTGAGCATATTTTTATATGCCTGATGGCTATTTGTATATGTTCTTTGGAAAAATGTCTATTCAGGGTCTTTGCCTATTTTTTTTTAATATTTTATTTATTTATTTGAGAGACAGAGAGAATAAGAGACAGAGAGCATGAGAGGGAGGAGGGTCAGAGGGAGAAGCAGACTCCCTGCCAAGCAGGGAGCCCGATGCGGGACTCGATCCCGGGACTCCAGGATCATGACCTGAGCCGAAGGCAGTCACTTAACCAACTGAGCCACCCAGGCGCCCCATGGTCTTTGCCTATTTTTTAATAAGTTGTTTATTTATTTATTTACTTATTTATTTCTTGTTTTTGAGTTGTAGGAGTTCCTTATATATGCAGGCACCATACTTCCTAATTTCAAAATATAGTTGACCCTTGAACAACACTGGTTTGAATTATGCAGGTCCATTTACAAGCAGATTTTTTTCTATAAATACAGTATAGTACTTAGATGTATTCTCTCTTCCTTACAATTTTCTTAATAACATTTTCTTTCCTCTAGTTTATTTTAAGAATATATTATATAATACCTGTAACATACAAAATATGTGTTAACAGACTGTACGTTATCAGTAAGGCTTCCAATCAATAGTAGGCTATTAGTAGTTAAGTTTTTGGAGAGTCAAAAGTTTTATGTGGATTTTCAATTGTGTGGGGGGTCAGCATTCCTAATTTTTTTTTTATTTGACAGAGAGAGAGAGACAGCGAGAGAGGGAACACAAGCCGAAGGCAGATGCTCGACTGAGCCACCCAGGCGCCCCTCAGCATTCCTAATTCTTGCATTGTTCAAGGATCAACTATAAATTACAAAGCTATAGCAATCAAAAAAGTATGATACTTGAACAAAACAGACATATAGGCCAATAGAAGAGAAAACAAAGGCCAGAAATAGACCCATGAAGGTGTCAAGGATATACAATGGAGAAAGGAGAGTCTATTTAATAAATGGTGCTAAAAAACTTAATACTCACATGCAAAAGAATGAAACTGAACCCTTATCTTACACCATACACAAAAATCACCTCAAAATGGAGTAAAGATTTAAATGTAAGACCTAAAATTGTAAAACACATAGGAGAAAACATAAGGAAACGTCTTCTTGACAATGGCCTTGACAACGATTTCTTGAATATGATACCAAAAGCACAGGCAACAAAAGCAAAACAAACAAACAAAAAAACCCAAATACCATTATATCATTATATCAAACTAAACAGGTTCTGTGTAGCAAGGGAAAAAAAATCAACAAAGTGAAAAGGCAGACTACAGAATAGTAGAAAATATTTGCTATCCATGTATCTGATAAAATATTAATATCCTACTGCTTTTTGTTGTTGATTTCTGCTTTGACTGAAAAATATGTATCCTACTGCTGTTGCATAGAATAGTCTATAAATGTTGATTAGACTCTGTTGGCTGTCAATGATATTGAATTCTCATATAGCTCGCTGATTTGCTGTCTAGAGGTTCTATCAATTATCAAGAATGAAATGTTGAAATATACAATTATAATGGAAGGCTTATGTATTTCTTATTTTAGTTTTATCAGTTTTCACTTCATAAATTTTGCAGCTCTGATGTTTCATGCATATGCATTAAGATTATTGTCTTCTTTGTGGATTAACCCCCTATTATTATATCATTTTACTCCATACTTCAGTAATTTTTTTGCACTGAAGTCTACTTTAGTGGATATTAATATAGCTACTCATTCTTTCTTTAAAGTTTTCATGTTATACATTTTTTTCAATTATTTACTTTCAACCTTCCTATTCTGTTATATTTCAATTGTATTTTTAGGAAACAACATTTAATTTGATCATACTTTTAAGTTCATTCTGGCAACTGTTGCCTTTTGATTGGTGTATTAGATTACTCACTTTAATGTAAGTACTGATAAGTTAGGGCTTAAGTCTACCATTTTATTTTATTTTTAATATTTTATTTATTTATTTATTTATTTATTTATTTATTTATTTATTTATTTATTTGACAGAGAGAGAGAGCACAAGCAGGGGCAGTGGGAAAGGGAGAAGCAGGCTCCCCGCTGAGCAGGGAGCCCAATGCGGTACTCTATCCCAAGACCCTGGGATCATGACTCGAGCTGAAGGCTGATGCTTAACCATCTGAGCCACCCAGGTGCCCCAACCATTTTATTTTTTTTTGTTTTTTGTTTGTAATCTCCTTTTTTTTTTCCTATCTCCCTTCCTTTCTGTGTATTACCTGAACATTTTTTAGAATTCCATTTTGATTTCTCTATAGTGTTTGTGTTTGAGTGTACATTTGTATATCTATTGTATAGCATATTGGTGCTTTCTAGATATTACGTAATATATCCATAACGACATAGTCTACTGGTGTCACCATTTTGCCAACTTGAATCAGATACAGAAATTTTATCTCTCTTTATGTCTTTTACCCACCCTCATTTATAGTATAATTAACATAATTAGGTCCTTTACATACATTTATATTAAATCATGCTATAATTATGCTTCAACTGTCAAATTTAATTTAGAAAATTCAAGAGAAGGAAACCCTATTGAATTTACTTATATATTTTATGCTCTGTTTTTTTTTCCCCTTCCTGATATTTCAAGGTTTTATTTTTTATACTTTCTGTTTATAGAAATTCTTTTAGTCATTCTGTTGGGATAGTTGTGCTGGTGACAAATCCTATTAGCTTCCCTTCATCTAAGAATGTGTTGATTTCCCTTTCATTCCTGAAGGATGTTTTTCCCAGATACAGGTTTCTAATCTGACAGTTCTTTTCTTTCAGCACTTGAAAAGTTTTCTGCATCTTCTTGCCTCATTTTTTTAATGAAAAATCTGCTGTCATTTGCGATAACCTCCCTCCCCCCCTCCACCCCTGGTAAGGTGATGACCTTTTTCTACTGATGCTTTATTTTTTTAATTTGTCTTTAGTTTGGGGAAGTTTGACGATGATGTGTTCTTGGAGTGGATTTCCTTGTGTTTGTCCTATATGACATTCACTCAGCTTCTTGACCTTGCACTTTCATGTCTTTTACCATATTTGGGAAGTTTTTGGCTATCATCTCTTCAAATACCTTTTAAACCCCACTCTCTTTCCTCTCCTTCTGGGATTCCAATGGCATGAATTTTAAGATTTTTTTCTTATACTTCTTAAAAAGTTCCTGAGGCCCTATCTCCCTCCACCCCCAATCTATTTCCTGTATTTCATATTGAGTCATTTCCATTGTTCTGTCTTTAATATTTCTTGACTAGTGGGAAAGATGGTGGAGTAGGAAAACTCCTAAGCTTACTTTGTCCCATGGATACAACTAGATAACACCTGTATCATTGTAAATAACCCAGAAAATGACCCAAAGACCGGCAGAATAGACACTCTACACACTTAGCTGTAGGACTGAAGAGGGTGGGAAAGGTGGAGATGCAGTGAAAGCTAAATGGATCAGCATGACTGTTCAGGAGAGAGAAGGGCTCCATGGGTGCAGAGAACAAACAAACCTCATACCAGGCACTTCAGGCACAGGGAACATGCACAAGGAAGATAAATCCCTATAACATTTGGCAGAAAGAATGTTAGGAGAGAACACAGAAAGTACCCTGCAGATTGGTGCTACTGCATCTCTGGCAAATGCCTTGTCTGACACAACTCAAATCCAAGGTGGCCCCAGACTGGCCCATGAACACCACAGGGACCAAACCCTGCCCACAACAGGCAAAGAGAGCCATTGCATATGACGGTACTGAAGGCATAGTGTTTTATCCACAACAGTAAAACACAGGCAACACACCCAGGAGATTATCACTGAAGTGCCAGGTCCTGGTAAACAGGGTACATTGCACTGCAGGGAACTACAAACTTCTTCTTCATAAGCCACTACTTTCAAGAGAGGGAATGTAGCTGACTTTTCTAACACAGAGAAACACACACAGAAAGTTAGACAAACTGAGGAGACAGAGGAATATGTCCCAAATGAAAGAACAGGACAAAATCACAGCAGGAGAGCTAAATGAAATGGAGATATACTTGATAGAGAATTTAAGTTAATGGTCATAAATATATTCACTGGACTTGAGAAAAGGGTAGAGGACCTCAGTGAGATCCCCAACAAAGAGAGAGAAAACAAAACAGAAATCCAGATCCAGGAATCAGAGAGTCCCCAACAACATGAACCCAAGGAGGTCCACACCAAGAAAATAAAATGACAAAAAACAGTGATAAAGAGAGAATGTTAAAAGCAGTAAAAGAGGAGCACCTGGGTGGTTCAGTTGGTTAAGGGTCCAACTCTCAGGGTTGTGAGTTCAAGCCCATGTTGGGCTCCACACTGGGCGTGGAGCCTAAATAGAAGAAAAAATAAATAAATAAGTCAATAAATATAAAAGCAGCAAGAGAAAAGAGAATAGTTACATACAAGGGAAACCCTATAAGGCAATCAGCTGATTTTTTAGCAGAATCTTTGCTGGCCAGAGGGACTGGCATGATATATACAAAACACTGAAAGAAAAAAACAAAAACAAAAAAAACTGTGGCCAACAAAACTCTACTCAGCAAGGCTATGATTCAGAATAGAAAGACAGATAAAGAGTTTCCCAGACAAACAAAAGTTAAGGGAATTCATGATCACTAAAGCAGCCCTACAAAAAATGTTAAAAATAATTCGAGTAGAAAGGCAAGACCACAAGTAGGAGTAAAAAAAGTAGGAAGCATAAAAGCAGTAAAATTAATTATATCTATAAAAATCAGCCAAGGGATGCACAAAATAAAAAGATGTAAAGTATAACACCATATACCTAAAATGGGGGGGGGGAGAAGAAAAGAATGGGTTAAAACTTAAGCAACAATCAACTGAATATAGACTGCTTAATGCGTAAGATGTTATATACAAAGCTAAAGGTAACCACAAATCAAAAACTAGTAATAGATGTGCAAAAAATAAGGAGAAAGGAATCCAAGTATATCAACTAAAACAGCCAGCAAACCGTAAGAGAAGAGAGCAAGAGAAGAAAGGATCAGAGAACTACAAAAACAAACATAAAACAAGTAAAAAATGGTAATAAGTACATACCTATCAGTAATTACATTGAATGCAAATGGACAAAATAATCAAAAGACATTGAGTGATGGAATCCATTTATCATGCAAATGGATGTGAAAAGAAAGCTAGGGTAGCAATACTTATACAGGACAAAACAGACTTTAAAACAAAGACCGCAACAAGAGACAAAGAAGGACTCTATATAATCACAAAGGGACCAACTCAACAGGAAGATAGAACAACTGTAAAAAATTTATGCACCCAATATGGGAGGATCCAAATACATAAAGAAGCGACTAACAAACATAAAGGAAGTAATCGATAGTAATACAATAATAGTAAGCGACTTTAACACATCATCTACATCAGTGGAGAGATCATCCAAACAGAAAATCAACAAGGAAACAGTGACTTTGAATGACACATTGGACCAATGGACCCAACAGATGTATTCATAACATTCGATCTTAAAATAGCAGAATATACATTCTTTTCAAGTGCCCATGAATAGATCACATATTAGGCCACAAAATAAGGCAACAAATTAAAAAGATTGAAGTCGTACCATGAATCTTTTCTGACTACAACTCTGTGAAACTAGAAATCAACCACAAGAAAAAATCTGGAAAGAACACAAATCCATGGAAGTTAAATAACATGCCACTAAACAATGAATGAATCAACCAAGAAATCAAAGAGGAAATTATAAACACTAAATGGAGACAAATGAAAATGAAAACACAATAGTATAAATTCTATCTGATGCAACAAAAGCTGTTCTAAAAGGGAAGTTTACAGCAATACAGGCCCTACCTCAAAAAGCAATAAAAATCTCACATAAACAACCTAACCTTACATCTAACAGGTTTGGAAAAAGAACAAAACCCAAAGCCACCAGTAGGAAGGAAATAATAAAGATTGGAGCAGAAATGAACAAAAAAGAAAACAAAATACAATATAACAGATCAATAAAACCAGGACCTGGTTCTTTGAAAAGATCCACAAAATTGATAAATCTTTAGCTAGCTTCATTAAAAAAAAAAAAGAAGAAGAGGGAGAGATAGAGGACAGCAAAGTAAAAAATCAACAAAACTAAAAGGCAAACTACTAAATGAATGGGAGAAGATATTTGTAAATTACATACTGGGTTAGGGTTAGTATCTATTATATATATATAGAACTTATACAACTCCACACCAAAAAAACAAAACAAAACAAATAATCCAATTAAAAAATGGCAGAAGATGTTAACAGACATTTCTCCAAAGAAGACATGCATATAGCCAACAGACACATGAGAAGATGCTCAACATCGCTCCTCATCTGGGAAATGCAAATCAAAACCACAATGAGATATCACCCGATACATATCAGAATGGCAAAAAAAAAACAAAAACAAGAAAGAACAAGTGTTGGTGAGGATGTAAAGAAAAGGGAACTCATCATGCACTGTTAGTAGGAATGCAAACTGGTGCAGCCACTGTGAAAAACAGTATGGAGTTTCCTCAAAAAAGTAAAAATAGAATTACTATATGATCCAGTAATTCTACTACTAGATATTTACCCAAAATATACAAAAACACTAATTTGAAAAGATATATGCACCCCTATGTTTATAGTAGCATTATTTACAATAGGCAAATTATGGAAGCAGCCCAAGTGTCCATCATTAGATAAATGGATAAAGAAGTGGTATATACATATATAATGGAATATTACTCAGTCATAAAAAAAGAATGAAATCTTGCTATTTGCAACAACATGGATGGGTCTAGCAGGTATAATATTAAGTGAAAGAAGTTAGAGAAAGACAAATACACATGATTTCACTTATATGTTGAATTTAAGAAACAAAACAAAGAAAGAAAGAAAGAAAGAAAGAAAAAATAAAAGACAAACCAAAAAACAGACTCTTAACTATAGAGAACAAAGTGAGGGTTGCCAGAGGGGAGGTGGGGCGGGGGATGGGTGAAATAGATGAGGTGATTAAAAGTACTCATCATGATGAGCACTGACTAATGTATAGAATTATTGAATCACTATATTGTACAACTGAAACTAATAGAACACTATGTTAACTATACTAGAATTAAAAAAAAAAAAGATTTCTGATTCTTTCTTCTATTCCCCCCACTCTGTGGGAATAAGACCACCTATTGGTTTTTGTTGTTGTTGTAACTATACATTTTACTTCTAAATTTCCATTTGGTTTTCCTTGTATCTTCTATTTCTTAACTGAGACTTCCTATTTACTTGCTAAGATATTTTATTTTTTCATTTGTTTCAAACATATTTGTAATTGTTGAAACATTTATTATGACTGTTTTAATGTCTTTGTCAGGCAATACCAACATTTCTGTTATATAATCGTTGGCATCAATTGATTGTCCTTTGTCAATGACTTGGTGATATTGGTTCTTGGCATGATAAATGAACATTTAGTGGCAATAGTTAATATATTTATAACTGGTAAGTACAACAACAGGACTGGCTCTTAAAAATATACTGCTGACTGATAAAATGTGGGAAACAGATTGCAATACAGTATAAGCCTATTTACATAAAGTAAGAACACATGGAAACAAAAATGTGCTTGCTATAAGAATTTATAAAAATATAATGCTAAACATTAAGCCCATTAGAAATAGCCATGTTGTAATTGAAGAGGATGGGATTTTAAAAATATGGCTTCAAAAGGAACAAATAGGTGGAAAATGAAATATAACTAATTTTGAAAAATGGTTAGGAGTGGCAGTGTAAGGACCTACAATATTCTCATGTACTGCAACTGGATCAGTATTATTTACAATGATAGCTCAAGAAAGCTTGATGTAAACTTATTATTTAGAGATATGAAAGTAACCATCAAGTCTGTGTACTGAAACAAGAACAATTTTTTAAAAATAAAATAAGGAAAGTGGTGGAGAAGACTAAGGCTCATCACTGCTGTTTTTCCTTACAGAGCTTTTGTGGGTTTTTTTTTCATTTTTACCATTTGAATCTATTAATTTTATAGATTTTATTTCAGCAAATTTGATTTAATTTAGTAAATTAATTGATGCTTTCATAACCATGTATCTATTACCTGGAGAGCTGTCTAGTATTTAGTAATGGGCAGGACATTACTAAAAACAAAACCAGAATATTAATTTTATAGGAGGATGTAATTTACTTTAGCAGCTCCAAGGTGCTGTGCTGATACTTAATAAATAATTTAATAATGATTTACTGGGGATCTACTATGCATTGTGCCCCTTTTAGGTCCTGGGGTCACAGCAATGTATCCAAGAGGCAGGGTTCCTGCCTTATTATCAAAACAATAGCCAAGGCTTGAATTATTCAGGTGTTGACCTTCTTTCTGTGGTGTACTAAAGATAACATATCTTACTTAAAAATCCCTATTTATTTTGAATGGATACAATGGATTACCCAGTAAAGACTCGTCATGTGGAACATTTCATTAGGAAAGAACTGTCAATTCTTACACACTAAATGACATTTCATGTTTCACAATCACCTCAATGATTCTGTTTTCCTGCAGTGTTTTATTAGCCAGATGTCATCTTTTAAAGTGCCAGAAAAAAAGGAAACGTAAGGACATAACAAAATGTACTGCAGACTTTTTTTTTTTTTAAAGATTTTATTTATTCATTTGAGACACAGAGATACAGAGAGAGAGCATGAGCAGGGGAGAGGCAGAGGGAGAGGGAGAAGCAGGCTCCCCGCTGAGCCAGGAGCCCAATGCGGGGCTCGATCCTAGGACCCTGGGATCATGACCTGAGCTGAAGGCAGATGCTTAACCATCTGAGCCACCCAGGTGCCCCGTGTACTGCAGACTTTTAAAACAAGTGCAGGTCTTTGTTTAGGTTAACATTAGTATCTGATTTCAGCTCCCAGATTTTGTTGTATGGTTTTTTAATAATTATTTTTCTTTCTTACGTTATCTTCACTGATGTTTTAACAAGGTATATTTACTAAAGGCAAGTTCTCCTATGTAAAACCTACTACAATTAATTTTACTTTAAAACTTTGTTTTCTATGGTGTTATAAAATGACCAATCAAAAGGTTAATAATATAAACTTGAAAAGAAAATCTCTTCTTTGAGATAATGCTTAATGCACCCCCTAAATTTCCCCCCGATAAATATTATTAGATTATTCAAACAATTATATATTATATAATATTTGCAACATTTAAATCAGAAATACACAGGTTATTGTATGGGGATATCAACCTAATCTTGCATAAGTTCCCACTCACAAATCTAGGAATATACCCAAAGGCAGTGTAAGCAACAACTCTGATGACAGCTATTTAGGATTAGTAAAAATTATTTAATTATTATTACTATTAAATAATAAGTTATTGTAATTTAAATTATTAAATTATTTAAATTAGTAAAAATTATTTGAAAATATTTTTTGTTTTTACCAACATGGTAGATTATTTACTAGACCTATATTATTGTGGGAAACAAAAAAAAATGAATAAAATATTTTTTTAAGCATGTAAGCATGGATGAGCAAGCAAGAAATCACAGAAATCTAAGAGAAAAAGAGAAAGGAGGACCTCAGAGGAATGCACAGTTGAACTCTGAGGTTGAGATATTGCTAAAGCAAAGGATCATTTTTCAGTAATTACAGTGACTTAGAGTAAGGAAAACTGGAGGCAAAGCAGAGAGCTTTCCCCAGGTAAGGAGTCTGACAGATTTTCTAGAGCCACCCTCCTCCATCTACCATAAGCTAGGGGCCCAAGAGGGCTAAAACATTAGTGCAATGATCAACTAGTAGTAGTGTAGGAAGTTACTTCCTTAAACTGAAAATGAATATCTACAAACAAACATTGGACCTACTGATAAAATATTGAAAGCATCTCTTGTAGCATCAGAAAAAAAAAGAATAACTAACATCAAAAAATATCTTAACCAGTATAACCATATAGATAAATGTAATGAGATTTATAAACTTTGGGAAAAATTGGTAAATTTGCCATTATTATTTGAATATCTTATCTCATAAAACCTTCAAGAGCATCTATAGAAAACATTTTAGAAATAATAAGAGTTTGGCAAAATTTCGACTTAGGAGATTGGCATGAAAAAATTTCTACACTCCACCAATAACAAATGAGAAAAAGCAATAACATCTCTATGAATAAATCTAACAAAATATGTTCAAGACATTTATGGAAAAAATGATGAAACATTATTAAAGCACAAAATAAATAAACCCTGAAAAAGAGTTTATCATATTTGGATTGGAAGATTCTCTATTAGAAAAGATGTCAATTTTCTTTAAATTAATATGCAATGCAATTTCTTTCAAAATCATAATACGATTTTTATAAGCTCAACAAACTAACCTTAAAATCAATATTCAATATGATATAATTAATATCCAATAACCATGAAGAAAATTGTGAAAAAAGAAAAAAAGGGAAGAATTTTTCTGACTAAAACATAAAGTAATTGAAGACACCATTGTATTTTTTAAAGAGATAGACAAATAGCTCAAAGGAATAAAATAGCCAAAAAACAGACTGAAGCATATATGAGACTTTGATACGCAACTGGGTAAACCTTAAAATCAGAGGAGATAAGACAGTCTCTCTGAAAAACCATGTTGGGCAGTTCCATTTTCATAAGAAAATAAAGTAAAATAATATCTTTATCTCTCCCCTCTTCCCTGTCTCTCCATGCTTAATTGTAGAAACCAATCTTAAATACTATTAAAACTTTTGGAAACAAATATAATGAATCTTATATTAATGGATCTTATTTCTTCAGTGTGGAAAGGGATTTCTAAAACAAGATATAAAAAGTAGAGTAAAATGAGAGATAAGGATATTAATATTCATATCAGATATTATTTTAGAAAAAAAGGCTTAATATTCCCTTGCTACAAAGTATGGTTGCCATGAAAACATGTCTCAAATCACAGATGGCAGGAAGCATAATTGACCAACACCCCCAGATACTGTCATCTGAAATCTGTCACCCAGTTCATGATGAGGCTGTACTTCTCGCAGGCTTCTCCAGCCCATGACTAAGCAGAACAAAATACTAGGGTGATGCATTCTTGAAGACAGTGGACTCCAAGGAGAACTCATGCGGCTTGAGCACTCTCGACCGTTTTTGCCAAAACATTCTTAGAATTTCTCCACAGTCCCAATCCTTTTCCTACTCAACCTTCTTTCTGTCTTACCTCCTCTGAATTAGACCCACCTGCTGGTTTGACAGGTCTCCCAGCCTCTTTGATTCTGTGCCAAGTTTTTCTTCATACTTATTTTCTCCTCTTGTATAGCAAATCTCACTTTTGTTTCTGATTCTCAAAGCACATGAATTAGTACAGTGTGGCAAATACCAAGAAGGAAAAGCAGAGGTTCAAGAAGAATGACAGAAATATTTAACATCTAGACAACTTCTGTCTATAAGATGTAATAGGAAATACATGTGCACAAATGGATCACAGAAGCATGATATGCCTTGCATATTCATGGGAAAAAAACCAACTATCATAAATATAATCACCTGTATCAGCAGATGGCCAACTTAAAAAATGAGTAGGTAGGAAATATTTTCATTTTCTTCCACCAAGTTGCAAAATTGAGAGTGTTATATAATAGGTTCTTAGAAAGCCATTTAAAATGTAACCATTTAAAAATGTAAAATCATTTTAGTTCCAGGCTCAAAGAAGAGGAAGAGGAAGAAGAAGAAGGAGGAGGAGGGGGATAAGTAAAGAGGATGGAGGAAGAGGAAGTAGAGGAGGAAGAAGGAGAAGAGAAAAATACAATGATTTTGCTATGACAACAATTACCTAGATTTTGACTCTGGCTAACCCATGACAAGGGTAAGACTAGTCCAGCCTCTGAATTCAGAACTTTGTTTGTGTACCCCTAAAAAATTTTGAAAAACTGCATCCATTTGTACATGTTTAGGATGACTCTTAAAGTTTTCATCTTAAGTTTAACAAAGGATATAATTACAGCCAAAATTATATTGTACCTGTGTTTTAAGTATGCTTTTATTAAAAATTCAGAGTTGTAGGTTTAGATTATACAATTTATGGAAAATGTATGTCTAAAAACCCAAATAACAAAGCTAATCTTATCTTTCACAAATTCAGACTCACTTCATATCAGCAAAGAAGACTTTCTTTTTTGTTGTAAATATCATGATAAGAATCAGTACCATTAAACCTATCTCAGTTCTGGAGTGTCTGGCTGGCTCAGTTGGAAAAGCGTGCTACTCCTGATGTCAGAGTCATGAGTTCAAGCCCCACGTTGGGTGTAGAGGTTATTTAAATAAATAAAACTTTAAAAAACACCCATCTCAGTTTTGATTTTCAATTCTAAGACATATAAGTATAAAGATGGGTAAATGGATATAGAAATGAGAAGTGGGCACATGGACAGATAATTGCTAGATAGAGAGGCAGGCAGGCACACAGGCAGGAAAGACATTTGCCCCAGAGTTTTTTATACTCTGGAACTGTGCCACAATAGGATGTGGAATGGGTGGGTGAGAGTTAACCCTTTTCCTCTGAAAAGCTGTGGCAGGAGGGTTCTGATGAGAGACTGGTGAGAAAAAGCCACACGGATCTGCTAGGTCATAATAGTTTTGGAAAGGGTACATACAGAATTTCATGATCTGGAAGATAATACCTTCCAGCTCTGCCGAGGTACCCAAAAGTAGGTGATTACCTCCGTGGTTACAAATACCCTAATTTGAAGACCACTAGTCTAAGACCCCAAATGCTCCATTTACAACAGTAATAGTTCAACACAAAAAGTGTT
This sequence comes from Leptonychotes weddellii, assembly GCF_054177405.1. Lineage (NCBI taxonomy): Eukaryota > Metazoa > Chordata > Mammalia > Carnivora > Phocidae > Leptonychotes > Leptonychotes weddellii. The sequence continues at coordinate 58,678,577 of NC_138380.1, forward strand.
TGGTAGTGATGGTAGTATTGGTTTGAATAAATATGTAACTCCAAGCTTACAAATTTAGGAAATTCTGTGACACTGCACACCTGTTGTTACTCTCCCTCATCTGGTTTCAGACTGGACATTTGCATGGCTTGAATTTCTCTGCTATCAGCCTTCTGCAAGGATTAGTCCTTACACTGGGACATGGCAGAGTTCACTCCACTGGCAATGCCTGTGATTTATAGTGACGGCTTACTAATTGCTTAACTTCTTCTCCCTACTTGAAAGCTCCAAGGAGACATGAGACCAGTCTGAGAAAACCATGGGAGGTCAAAAGAAAAATATGATTTCCCACCTCTTATATGGATTTAAACATTCAAATGCAAAGTTAAATTAGGATTTTTTGAAATGAATTTTTCTGCAAAAGTAATCACTGAAAGCATAGTAATATGCTTTCATTATATGTAATACAAGTTATCATATGTGGTTTAAAAAGTAATAAAAATAAATTAGTTCTCACCTGAGTAATATAGCACACTATAAGATGCAAGATGTTTTTCTTCAGTTCTGTTAAAGTTGATATAGCAAGTAACTCTCCTCTGAACATTTACTAAGGACCCCTTCTAATGAAATAAACAGAGTTTAAAACCCTGAAGACCTGGGGGCGCCTGGGTGGCTCAGTCAGTTAAGCATCCAACTCTTAATTTTGGCTCAGGTCATGATCTCAGGGTTGTGAGCCTGAGCCCCACGTCAGGCTCTATGCTGGGCGTGGAGTCTGATTAAGATTCTCTCTCTCCCAGGGTGTCTCGGTGGCTCAGTCAGTTAAATGTCTGCCTTAGGCTCAGGTCATGATCCTAGGGTCCTGGGATCCAACCCTGCATCGGGGGGGGGGGTCCCTGCTCAGCAGGGAACCTGCTTCTCCCTCTCCCTCTGCAGCTCCCCCTACTTGTGTGCTCTCTCTCTCTCAAATAAATAAATGAAATCTTTAAAGAACAATTCTCTCTCCCTCTCTCTCTGCTCCTCCCCCCTCAAAAAAAGTAAAGTTTATAAAACCCTAAAGACCTGAATATGAGTGAAAAATACCAGAAAAAAACATTGTTGGAGTTACAATGTACAAAGTAACAAAATGTTTTGATAAAACCTACCAGTAAATGTGATAGAACATGAGTAGAGGACTCCCCAGTCTCATGAGCTGAAACATCATTTTACAATGGGATTGATGCTTCTCTAACAATGCAGTTTGCAGGAAGTACCCCAAACAAACACACCAGATACCACTACTGGTTCAAGGACAGTCAAATAGGTAAGCGTAAGGCTATTCATGGTCTAATTTCTTACTTTTAAAAATAAATTGTGGGAACACACACACACACACACACGTGTAATTCACCTCTTTTATACAATCTAATCTTCAGTACTTACTAAGCATTATATACATGCCGTATCATATTTAAGTACCCACTGTGTGTGTACATTTTTATGTACTCTTAGAAAACATGCTCTTCTTGTTTTACTCACGTGAATTCAGGTTAACATATATTCTAATAGGACAGCTTATAAAGAAATTCCTAGCAGAAAATAGCTATTTTCACCTTTGTATATTTTAAAAGGCATGCCTGAATGGTTTACTGAGATATAAAAGTACATAAAAGCTTTATTAGTGTTTTATTAAGGGACTAGATGCATAAAAAATAAGTGACTTCCCTGGTGCTACTCTATAACTAAAAGTGATCTCCCCGGTAATAAATGATCTCTCTGCTCCTTTTGTGGCCTTGCTTCTCAGTCTTTGATTACAACCAACCACTTGGGATTGCATTGCAATCAGCACAACACAGATTCTGGTCCAATCTGTTTCTAAAAGACTTTGCCTTTTTAGTGAAGAACTTACACAGGAGATCTTGTCGTTTTGGTCCCTTTAAAGTTCTCCACTCCTGGTTGAATTTGTGTCTCTGGAAAATGGGCATTTTGGAATGCTTCCTTGGACCAGGCAATGCCTGGGGAAAGATTATTTGGAATGGGACTTCTCTAGAGACTTGATACATCAATCTGCATGCGACACATTAAGCAATGCTGTTCAGAATGTCCACACACACACACAACTAGAAATTATTAATGCATGAAAAATGGAAAATAGGTTCAATAGAAAGAGTCCCTTATCTAACAAATGATGTACATTAAAATCCTACAAATCTTAACAGGACTGGTTTATTAGAGAACAGTTGCTTTGCTTCTGGAATCATTGTTTCAGAGGCAAAGTGTATCTCATTTCGCTTGCGATTTTATAATGAGATTCAAACCAACATTAAAGAGTGGCATATTTGTTTTCTGAAGGATATTCCCCAGGCATGCCCAAAGCCAGGCTGGCTTCCTGTCTATGCCATTGTTTGCACATTTTGTAAATATCACTTGAGTTTTTCTGTATCCTATCATAAACTCCCAAATTCCAAATGACCTCCCAAATATACCGTATCAAAAATGCTGCTTTAATATCTTGGAAGACACACTTTGGGGATTAAAAAAACAACTCTCTTCAACAAAGGTCACCTAAACACCATCTTCAAAAAGGGAAGACATTTCTACTGTCTATTCTATCTCCATTTTGATTGTAGGCTGCCTGCTGCCTACTTTGCATTCTGTTCTCTAAAAGGCTTATTAATGGGGTCTAGAGGGAGGCTGTCAGAAATGGCAGACTGAATCAAGGGATTTTCCTTCAACATCCAAATGACACACTGAAGCTGGAGAATTAAACAGATGACTAACCAGTGCCCTTTTGTCTGAAGATGAAGGTGGGATTGCCAACTTGCAAACCAATGACTGACATTTGGGTGGATTAAACCATCCTGCTATTGTACTGCTAGTTTATAATCACTACTGCTTTCTTGATCTCAAGTGCCTCAGCAAAAGCCTCCTCAGTTCTTAGAGTCATGTTTGTAGAAACCCTCAGCTGAGCTTTTGCTTTAAACATTTATCTACCAAGAAGCAGTGTTCTGACACTAACTGAGAAGAAGCGTTGGCTTCTAGGTATTTAATTAAAACATTAAGGGAAAAAGCTTTCATGTCAACATTCACAAGTACTTTCCTATAGCTGAGGGTTGCTGTAATTGAGTTTCCCTGCAAATGCATTCCTCCCCTCCGCAGCCTTCTCTGAGAGCAGCAATAGCTTGAGGTTCACTTTGCTTCATGCTGTTAGTTGTGGCTTTGAGACTTTGCCCCATGCTGTCACTTTCCTGATTTTCTCAATCTGGTTGTTAGCTTTAATTTCTAAAATCAAGATTGGATGGCAACAAGGGGCTTTAATGAAGAGTGAAAAAGTCATTTGTTAAACAGCATTAAGAATTCTTATTTGCACTGCTGTATAATGTGGTCAAGCCAAATGCTTTCTGCTTTTATGAATCATCCAATTTCCTTTGCCACATAATTAATGTTAATAAGGAGAAGGCATTGTATAGGAACTAAGTTCATCATAATGGATGCTGGCTCTAGGTGTAGGTTCCTGGGGTGCCACCATTTTCATTTTGAGGTACTCTGAGAACCATTTATTGTAAGGAAGGACACGGAGAACAAATCATACATGGTCATTTGATTGTTGACGGAGTTCATATAATAGAAGTACTTAGTTTTCCTTAAAAGTTGCATTTTTCAGTGAAAAGATAGTAAAAAGATATCTAGTAATGCCATATTAGTGCACCTTTCTGAAAAGTATCATTTCTAAAAGCACATTTTTAAGCTACTCTGTGCCTTGGACCATTGAATGTAATAAAGGGAGATTGCCCATGCAATTCTCTTCAATGCATCAAGTCAATTGAGAGAAGAAGCTTTATTCTCCTTTCATAAAATGGAAAGGTTAGATTTCACAAAACATCTTGAACCAATCAAGATGGTAGCAGCCAAGTGTTGCAGGAAAGATGCAAAAGTAGTTATGGCATCTCTATTAAACTCATGTTCTACATTCAAATGTAAAACATTTATGGGGTGCAGGATATTTGAAAGAGTTCACTCTTTTAAACATCACATGGCTACATTTTTACTTCAACCTCATAATTTAGAATAGTCAGCTTTACCTAATTGATATGAACAAGTTGACATGTCAATTAAACAAGTACCTGCTGAGGACTTGTTCAATTGGTAGCACTGCACTAATAAGAAGTGGAAATACACCAAAAAATGTAAATATACCAAAAAATCACATAAAGTCCAACTATGGGAACTATTTTTTCTTAAAAGAGAAAAATATTTTTTGAAAACTTAAATAAAAATGCAGGCCATGTGTATGTACTAAAGTAAGCACTGTGGTCAATAAAGTAACAGCATTATAGCAGGCGAAATGCAGATACAGTGGTATGCCAGGCTGCATTCCTCTTAGTTTCTGCAGTCCTTCTAGTTCATGCAATAAGTAGAGTCCTCGGCCAGTTCAAAACTTGAACAAGTAAGAATCAAGTCTGCCTTGACTATAGTAACACTCTGACCGGTTCCCTGGCATTTCCTTTGGTATCTGAGTCCCTGCCTCATTGGACTGCCATTTACTTGATTTCTAAAATTGCTTTCCTACCAGACTCTCCTTGGTCTTGACCTGAATCCTGTTCTTAAGGCAGACACTTTTCTATGTTTTGTACAGCCATGATAATGGCAAATACCTGCCTACCTCCTTCAGCATTCTTCTCACTTGTCAGGATTCTTGCCTACTTTTTTGCCTTATTTTCCTGTGTCCTCCTACCCACTTGGATGTCTGTTTATTGCTTACTGATACATGTCTTAGTGAGTGTCAAACCTACCTGACTTACTACCAATAAAATCTATAATGAGTATGACCTATTCCCCACAATACATGTTTATTTTGGTCCATCACACTGTCAATTTATCTGAAAAGGGCAATCTATAGTATATGCCTTCCAATATATTATCCTTCAGTGCTTTCCCCCTAGGACAGGACATGAAACAGAACCACTTGGGATAAAAAAAGTTTCAGTGAGAGCATTTTGCTTGACATTATTCTATCTGTTCTCAAGGAAAGTAAATTTCCCTGTGGCTTACCCACTTCAACACCAGTCTGTCTATTAACTACCATTCTTGACATCTATCCCATTATCTAGCCACTTGTCTGTACTTACTTATTTTTGGCTATTAAACTATCCCTTTAGAATTCAGTGCAATTCAACAAACACTGATTAAACACCTACCATGTGCAGGCACCATGCTAAGTGCTGGAAATACAAAGATGAAAGTATTGTCCTTGATTCTGCAAAAGTTCTCATTTAATGAATACAGCCCTATCAAATCTGGAATTAACTCACTTACTACTCTCTTGATCTTGGCAACCACTTTTGCTCCCACACCAGTGGCAAACTGACACCTTCACTAGTAAATAACCAACATATGATTCAACTTTCAAAAAGGAAATTCCAGACTCCTTTCTTGAGTATTTCCATGATGAATTCCCTGTGCAAGAGCTTGGAATATTAAGATTCATTTTAATCAGCTAGTGGGAATGATATTTAGAGATTATGAAACTGATACAAAAGCTAAGTACAACATAATACTCACTTATTTTAAGCAAATTTTTATTGTCCTATACAACGTAAGACTGTACTACTCAAAGACACCCAACTGAATAAAGACCCAGGAGATGAAATCTAGTGTGTATTCTGCTCTCCACTATATGCACCCTGGCTGTAACTGCATCTGACCAGAAAGGGCATTTTTTTCTAATTTATCTACCAATAACTTGTTTCTTAATTTGTCCAAAGAGGCGTAAAAGCAAACAGTACACGAAGCCTAATGACTACTGCTTAGTTCTTTAGTATTCTTAACAGTCAAAAATTCTCAAAAAGATGATTTACATTTGCTGTCTCCATGTCCTCATTTCCTATTCATTCATAACCCACTCCATTCTGGGTTCTATGCCCATCACTTGACCGAAATTACAAGTCCCATCATTGGTCTTTATGTTGCAAGATTTAATGGACACTCTTCTATGTGGACCTAACTTAAAATATTGCCACTGGGGATGGTTAGCCATTCTTTCAAAAAAAAAAAAAAAAAAGTTCTCACTTTAATCTGGGAGGCCATATTCTCCTGGTTTTTCCTTCTATCTCCCTGACTGCCCTTTCTCAGTCTCCTTGTTGGCTAATTTCCCTCCACTTATACTCAAAATATTTTACACATTTAGTAATCCATATTGAGTGCTCTTCTTTCCCCCATTTTCTCCATGTACACTATTCTCCATAGGTATATCAGTTCTGTGGGTTTTTTAAGTAGCATCAACATGTTCCCAATTTATATTCCAAATTTAAAACTGTAGTTATAGAGTTCCAAAGTTATATATCTAAGCAAGGCCTCTCCTCTGACTCTATTCTCCCCATCTCCAACTAATTAGGCATATAGCAAGTGAAGACTGTTCCCATTTTCTAGGGTCATCAGTGCCATCCTCTGGGGTAAGAGAATCTCCACTCCCTCTGTGCTGATACAATGTAAGGTTTCAAAGAGATCAGCAAAGCACTCATGCAGAAACTGTTGGAGACTTTGCTAAATTAAAATACCCCACCTAGATCTGTATTTTGTCTTTATTGCTCATATGATCTTCTTCACAAAATGGTTTTCAGTGTAGTTAAGTTTCTTCATTTCACTACCTTTTTTGAAGGTCCAAGATATCAGGAAATACTTGTCATCCACATTTGTCTTTTCTATATGCTCTACAATACTTATAAGAACGGTGGATCTCAACTGTTATTGAACATCGGAAATCCTATGAAGCTTTAAAAAAATCAGAGCATTATCTCACCCCCCAAAACTCTGATGTACTAAGTCTAAAGTGGCAGTCATGCATCCCTATTATTAAGGTTTCATCTTAAATGTTCTCAATGGATGAATGGAGTAAGAAAATCATAGAATATTATACAACCTTAAAAAAGAAGGGACTCATGCCACTTGTGACAATATGGATAAATCTGGAGGACATTATGTTAGGTGAAATAAGTCAGACACAGAAAGACAAATAACACATGGTTCCACTTATATGAGATATCTAAAATAGTCACACTTACAGATGCAGAGAATAGAATGGTGGTTACCAGCTGCTAGGGGGTGGAAGAAATGGGAAGATGTTGGTCAATAAATATAAAGTTTGAATTATACAAGGTGAATAAGTTTTAGCAATCTAATGTGTGGCAATATGATTATAGTTAACAATACTGTACTGTATATTTAAGTTTGCTAAGAGGGTAGATCTTAAATATTCTTACCACACACACACACACACACACACACACACAAAATAAAGGAAATGGTAATGGTGTGAGGTGATGGATATGTTTATTTGTGTGAGATATATACGTGTATTATATATATATAGTCTGAGATATTTATACTCACACATTATATATATATATATATATATTACATATATAATGAAACAATCACCACAATAACCATCATATCTAGTTTCCTAGATGATTTAGGATACAGCCAGAGTTGCCAAGCCCTGGAGTAGAAGAGTTAGAAGAGTAGATGCTCAAAAACATTTATTGAATAAACCAATCAATATTTTTCAACAGTCACAGTAAAATAATTAATCACATTAGTATTATTTAAACAGTTGCCTTTTTTCCAAAGCACAAAATAAGTAAGTGTTGATGTACTTGGCAAAAGACCATAGACCTCAGTACTATTTTGAAAAAAAAAAAAAAAGAAACAGAAAAGTCTTTGCGGTTTTTTTTCCAACAAACATAAACAGGCTGTGATTGCAGTATCCAAAATTAATAACAAGTACAAAACCCACTTAATGGGAGACCAATTGATTTGGGGTCCTTTTCATTTAGAAGTAGGCATAAATTAACTTACATGATATTGTGCCAATAAATAAGGTGGTAATTTTGATCTAAAATGTAATTACTTTTAGCCTAGGAAAGCTTACCCTAAAAAAGGAGATCAATATTGTTTGTATGATAGAAAAGGAAAAGTATATTTTAATTCATTTACTCAATGTATTCATTCTAAAATATTTAACATGAATTTTGTAAACATCTTAGGTAGAGGAAATCTCAGAAGACATGGGAATAATTTGATGAAAATAGATTTATTTTTCTCAGCTACCTCTGAACTATGTCATTGTTAACTCTTACTTTTAACCCTAATTGAAGAGATCTATGTGAATTCCCTGTATAAAGTGATTTTTTTCATTCAATAGTGACATACATCACCTCCCTTGAAGAATTAATTAACCCAAAAAGGTAGACTGAAAAGAATCTACCATAATTTACATGTGTAATGTAATTCCCTAGGATGCAATTTTGTACCAGAAAATAGGTAATTTCCTTATTACTGTGAATTACTATGAATTTTAATAGCCAAAGAAATCATGAGTTGTTTCGAATCTTATTTGGAAGAAAGCTCCCTAGGAGTTACTACTGCCCTGCCATATGCCAAATATCACTCCATTTCCCGATGTACACAGGGAGTGCTTTACTGTTTGTTAATAGTATTGCTCTTAATTGTTGATATTGATCCTAGTACAGCAAATAGAAATTAGAGACAAGAACTTCTGAACAACGCTTGAAGAAAACTGGGGCAACAGTAGGAAGGTATTAGTGTCCATTTCTTACCTGCTCCCACCTTATAGGTTTCCTTTCCAGATGACTAGAACCCTGGTGTTACCAAAAGGTTGAGACATCTACTCCAGAAAAAAACATATATAAAGCCCTTTTTTTTATTATCTTGCCCTTCAAAATGTCTGAAATATATCTGTTGTAGGAGTCATAAATCTCAATTTATTATTTAAAAAGTTCACTTCCTTTCTGTTTTTTTCCCTTTTTTGTTTACTGTTTTTCATTATTTCCTCAACCGAAATTATATTAGAATTTTTAAATTTTTAATGGTTAATAGATTAAATTAGTCAATAAAAATAGAAAAGTACCAACATATAACAACAGGTGTTTTAAAATACAGGCCATTCAGTCTGTGAAGTTGTACATGCATAAATGTACACACACACACACACACACACTCACTCACTCACACCATGCAAGAGTCCCCAAATATTCAAAATTTTGGCATTTTTCAGAACTATATTACCCATATTAGAATCCAAGAGTCTAATAATCTTGATGTCAGTAGTTTGAAATTCTAGTCACATATGAGATTTGTTAAAATAGCTATTCTTTTTAAATATTTTCCTCAAAAAGAGGTTTTACTTTTAGGGTTTAGAAATGGATTCCTGTGCCCACAATGACTATAAAGGGCACGCTGAAAAGCATATCCCAGTGGAAACCCCTTTGCCTGATAGGGACTGCCTAAATGTTTAATGACATTAGCTCCTTGCAAACGACATTCATTTCCTGCATATGCAAATTTTCTTAATGTGAACCCCCCCATAACAGGTAGAATGTATAAAGTTAATGAAGCCATGTAATTACAATCACTATGGTGACTGCAGTCCCCTGAGAACAATAATGCGATAATATACATGAGTTTTGACTTTCTTTGGAAACAACAGCTTATAATTTGAAAATAGTAAAATATTTTCATTATCGTCCTCTAACTCCTAAGGCAAAAGCAGGTACAAATAGACTATGTTCTTTATTAACTGAAAATAAAATGATAAGAGAAAGCAAAAATACAATGTTAGTAATTGTTTATTTTCAATTTTCAATGCCTTCATTTGGCTTCATTTTAAAGCCTTTTTTTTTTTCCATTTAATCAGGAAAACGCCAAGGCCTTTGGAGTCAGATTATTTTTCTTAAATCCTGATCTTGTGAATCCCAGGGAGGCTACGTAACTAGTGTTTATTGTTATTGTGGTAAGATGACATGACTAGTAATTTTCAATGGGATAACAAAGTCCTCAAATATTTCTTAGTGATTTGAGAAGCCTGGGAGGGGGAGTGAAAGGATGATTCTTAGGAATCCTTGCTGTGTTGATTTGTTTTCATTATAACTATTTCATGTTTTCTGAAAGAACAGGAAGCAAATACATAACACAGTAGAAAGTCTACAACTTCGTCCCTGTAGGCTTGTTCTGAGCAACTGCGAAGTCCCTATTCAACCAAAGTGAGGATGATCATATATGGTGAAGTTTATTAATAGCTCAGGAGGTTTTTGGGGAGTATCAGATACACCAATACCTAAATTTGTTTTGGTTATCTCACATCTCTGTCCTTTTATTTCTCCAAATACCAAAGAAAGTGTAATCTCTGTTCTTTATTATCACTCAGGACAAAATGTTACATGAGGTATCTCCTATGAAGACACTGAATCAAACCATCCACCTAGACCATCATATAATGTTTATGAATATGGCCCACAACTGAACTCCCTTTACACACCTCCCAGTCAATCACACTTACTATGACTCTCATTCAGTCACTTAAAATAGAGGGCCTTTCTTAATCAAGCAGCTGGTTGTGGGTAAGAGCTGGTGGCACACAAACATACACTGAAAATTTTGTGTCTCAAATAGATGAGAAATATAGTCCCCTGCAAAATGAAAACTAACAAAGTAAGATTCAGCTTTATACAATTACACATTTTAAAAATTAACCATTTGAAACTGTTTGGGGAACACTAATTGATTTTCTTAATCTTCCAAATGAAATTCAATACAACCCATTAGAGATGGAACTAGTCATAGTCAAGCACTGAAAATTTTATGTATATATATTATATGAATATATATGTTGTTGCTTATCTTTTTTAAATTAATAAACTTCATCTCTCAGAGCAGTTTTAGGTTCACAGTAAAATTTACCAGAAAGTACAGAAATCCCATATACTCCCTTGCCACCCCCATAAACATATACACAATCCCACCGACTATGAACATTTCACCCCTCAGTGGTACATTGATTAGAATCAATGAACCTATGGGTGCCTGGGTGGCTCAGTCGTTAAGCGTCTGCCTTCGGCTCAGGTCATGATCCCAGGGTCCTGAGATCGAGTCCCACATCGGGCTCCTTGCTCAGCGGGAAGCCTGCTTCTTCCTCTCCCACTCCCTCTGCTTGTGTTCCTGCTCTCGCTATCTCTCTCTCTGTCAAATAAATAAACAAAAAATCTTTAAAAAAAAAAAAAGAATCAATGAACCTACATTGACACACTATTATCATCCACAGTCCATAATTCACATTAGGGCTCACTCTTGGTATTATACACTCTTTCAGTTTTTGATAAATGTCTAATGACATCTACACACCATTGTAGTACCATACAGAATAGTTTCACTGCCCTAAAAACCCTCTGTGCTCCACCTATTCATCCCTCTCTCCCTTGAACCCCTGGCAACTCCTGCTTTTTTTACTGTCTCCATAGTTTTGCCTTTTCCAGAATGCCTTATATTTGGAATCATAAGTGTATAGCCTTTCTAGATTGGCTTCTTTCACTTAATAATACACACTTGAGTTTATTCCACAACTTTTCATGGCTTGATGCATCCTTTCTTCTTTAGCACTGAATAATATTCCATTATTTGGATGTACCACAGTGATGTAGCTATTCACATACTGAAGGATTTTGATTGCTTCCATTTTGGCAATTACAAATAATACTGCTTTCAAATTTTGTGTGCAGGTTTTTGTGTGGACATGTCTTCAATTCATTTGGGTAAATACCAAGGAGTGAATAATATATATTTTGACTTGTCTAATACATTTCCATGATGGTAAATTTTCATGAATTGGCCTCTGGGTCAGAACAGTAGACTCAGGAGATGGAATCTGTGGATTTAGACGAATGTTCAAAGGCAAAAAAAAAAAAATGTTTTTAATTGCTTTTGGCTAATGCACTAATTATCCAAAGAAAATGTGTGAAAACATTTAGAAAATGAGAAGTAGCTATAGAGATGTCATCTGGACATGTAATTAATACATTTATTTGAATAGTCTCTACCATATTCCTATGGAGAGAAGATAAGTACAAAGACTCTGAATTTCTATGAAATCTGAAATTAAGGTTAAAAATGAAATAACTAGAGTACACTAGATATTTTATATTAAACTGGTCAATTCAATATGATATTTTTTCTGATAGTGATGCTAAAGGAAATATATATATATATCTTATATCTCCTGGTGTTTATGAAAGATTTAAACTTCAAAAATTAGAGAAATTTTTTAAGTATTCCGCCTTGACCCTGACATTAGATGCTGTTTTGTTTATACTGGTGGCAGGTAAGCAATGAAATGGTTAAACATCATCAGGCATATATTTGGGGTCTCTACTACCACCTCCATCTCCTATGTTTAAAACATGCTCTAATCAGTTTTTGCCTCCAAAATTCCATCAAACTTGTTTCTGTCAATGTCACCAGTGACCTTCACATTACTAAATTTAATGTTGATTTCTTAGTTCTCATTCTATTTCATCTGCTGCACTGGACACAGTTATTCACTTCTGTCATCTTGCTTTGCTTTCTTATAAGGCACTATACTCTCTTAGTTCTTCTTCTACCTCACCACTGCTTCTCCTCAGTGTGCTTGGCAGGATCCTCCTCATCTATGGTATAGCACGAGGATCAGTCTTTGGTCTTCTTTTCTATCTGCACTCACTTCCTTGGTGATATTTCCTGTCTCAGGCCCTCACTTATCCCACATATGTCATTTCCAGTTTTATAGCTCCAGCCAAGACCTCTCTCCTGAACTCTGTAAATATTTATTGAATTAACAAGAGTATGTAATTAAAGTAATGGGTATTTGTAGAATAGTCATGCAAAGCTTTAAAGAGCAGATGACAATGATCAAGAAAAAACAAGTGTTGGCAAGGATGTAGGAAAAAAAGGAACCCTCATGCACTGAGTTTTTGGAAATGTAAACTGATGCAACCACTGTGGAAAACAGTATGGAATTTTCTCAAAAAATTAAAAAATAGAAATGCCATATGCCATACGATCCAATAATTCCACCAGTGGATATTTACCTCTCAAAATGAAAACACTAATTCAAAAAGATATGCATCCCTATGTTTATTACAGCATTATTTACAATAGCCAAGATATGAAAGCAATCTAAGTGTCTAGTGATAGATGAATGGATGAAGAAGATGTGTAACCACAATGCAATGTCACAAAGTCAAAAAAAAAAAAAAGAGAGAGAGAGAGAGATCTTGCCATTTGGGACAACATGGATGGACCTAGAGTGTATTATATTAAGTGAAATAAGTCAGACAGAGAAAGGCATATACCATATGATTTCACTTCTATGTGGGATCTAAAACAAAACAAACAGAAACAAACTCATGAATTTGGAGAACAAAATGGTGGTTGTGGTGGGGGGTGGTGAGGGGAAGGGCAAAATAGGTGAAGGGCAGGAAGAGGTACAAACTTATAAATAAGTCATGGAGATGAAAAAAAGAGAGAGAGAGAAGATAGCACATCTCCTTATACCAAGTTAAACTTGGTTGCATGGAACCAAAAAACAACCTCAAATTTATTGTAGAAATGTCTCCATTACCACAGGTGAGGTATCTGCAACAGCCTAAAGTTTATTATTCCTTACTTATATCCAATAGAGAGAAAAGCTTATCTCTTTTTCAACCTTCTGACCAAAAGAACCAGGATTCTTTCTGAGTAGATCATTTTATATCATGTGCTCATCTCTGAACCAATTGCTATGGCAACTGAGATGGAATTAATAGTGGACCAGTTAGAGTCCACTTCTAACACCAACATTGAGAGTTTCATAAACAGAGAAGGAAGCATGCAAAGAGTAAAGGAACAGCATGAAGCTTGAAAATGTCTACATTTTGAGGGATTGGTTAACTATCAGTGTGGCTGGTACATAAATTGCATGAAAGTTTGCAGTGAAGCTGAAAACAGTTTAGCACAGGCACAGAAAGAAACAAAAGCATATTATTTTAAAAGGACAAGTTACCATGCTCAAAGTGTCTTTCCTTTCTTTGTCTGGGAACTCAAAATCATTAGCCCTAAAGATGTGATGAAGATCAAATATTCCATGATGCACCTTGAGTGGATATGTGTGCTAACAATTTGATTTATTAAGACTAATTGTTTTGTAATGATCACTTAAAGTTTTACAAGATTTTAAGCTCATTAGGAATATATGATTAAATTTTTAAGTCCACAAGATGTTGATTGAATAAAATCAAAATAAAATATTGTTATTGGGAGGTCCAAAGGTGGTTGGACCCTTGGTAGTCTCCTCAAAAAATATGTTTGAGGGTGCTGGATGATAGACATTGGGGAGGGTGTGTGCTATGGTGAGCACTGTGAATTGTGTTAGACTGATGAATCACAGACCTGTACCTCTGAAACAAATAATATATTATATGTTAAAAAAAAAAAGATAGTAGGAAGGGAAAAATGAAGGAGGGGAAATCGGAGCAGGAGACAAACCATGAGAGACTATGGACTCTGAGAAACAAACTAAGGGTTTTAAAAGGGAAGGGAGGTGGGGGGATGGGTTAGCCCAGTGATGGGTATTAAGGAGGGCACTTATTAAATGGAGCACTGGGTGTTATACGCAAACAATGAACTAAACTAACATCAAAAACTAATGATGTATGGTGACCTACATAACGTAATAAAATAAAATTTAAAAAAATATGTCTGAAACTCCATTTATTAGGATTTTATGAACCAATATCCCCATGAGGTAATAATGCCGATGTCTCACTAATAGAACTTCCATATTTGGAGCTTTACATTTTGGTTGAAACTTTCAATAAAAGTTTCAAAATAAGTACTATATTTTCACTTTTAGCAAAACTGGAAATTATCCTAATAACTGTCATGACTATGACCTGGATTTCTGTTCATTATACACTTATGGATGAAATAAATGGTCAACAAGCTTGTAATTTTTACTACTCCTGATTTGCAACAGCAATAATCCAGAAGCCAGCAATAACATTGTTATGTTATTGATAATTCCACATTGTTTGAATGATAAATACATACATTGTTTCCTGTTCAAAAAGATGTTACAGATTTGAACCCACCTTCTTGTTTCAGAGACATACCATTCTCCACTAAAAGGAAATCCACAAGTATGCCTATGATTCATTTTATACTTTAGCCATTTCTTTCTTTATTTCTGTTTCCTCAATATATTTGTAACTGAAAATAGTGGCAACTACAACCCCCATCCCAAACATGAAATAAATGTGTGCATTATTTTTGCACACTTATTCAGTGGATCAGCATAGGAAAAGGGAACTGCACCTCACTGTTTTGGGCCTTGGGAATTTGTTTGGGTTACATTTGTAATTGAAGATCAGGATAGCTTATATCCAGAAAGCCCAAGCAGCATCAAGTATCCTTCAATAATTGATAAAATGTTCAGCCTCCATTCTTTCTTTATTATAGTCATTCAATGGTAAACCATTGCTGTAAATTCTATCACAGGATCTCTCCTTCCCTGTACTATGATTATGTAGAAAGGAGCTCTGAGATTCCCTTGTCAAATTTATCGCTGAGTAAGTGCTCCTATTCTGTTTTATTTCAATGTATGACTCCCCAACCACTTAATGCATTTCAATAAAAATATTTATTTTACTATTTCAATAGCAGACTAGCTCTATGATGTTTCTGGCTGTTCACAATCTGAATAGCATTGAAAACACTATAATGTTACTATTTGTCATTTATAAGCTAACTATCATTTGCACAACACAGTACTATGACATGATAAAACTGGTCCTTAGAAAACTGTTAGACACCTGAGAGCAAGCTAATATTGCCTGGGAATGGAGTACATTAAGAGTTAAATGACCAAGAACTACTTGGAAAGAGAATTCCCTAATTCTCTCTGCCTTATTGAAGGGAGGATCAGGTGCATATACTTGAAAGAATTATCAACTAGGAAAAGCCTGCAAATACAAATTTAAATTGTATATGCAGACACCAGTTAAAAGTAGAGGAGGAAACACTGTAAAACTGGGTGACTACAGATATTCCCACACTTCCTTCAGCTACCTACTGCAGCTTTTAGTTGTGATTAAGAAGGTTGTCCAAAATATTTGCTTTAGCTTCCTTCCTCCCTGCCAGCCCCTTCTCACTCTCTCTGGCCTCCCTCCTAACTTCCCTGCTTTCTTCTTTCTTTGATTATCATGATATCAGAAAAGTCAGTAGCAAAGCGTGGGTGTTTTGTTTTTCAAGGTAAAATTTACACTTTGTATTTAAAATGTATGGAAAATATACTTTCTACTTTGATGCCTCCTATCTACTTGTGGAAAGCCTACCATCTCTCTCCTATTGGTTAATTACAAAATTAACATGTTTTCATGGAAAAATTCAAACATAAAACAAACACCATGCCACTTATTCCAAGGAATTCTCTAGCAATCCTTTGGGCAGAATTACTTTCTTCTTTCTCTGAAAGCCGACAGCTCATTTTATGATCCTCCTTTCATTTCAATCCATATAATAATCATGTAAATTTCTATCTACTATTCTAGAATGCAGACTAAGACCATGTCTTACTAGTCACTGATGGCCCACAATACATAACATATAAATAAATACTGATTTTTTAAAAATTCAGTGGCTTTATATATTCCTTAACATATTTACATCATGTCTCCAAAATTACAGGGAGCCTCCCTTAAAAACAACATAATGGGAAGCTGGAAAAGAAAAACCCTTTTCCAAGTAAGTAGGTATCAGTAGGAACAAGGTAATTAGACTAGGTAAACAAGAAAAAGAAAATGTGTTGATGCTGGGGCACCTCAATGGCTCAGTTGATTAAGCATCAGACTCTTAATTTCAGCTCAGGTCATGATCCCGGCTGGGGTTGTGGGATTGATCCCTGGGATGGACTCTATGCTCAGTGGGGAGTATGCTTGGGATTCTCTCTCTCCCTCTCCCTCTGACCCTCACATGCTCTCTCTCTCTCTCTCTCTTTCTCTTTCTCTAAAATAAATGATAAATAAATCTTTTTTTTTAAATGAAAATGCGATAATAAGCATTGGAAACAACAGACTTGCTATCATGCAAAATCTCCATCTAGCTTTCAGTTTTCATATCACAGAGTTCGTCATTAAAAATGAACAATTTTAGTCTGCTCCCAAAATGGAAAATATAAGCAAAAGAAAGCCTTGGAAATGAAAATCAACCCCAGAAGCTTGCATTTAAAATTGGAAAGGAGACTTGGGAGGGAAAAAAAAGACCAATGCCTTATGGTGGTGAAACCTTATATGGTTATAATGTATGCTGTAGATCCAATTAACTGTCAGCATCATCAAGTAAGAACTCCATAGATAGTTAGCGACTGGTATTACTAATTGAAGATTTTGCCATATCCCATTAACAAATAATAGCCAATGTTCCCATGGGAAAAAACAAAAAGAATGAGAAGAGAAAATTGTTTATATCATCGTGACTTGAATACTTGAAAACTCATTGTCGGGAAACAGCAGAATGGAGTGCTTAAAAGCAAGGGTTTTGGAGCCAAAAGGACCTTGATACAAATCCAGGTCCTGTCCATGTAACTTTGGGCAACTTACTTAACCTAAATGTTTTCATTTGTAAAATCAAAATACCAATACATATGTATCAGGAGGGTATGTAAGCTACTTACCAAAGGGCTCACATACATAAACATTAAACGGTCACTATTATTAGGAAAAGTCTGACTTTAACTTGACAGTCTCATAAAAAGTTTCATGTCATTACCCAAAAGATGATCCCATTTAATATAAGGAAGAATTTTTCTGATCACATGGTTAATGAAACACATCAAGACATTAAAATGAGAGATATAACTTCATACTGATCTCCCACCTCCATTTCTGTAACTGGCAGTCATCCCAGATTCTCTTGGGTACACTGAGTTTAAAAAAAAAAAAAAGTTCCCATCAATTCTTAGCGTTGTCATCTAGAAAACAAAACAAAACAAAACAAAAATAACAAAAAAAGCGCGTTGGTGTCAAACTAAGTTGAAGATCAAAATGCAAAGGCTGACTTAAAAAAATCCTTCTACCACATGAATGATTAATTTTGTAAAAAAATGAAAATCTTCTGCCCTGAGCACAAAGAATGTAACCATTACTGTGCTATAAATATCCCAGGCAGCATCGAGGTATAGAGAAGGAAAAGGACAGTGAAACTCATGACATCTTTAAAAAGCCCTTTCTTACAGGGTTCTAAATCAAAAACAGATTATTCACCGAAAGCTTTTTGATACCTTGAAGGGTTTCTTGGCTGTTTCTTAGGAAGCTATCATTCACTAGTTCACACTGATGCAACATTAGCTGTCACTCAGAGATGAACTTAAAATTGCTGCCACATGAATGGAAAATCAGTATCAGGAAGAAAGTGTCTTTGTAAACTCAGAAAACATATTTTCTTTAAAATGGAAAGGCTGACCATGTGATAAATGCTTTTCATATAATGTATAAAACCACTCTCTACTGCAGGAAGCATGCACCAGCCTTCTGAGACCTGGCAGGTCTCAGATTTTTTTTTTTTCTTCAGATCACATGTAAGATTTAACTTTACTGGGTGCCTCCCTAACACCTACATCTTGCATTTCTCTCCTTCATCTCCCCACTTCCTTTATTCTTCTGCTTCAAGAAAGAGCAATTAAAATAGCTTTTAAGTCAGAAAATAAGGCTTTGAATAGAGATTAAAGGAGATAGGGGTTATTTGGCAGACATTAGATGGGAGAATTAAAGTTTTTAAAAATGTAAAGTATTTTACAGTTGATTCAATTTAATTCAACAAATGTTTGTTGAATACATGTCCATGGCTTTGTGCTGGGCATCATAAAAGGATATGGAGATGAAACAAACAAGAAATTGACCTTCAAGGGGCTTTATTGTAGAAGGCAAATATATTTTTTTTATTCTTATGTTAATCCCCATACATTACATCATTAGTTTTAGATGAAGTGTTCCATGATTCATTGTTTGTGCATAACACCCAGTGCTCCATGCAGAACGTGCCCTCCTCAATACCCACCACCA
>NC_138380.1:58697954-58727995 GCF_054177405.1 Leptonychotes weddellii
ATGTGTCTGTTGGCCATTTGGATGTCTTCTTTGGAAAAATGTCTGTTCATGTCTTCTGCCCATTTCTTGATTGGATTCTTTGTTCTTTGGGTGTTGAGTTTGATGAGTTCTTTATAGATTTTGGATACTAGCCCTTTATCTGATAGAAGGCAAATATTTTAAAGTACAGAAATGATTTGCAGTTTGTTGTTAATGCCTCAGTAGATCTAAAGGAGGTTCGGACAGATCATTGCTGGGGGAGAGGCAGGTGTTGTGAGAAACAAATGAGTACTTTCCAATAGTTTTATCAGAGAAAGCTGAGTAGAACCTCAGCTATAGTGGTAGACCTCAAGGGTCAATAAGGCAGTCTAAATTGGGAGAATGATCACAGCTAATGGATTCTGAGGATGCTGAGATTTCAAGACTGGTCGTAGCATAAGATAAATGAGGAGAAGTGATGGGAAAGAGCTAAAAAGGTAGGCTGGCATTAGATCTTAGATTTACATGCCAGGCTAGGGAATCTGGATTACAAAGAGAAGGAGCCTTTACAATTTTAGAGCAGTGAAGTTACATGATCAGAGTTATGGTTTAGGAAGACAAATAGAGGGATTGATTGGTGGTAGACAATATTGGCAAGTCCAATTTGAAGATTATTTGCAATAGGGGACATGGAAGCACAGGGCTGAAGTATGTAGTAGGGATGGAGAGGAGGGAACATAGTTGGAAATAGCTTTTGAGGGTATAACTGACAGAACTTGGTCCTATACAGAGGTTGATTTGGAGATTATTCTAAAATTTTAAGACTAAGTTTCTGCAAGGGAAGTAATTTATAATAAATAATTAGGGAAGGGGACGCCTGGGTGGCTAAGTGGGTTAAGTGTCTGCCTTCAGCTCAGGGCACGATCCCAGAGTCCAGGGATCGAGCCCTGCATTGGGCTCCTTGCTCAGCGGGGAGCCAACTTTTCTGCCTGCTGCTCCCCCTGTTGTGTGCTCTCTCTCTCTCTGAGACAAATAAATAAATAAAATCTTTAAAAAAATAATTAGGGAAGAAAGTGGAAATAACAGGACCAGCTTGTGAACAGATTGATGGTAACAAGAAGTTAACTATTAGTAGGTTGTTCAGCAAAATTTTGGGAGAGCCTCGTAGGTGTCCTGCCAGTACCAGGCATCAGGTATATGAAAAGGAACATATATAAAGAAAAATATTTTGGGTTACTTTATCAAATGATATCACACAACAATCCCATTTACTAACTGTTGTTATTTTTCTAACATATAGTTTGAAATTAGTTGCATATTGAAAAGCTTCTGTTTTTACTCAGTCTGTAATTTCAATGATTCTACAAAAATGTTTGCTTTGGCCTAAAGTTCAAATATTCACAGAAATGTAAACACTGAGGATAAAAATTTGAAGTGATTGTTTTAACTTGTCACAATCAATAAAATGCACAATAAACTCTGGGTGTTAAAGAGAAGTTGATAATTCTTAAAAATTCTGTAATAGGAATATATTACTAGTATGCTAGATCCTAGACTGCTCTAAACTTAAAATTTTGACGAACTGACATTAGGAAGAACAACAAATAGAAAAATATATAGCATTGTTATCTGGTAAGTGGATTACATTTATATATTTGACTAAACACGGAACTTTATTTCAGGGCGCCTTCATTGTGAACTTTCCCAGTATGATTTAATAAAACTGTAATATGTGAATGAATATACAAACTAGTGTAAGAGTCATTACTTTCATTAAAAATATTACAGTGAATAAATTAACCCAAAACAATAAAACCTGAGCAGTTGATATATGCAAGTCATTTACATCTTGTAGACTCATTTGGGGTAGGGAAAAATAAATGTGTTATGGTGGAGGTTTCATTAGCCTTGCATTTCAATTGACTTCAAAAGCACACAATAAGAATACAAAGGCAATAAATATCATCCATAAACAAGAATACCATACAGGGTTGTGGCTTTTTTTTTTAACAAGATGTTCTGTGCCATTACACTTCAATAGTCCTGCTGAATTTTCAATATGAAAAAAGCTGAAGAGGCCTGCCGTAGAGCCATCACTGTATTCTGCAGCCATATTTTATCCTGCTTTATTACATCACTCAGCATTCAGAGCTACATACATGATGATGTCTCATGGGACATGCCAAAGATGCTGCAGGAAACCTTAAATGTAATATATTTACATCTTTTGGCATTCTGTACCTGGTACTAAAGAGCTTGGCTTACGTGGTGCAAAATAAATACTTAGTGGGTGAGTCACATAATAACAGCATGTCATATCCACCAGATTTATAAGCCTGAGGATTTATTGACATATACAGATATTTTAAAGGTGTTTTCACTTAGTATCTTACTAGTATCCTGGTAGATATATACTGAAAAGACTGCTCACTGTACTCCTGGGAGGAGAATAAAGCCAAAAAAGTTTTGTTTTTGTTTTTTTGTTTTTTTTTGGACAGCTGGCCATGTGCTCCTGTATTTTCACTACATCCTTTGAGGGATAAGATTTCTTTTTAATCCTGTCTAGATCAGTATTATTTTTCAAAAGATTTGTATTTGTTATACCAGACCAGAAAGGAAACTCTAGGAATCTCACTGGTGATACAACAAAGAGCTCTAGAGATCAAAGCAGCAAAAAAAATAAAATTAATCTCCTTGTAACAAACCTTCAGAAAAATTTTAAATGCTCCTTGAATATATAGTAGTTACATGAAAAGGATTTTGGAGACACTTTTGGGGGCAAATTAATACATGATAAGCTCCGCTTGTAATAGCTGATGGTACCTCCAGAATAGACATTCTGTGGTAGCCCTTCTAGAACCATGCAATAAAGTAACCACAGACATTCAGGGTAAGGCTGATGAGCATGACCCTGAAAAAAAAAAAAAGAGAAAAAAAAAATCTCTCAGCTCCCTGGAAGGTTTGCACTCCAGATTTAATTCAAGTACTTCATTAGGAAAGATACCAGGGCCTGAAAGAACTTATACCTGTCTGCCTCTCACACCCCTACACACCTCACCAGGCTCTTACTTGACAGACTCCCCTCTTCCTTCTGCTCTCAGAGTTGCCACTTCCGCAGAGAAGTGTATCTTGATCATTCTGCCTAAAGGAGCCCCATTCCCAGCTCATTTCCTTATCACTTTGCCTCATTTGCTTCCTTATATTATCAAAATCTGTAGTCACTGGGTTCACAGATTTGTTTCCTTGCTTACTTGTTTAGGCTCTGACACTAGAATGTTATCTACAAAGAGGGAGGGATCATGACTGTATTTCGTGACCTTGTATCAGCATCTTGCTCAGTGCAAGGCACTGAGGGTCAGGTTTAATCCATATTTTGGAAGGGGGTAAGAGAAGAAAGATAAACAATTGAAGGAAGGAAAGGAAGGAAGGGAGGGTGGAGGGAGGGAAGGAAAAGAAGAGGAGGAGTGGGGATAAGAGAGAAGGGACAGGGAAGGGGAGGGAAGTGATGGAGAAAAGAAGGGGCACAGGGGACAAGGGGAGAGGATGGAAACAAGGAGAAAAAGCAGCACCCTATGTAGCTTATCACTCTTCTTGTCTGTTTTATTAGACTTACACTAACTGGTACTAGTGTTTGACTAGGGTTGGATGACTTAACTGCTTTTGGCCTCACTTTTTTTTTTAAATGAAAATAATAATAATAATAAGTTAGATTGCTGAACAGTTATTATAAGCCTGAAACCATTCTATTATAAGGTTTTTAAAAATATCTTTGATCTCATTTACACTTTAGAAAATCCTGTGAAGGAACATCTAATTATTCCTGTCTTCTAAGTGGGTAAACTGAGGCACAGAGAAATTAAGTAATTTGTTCAAGGGCCAAACCAAGTAGGAGAAAAAAAGCTGGCTGTGAAGAGAGTATCTAGCTCCAAGGCTAGCCCTCTTAACCTGTGCTCCGCAAGATTCTTAACAAGCAATCTATCTATATGATTCCACAATTATAAGGCCTGTGGAATTGTTCCCGGAAGTGGATCTTGAATTTAGAACTGTGTTCAGTTAATAGACAGAATGGTTCTCTTTTGCACACCCAATAAGAACATAAAATGGTGATGGAGATGCCAGAAATGAAAAAATATCCAACAATTTTTAAAAGAATTTCCAAAATACTTTGAAAAGTGAGCCTTGGGTTTAGTCCTGAGATAATTTCTTTACTTTCTCAAAGTCCTCATTTTGTATTTGCTGGTTTGCAAACTGCCCTCTGTACATGGAGGGCAAGAAGAGACTGAAGAAAGAGGCAGGCCACTCCAGATTGGTAGGTGGCAGTTTAAAGAAACAAAGGAAATTACTTACAAGGCTTGTCTTGGGTAGCCGCAAGATGAGTAGAGCTCTGTACCCTCCCACTAGAATCTTTTTTTTTTTTTTTAAGATTTTATTTATTTATTTGAGAGAGAGAAAGCACATGAGAGGGGGGAGGGTCAGAGGGAGAAGCAGACTCCCCGCCGAGCAGGGAGCCCGATGCGGGACTCCAGGATCATGACCTGAGCCGAAGGCAGTGGCTTAACCAACTGAGCCACCCAGGCGCCCCTAGAATCTTAAAAGCTCATATAGAGGTCTTAATGAGGTTCAGTCATGTTTTCAGTCCAGATGGTCTCCACAACATCTTATTCTCTCAAAGCTACATCCTTGAAACAGTTCCAGCTATGGGAACAGTGGCTGGAATGTACATTACAAGGGCAAGGGGAGAGGGCGAGGAGCCTCCGATTGCCCAGATCTAGCCCGTGGGTCAACTGGTGGTCACGTCCTCTCGACGACCTCCTCCAAGAGTACTGTGCTTAAAGATTTTCAAAGAAAAATGAAGAAGCATCAGAAACTCTAAGAGGTTTCTACACACTTCTCAGGTTTCTGTAACTCACCCTGCCTCTGCCTACCTACTTTTGAGAAGCTCTCTCCTTAGTAGTACTTGGTGAGTCCCGTTACTGAAAGTGTTCTCTATTCCATTAGCTGTTAATCTTGGAATAAAATTAAGAATCACTGGTTTAATCAGTTAGAGATTTTGTGCAGAGGATGGTAGGGGACGGGGCAAGTGAAGAGTGGATTTTATTCTATGCTGCTCAAATATAAACTGAGGATTGTTTTCAAGGTTATTACTAGACTGTGCTAATAAGATATAATAATAATAAAGTTTTTACTCTGTGCTTACTAGATACTCGGTTAATCATTTTAACATAAACACAAGGCTTCCTAACAACTAACACATATAATATGTTCTCTTGTTACCTCCATCTTACCGAATAAACTATTTCAGTTATTTGCCCAAGGTCTCTCAACTATGTGACTGATGGATCTGAGATTTAAAGCCAAATCAACCTTACCCAAAACACCCTCCAATGCTACCTCAAAACACGTTTCTCACCACATGAATGTGTTCAACACACACACACTCTCTCTCTCTCTCTCTTCCTCAGATTTCTGCTTGGCTGATTAGGGACGAAGTCAGAGAAGAACTATGCATGGGCACTATCGATGCTTAGGTTAAATACAGAGTTCTTTTTTTTTTTTTTTTAGCATAGTTTATGTGCAAAAGAATCTCATGGTATATAACATTGTAAAACAAAATGTATTCCATATTCAAAATGTCTCAGAGTCTGAAACTAAACCTTTCAAATGCTACAGCTTCCACACACATTTTATTCTCAAATACTATTGATGGATATGCCACTAAAGCATTTCACTAATGTCCCCACTTCCTTAGGCCATTGAACATGGCAGCACAACCATCGCCTAATGTACTGAAATCGGTAATATTTCTGTCTTCACCCTCTCTTACAGCATCAAACAATGTTTCTCCTGTTTCCACTGTGCTGGCTCCAAGAGCTTCTGTTATGGACCAGGAAAACAAATAATTAAACTTGCTAAGAATTTTGTATTAAGTGGATACTAATAAGGTGTCCAAAGGAGAATAGTGTTGGAAATAGGGTTAGAAGTAAGGAAAAGGATGGCCAGTTCTTTCAGACACTCGAAGTTCTTTTAATAAGATAAAGGGGATGCTAATGCACATAGATTCATGGATTCTTCATTTCTCATTTGCAATAACTTTTATAAAGAAACGCCTCTGCTATGTGATCATTAAGAATCAATGGAAACTTGATTTTAACCTCTCTTCAATCCTCTAATTAAAAGAGCTATTATTCTTATAAAAAAATAAAGATACTGCATATTTTAATTATCTACTGAAATTGAGCAATAACATTCCATTAGTTTACGTACTTTCCCTGGAAAATCTCTACATTTTGTGATTAATTTAACAAGCAAATAAACACTTAGCCCTTATGGCATTTTGTATCTTTAAAGACTGTTATAAATATCTAATTGATCCCCATCATGCTTTGGCAATCAGGTATTAATTATTTCCTTTATATAGATGAAGAGCATGGGCTACAGAAAACACCCGTGACTTACCCCAGACACCACATCCCTAAGACTATCTGGATTATAACTGAGAAGCTTGGAGAATGGTCTGCACCTGCTAATATTCATGCCAGATTTTGAAAAGGAGAAAGTTTTCAGGATCCTATTTGTTTTGTTTTAGGCACCACCCTGAATAAGTGTTTGCCATTATTTCATTGCCATGAGAAAACAATGACATTAAAATTAGGCTGAGTGTAATTCAGAAGTTGTAGTAACCTACAAATTTAAATTCTGATGAAAACTCTAGTTAAAAAGTCGGATATTAATATTTTGTTTGACTCTTAAATAAATTTAATAAATAAAGTAAGTAATTAAGTAAATAAATTTACTACTATATATAATGCTCTGAACAATGAAAGAGATTTTTGATGAATTTTAGGGACAAGTAAAAGCAAGGCACCGGCTCTTACAATTTTTCATTTTTTTAAGAGAACTAGAATAGTGTTGAACTTTAGAAAAATAAAGGTTGCATCTTTAAGCTAATATTTATTGATATACATGGGTCAGGCAAAGTGTTCAGCATTTTCACAAATGGATTCTAATCTCATCTAATTCTCACAGTAAGGTTAATTCTTCCCTTTATTAGTCGGGACAATGGGAGAGGTTAAGTAAACCCCACAATCATACAGTCAGCTAGTGGTAAAAATCAGATTTCAAATTCAAATGTGCTAATTTCGTAAAGCCCAGGCTCTAAAATCGCCACTCGCATTATATTATCTCTCTGTTTTCTTAGGTATTGGATTGCAAGACTACAGCACTTAAACCCTGCAGATTGAGTAAAAATTAACAAAATCAAAAGGAAAGAATATTTGCAGGATGCCTCAACACTAAAAACTAACAGGATGTGATGAATGAATTGATCTTTGCTTCTGCGCTCTCTTGATTCATAATCTGAATTGGGGACTGAGTAGCTGAACTCCAGAGCTAGAGCAAGGCTGCCCAGATTTCCCTTTCTGTGTTTTCAGTTCTTCTCTGCTCTTCCTTGCCACTAAGTTTCACACATTTTCAATTCAGTTTCTACCTTCCCTCCTCATTGTCTAATGCCCAGACGATACCAGGCAACATGGAGCCACTTGAGGCTGGCTTTATTAAAGAAGCTTCTGTTTTGTATCTGCTTACGAGATAGGACCAAAATAGGCACCCACTCTTCCATGCAGTGGCCAGGCTTGTTTGAACCCCAGACTTCTACATCATATGCCCAGATTCCTAGGCCCAATTTTACCCAACACAGCACTGCAGAACATCTGGAACAGAGTGGCAAATTTTAAACCTGGGGCTTAATTTGGTTAAGACAGACTCTGCCAATGTGTGGGAGACATTTTAAAACACAAAAATCAAAGAAACAACTCATAATTAAGCAGGATAAAATTTCCACTCCAAATTGCTAAAACCATACTGAGATGCTGGGATAGGCACTTAGAGATATATAGAAATACTAAGACAATGTACCTAGGCTTAATATTTAGTGGAGAATTGAAATATAGTCACAAGAGGCATGCCTAAGAGTAGCAGACAGTGTCGAATAAAGAGTGAAGGAATCAGTACGTGTACTATGAGTTGAGGGTAGAAAGTAGAGGAGAAAGGTTTCTGAAAGGGGTAGAGTCTTCCTGGTTCTATAGGAAGATGAGTTTCGCTTGGATGGGGTGAAACCATAACACAGGCAGGGCACCACAGTGACCCTGGGGAAAACATCTCATTTTTCTACATATGTTTTTAAATCGGCCTTTTCAGTTTCATAAATTTATCCTACAAGTATTTGTATTGGGATCAAATTCAATGTATAGATTAACTCATGGTGAACTGACATCTTTATGGTTTCCTATCTTTCTTGGCAAGAACATGATATGATTTCCATATGTCAAAATGGATGCATTTTGCATCCATCTTTCATGCATCTCTGTAGTGTTTTAAACTTCTCTGCATTTAGGTCTTGACTATTTTTTTTTTTAGTCATTCTGTTGCTATTATAAAAAATGTTGTTTCTTCAAAATGATGGTTATCAGAGGGAGGGAAGTGGGGAGTGGGTAAAATGGGTGAATGGGAGTGGGAGATATAGACTTCCAGTAATGGGATTAACAAGTCACAGAGATGAAAGGTACAGCATAGGAAATATAGTCGATGATACTGTAAAAACACTGCATGGTGAGCAACTGTGGCTACATGTGTAGTGAGCGCACTATGTTGCACACCTGAAACTAACATAACATTGTATGTCAACTATACTCAAAAAAATAATACAAATTTAAAAACTTAAGTTCTAAAAATGTTTCTTTTGCTATATTTTATAAATTCTTGTTTCAAAACAAACAAAAAAAGAACTCACAGAAAATAGATTGGTGGTGGCTAGAGGCAGGGGTTTGGGAGTAGGGGAAATGGGTAAAGGGGGTCAAAAGGGACAAATTTCCAATTTTAAAATACGTAAGTCATGGGAATGTAATATAGAGCATAATGATTATAATAATACCGTATTGCAGGGGTGCCTGGGTGACTTAGTCAGTTGGGCATCCGACTCTTGATTTCAGCTCAGGTCATGATCTCAGGGTCGTGAGACTGAGCCCTGTGTTGGGCTCCACACTATGTGTGGAGCCTGCTTAAGATCTTCTCTCTCCCTCTGCCCCTACCCATCACTCATGCTCTCTCTCTCAAAAACAAAATAAAAAATAATGCATATTGCATATTCAAAAGTTGCTGAGAGTAGAACTTAAAATCTGTCATCACTTGAAAAAAAATCTGTGACTATGGATGAAGATGGATGTTAAATAAATTCATTGTGATCTTTTTGTACTATATACAAATAACAGATTATTATGTTGTATACCTGAATTATGTCAATTTTTCTCTTGATAAAAAATAAACAAAACAAAAAGACAATTTATATGAAGGCAATTATATTACTCTGTGCCTACCTCACTGAATTCTCTTTGTTTTTCATAAAAATTCAGTTGATTATTTCAGGATTTTCAAATGAACAATCATATTATTTGAAGATAGTGATCATTTTACATTTGACTTTCTAATTTCTATGTCTCCTTTTTCTTCTTCTTTATTAATTACATTAGCTGGTAACTTCTTTTTTTTTTTTAAAGATTTTTATTTATTTATTTGAGAGAGAGAATGAGATAGAGAGAGCATGAGAGGGGGGAGGGTCAGAGGGAGAAGCAGACCCCCTGCTGAGCAGGGAGCCCGATGCAGAACTCGATCCCGGGACTCCAGGATCATGACCTGAGCCGAAGGCAGTCGCTTAACCAACTGAGCCACCCAGGCGCCCTAGCTGGTAACTTCTTTAATAATTACATTAGCTGGCAACTCAGAACAATGTTAAATAATAATAGTATAAAGAACATTCTTGTCTTATTCTTTGTTGTAAAGATAATTATATTGTGAAGATGAAGAGCCCAACTAGGCCAGAAGAGTAAGAGGTGGAGAAGAAGGAGACCTGCATAAGAGTAGTTATAAGACAGAAAGGTTGTTTGAGATAATTAGAAATCTTGTAAACACAGGAATCCATTGAAAGTTTGTCAATGAAAAAATGAAGTGAGGTGGTAGAGTCATTTAAAAGGAGTTAAACGTGTTGTGGACTATATGGAGATGTAGACTATAAAGGGAGGACAGTAAAATTAATCAGTAATTTTTTTTTGGAAAAGGCTAAATTTCTAAATGGACTTTAATAGTATGCAAGCATTATAAATTGTAAATTAAAAAACAATGAGACTATCTTTCATTTATAATTAGTGGAATCAAGCTATTCAGAGGCATTCAAGAGCAATTAATTCTTTGATCCACATCTTTTCTAGAGGGCTTTACTTTAAGTGCTGGAGGAATTCAGAGATGTTAAAAACTTGATGCCCTTTTTCCTAGAATTAAAAATATAACTGAGTAAATATGTAAACCAAAATATACTAGGTCATATAGGATAAGTACCAGAAATGGTACAAAACAAGTGCTCAAAAGAATGAACTCAGAGAGATGATTAGGATGGCTTTATGTCTGAGGTTGAATTTGAACATATACTTGAAGAGAGTGGTCTTGATTGAGGATATGTAATGAGGAGTTTGGACATAAGTGTGTATTAAGACATTGCATTTCTAGCTTAAGTAAAGCTAATGCAAAGGGAAAAGATCCGGCACTAACAAATAGAACTATTTGATAGTAGAAGGGTTTTTGTGTGGTTGGTTTTTGTTTTATGTGTGTTTTGTTTTGTTTTTGTTTTTTTGGTTTGTTTTGGAGAAGAGTAAGTCAAAATTATGAAAAAGGTAAATCAAGGATACATGATCCAGTTCTGGAATTTATTTATTCATTATAGGGAGATGCAGAAAATTTTATTAGCAAGAAGATACATGATTAGAGTATTTTTATTTACTTGTTTGGTAACAGGAAGCAAGAAGAATGGATGTGAGTGGAAGATGCCACTGGCCCTGGCACGACTTTAAAATGTTATGGAGTCTTTTCGTCTCTTGTCTGTAGCCAGTATCATAGATCAGCAAGATCCATTTCTGTACTTTCGTTTTATGAATGCAAGTTTTGATTTATTTAAATATTGAAAACTAGGACCACTGAAACTTTTACTTTTACATTGCCATGTATTTGTGTGAAGTACTGTCATTATTCAACTCAAATTTAAAATTCTTAGGTCTAAAACTTAGCCCCAAGTGTCCTATTTATAAGATTTATTCCAATGTAACTTGTAATTTCTTTTTAAAAAAATGTAAATAAATAGCCCATCATATTTTAATTTCTAAAATCAAGACTTGGTTAATACATTCTGCTGGCACATAAGAGGCCCAAGTAGAACTGCCACGGAACAGGAACTCACACTCTTAGATATAACGTGAATAGTACGTTTTTTAAAAAGAGGGAAAACAGAAAGCTATTCCCAGAAAGTATAGGGTAGCTATAGCAGGAGTCTTTACTCTATAAAAATAGCTTCTACATTTTCAGTTTCTCTTATAAAAATGAAGAATGAAGAAGCAGACTTATGCTTTTGATAATCACCACAGTGAAAAATCATTCTCCTTGTTTGCCTGGTCAGGTATGTTTAGAAGGGCATAGAAGAGGTAAAGTAGAATTTGGCTTCTCATGTCCCCCATTTTCTTCCCCCATAGTATTTCCTTCATGAACCTATAACTCATGAAAATAAAGAGCAAATGGCACCAACTTTATGCATACTGATTGTCCCCATACCCCACCCCAAATTCTGCTTGAATTGGGACTCTGCTGTATCCCTGTTGTGTTCAGAGAAGCGAGGGTGACAGTTGACTGGGACATGAGCTCCCATGGAGAATAGGAATGACTACTAATAGGTTTGTTTCCCTCTGTCTCCACTGAGCATAGGCTATTCCCAGTGAAAATCTAAAGCATTAAACAGAAATTTCAGTTATGTGTAACAGAAGCTTTAGGTGTATTAAAAAAGAAAAAAAAAACTGTTCTCCAAAGCCTTCCTTTTTTGAAATAGACAAAAAGGAAAGGCGAAATTCATTTGAGAACTGTTCAAAAGCATTATAATCTCAGTAAAAGGGGGAAAATGAAAACATGTTCAAAGCCATCTTTGTTTCTTCAGAAATATTTTACAAATGACATCAAGGAGTATTTGCTTAGAGCAATAAACTCAAACTCACCAGAGAATGAAAATGATACACATGGATGTTTATAGAAAGTATTCTTCATTTGAAGTAAATTTACTTTATAGGACATTGAACTGACAGGATTAAGGTGAATAACTATTAAGTTTCAGGAAATGGGCAGCCAGGAATGCAAGAACTTTCTACCTGAAATGCATTGTAAAGTATATTTTGGAAATACCTTAGAAAATGTGACTCTATTGAGTACAATGATGTAATAATTTATGAATAATCTAGGGAAACACACTCACTTCTAAAATACTAAGAATATCATGGGCCAGAAGAAGCTACTGTGTCATCAACATTTTCATTTGTGATCATTTGTCATAACTGGTGCCGGTTTTATGTCACAATACAATAACATAATAGAATTTCACGAATATTGTTAAAACACACCTAAACTGAGATGAAGGGACTCTTGCATTCTCAAGGAGTTACTGTCTTTACTCAATTCATGAGGGAGGAAACTTACTGAAAGTTAACAATGCTTGAATGGGGAGAAGAGTATTTCAAAGACATTTGATCACTAGGTTTAATGTGGAGGAAGTCATACATGTTCTCAGAGGGCAGAATGAAAGCGCCATACCCTGCTCGGGGTTCCAAGGGGGGAAAATAGTCTGTCTATTTTCTCAGCCAATCAAAATAGTTGATGAAGGGATTCCTCTCAGGCTCTGGAGTGGGAAAGAGGAATAGATAGGGGAGGCTAATCTAAATTACAACCCCATTATCTTTGGCTAAATAGTGTCTGGCAAGTAGATGAAGTGGTATAAGAAGCACTTACTTAGGAGAGAAGAACTTGTATTTGGAATCCTGTCCTGCACTCTTTAGCTGAGTAATTCCAAGAAGTTATAACTTTTTTTTTTTTTTAAAGATTTTATTTATTTATTTGACAGAGAGACACAGCGAGAGAGGGAACACAAGCAGGGGGAGTGGGAGAGGGAGAAGCAGGCTTTCCGCTGAGCAGGGAGCCCGATGCGGGACTCGATCCCAGGACTCTGGGATCATTACCTGAGCTGAAGGCAGTCGCTTAACCAACTGAGCCACCCAGGCGCCCCAAGAAGTTATAACTTCTTGAAGCCACAGTTTCTTCATCTGTGAAATGAGGATAGTAACATCTACCTCTCAGAGTTCTTTTGAATGGTAATCACTCAGAACTGCTTATTAAAAAGTAGGAAATTGTGGGCGCCTGGGTGGCTCAGTTGGTTAAGCGACTGCCTTCGGCTCAGGTCATGATCCTGGAGTCCTGGGATCGAGTCCCGCATCGGGCTCCCTGCTCAGCAGGGAGTCTGCTTCTCCCTCTGGCCCTCCCCCCTCTCATGTGCTCTCTCTCATTCTCTCTCTCTCAAATAAATAAATAAAATCTTTAAAAAAAAAAAAAAGTAGGAAATTGAACAAAAAGTATGTATACATACATATATAGATATGTATGTGTGTGTATATATATATCTATATCTATATACATATACATATATATATCTATGAGCACACGAATATATTAACTCTCTGACACTCACTGCCCTCAAAGGATAAACACTATGTACATAGGCAGAAAACTGCTTTAGTGTTAAATATTATGGGGAAAATACAAATATACTTGAAATACCATATGGCTCCTTCCTTCAAAAAACTTATATACATTGTTTTTTACTTATTATCTAAATCCAAATAAAAAACTTGAGGTGCTATTATTTCCATCCCTGTTTTATAGATGAAAAAATAAGCCAGAGTAGTAACAAGTAGTAGTAGTAGTAGTAGTAGTAGTAGGGGCTGTAGTCCAGTAAACAAGTTGTGATGTCATCTAAAGTTAGTGATCAGGAAAATGGAGCTATTATAAGGAATTGGCCTACCCATGGATAATTTGAGTGAAAAAAAAAAGTTATCTTTGCATAGGAAATGAGCATTAGGCCTCAACCTAGTGGATCACAAGCTTTAGAAAGGCTATTTTGAGACACATGCATTAAAATGTAGTGGAATTGGTGTGACTATCTTGAAATTGACAGCCAAGCATGGGTAGCTTTGTAATGAATTATTGGTGACACTATCATTTAGGGATTTTTAAAAGTGGCAGGAGACAGTTGACACAAAATCTGACAATAACAACAAAAATCAATAGATAAAAGGAGAGAGAACCTGGACTTATGGAGGTCATGAGAAGGAGTTTTCATCTGTTTATATTCTTATAAAAGGGGCAGCAATTTTTACATATGTGGAGAGAAAAAGTGATTTTGTGGTGGTCTACAAACAGTAATGCAGAGTTTTAAATGATGTTTAAAGATAATATCTTAAAACATTTTATCTTTTGAAGTGCTTTCACAAACATTATCAATAAATTCTCAAATAACATAAAAGGTGGAGCAAAACAGCTCCATTCAATCAAAGATGAATTTCTTTCATTGCTAGGTATGAAAACTAAAGAACATAGGGACCACAGAATTTGCTCAATCACAAATATAGCAAGTGACAGACATCAAAATGCAACCCATGTCTGCTATTCCTTCATTACTTTTACTCCACTATATCACACAATCTCTCAACTGCATGTGTCATTGTTCCCTTTTCCACATCAGGTTACTTTCTAACTTGAATGTACGTTCTTTGAGAAGGCTCTTGTGAAATTACAAAAATAACAGTCCTAGAATATTTAAGCTTCATGAAAAGCAGAAATGTGCTTTATAAATATTGAATTGTAGATGACCAGAAGTATAAAATAGTCATTGTCTATGTTACTAGCAATAATAATACATACTTTTTTAAAAAAGAGCTGCTCAGGTGCCTGGGTGGCTCAGTCGTTGGGCGTCTGCCTTCGGC
Source organism: Leptonychotes weddellii (assembly GCF_054177405.1). Taxonomy (NCBI): domain Eukaryota; kingdom Metazoa; phylum Chordata; class Mammalia; order Carnivora; family Phocidae; genus Leptonychotes; species Leptonychotes weddellii. The sequence continues at coordinate 58,712,804 of NC_138380.1, forward strand.
TCAGGTCATGATCCCAGGCTCCTGGGATCGAGTCCCGCATCGGGCTCCCTGCTCGGCGGGGGGCCTGCTTCTCCCTCTCCCACTCCCCCTGCTTGTGTTCCTGCTCTCGCTCTCTCTCTGTCAAATAAATAAATAAAATCTTTGAGAAAAATAAATAAAAAATTAAAAAGAGCTGCTCTTTGAGGATTCCATTTACTTTTAAATCCAGTATTTGGCAATGCCCTCTCCTAATGTGGCCTTTTGTATCAGCTGCTTCCTCCTACCCATAAAGTCTGTTACATTCTATTGGCATAAATAAAGGTAGGAGGCACTATTCTAAACAAACAAAACAAAGAGAAAAGCAAAGATGGTGTTAATTGGGAACCACAGAAAGAGAAACGGTGAGAATGAATGTTGTGAGGATATTTTAAATCCAAGAGAAGAACTGGCTTGATTGATTGTTGGGAATACTCTATCCATAAGGAAGAGTGGTTCCTAACGAGGATGGATGTATCATCTAAGTGCATATGAAACGGCAGCAGCAAGGAAGAAATTGTGATGCATGTAGAGAGCCTTTTCTTTGAACGGTGCCCATTATGAGACCACATCTGAAGCCAGTAGAAAGCATTCTCTTATGTATTGGGCAATAAGTAAAATGGCATGATGGAAACAAATACCATCAAGCTATAAGAGGCTACAAATTGTGAGTTCTTTGTTTTCCAAACAAAAGAATCTTCCATTGTCCAAATGTCTGATGAGCAGACACTGTATCTTTTACTCAGTTGAGAATTTGTTTCAGTTTCTTAATCAAGATGAATTGCTACAGGATAAGAAAATTATTTTGTAGGAGGATAAAAGACATTTATAGGGTTGGGTATATTAATAACTAATGATTTTAGTTCAGATTTTATTGAAAACAATTGAGGCAGATAAGACAATGAATGTAAGAAAAGCATGATTTTCAGCTACCTGCTGGAAGCATGCAAATAATTGTGTATTTTTACTTATTTTTACTTACCAGTAATTTCAAAGAAAATGTGCATATATATAGGAAATATTTATTCCCAAAACGAATATTGGACTTAACATTTTTCACAGAGAAAAAAATTACAGGAGATACAAGTACTTTTGTCTATCATGCTATTACAAAAGGATAAAAATTCTATTTCATTTCCAAATAACAATAATACCACCTTACGGTTATATAGTACATTTTGTCTGAGAGCTCAAAAGGTCAACTCCATGCAAGGTGTAACACAATTTTTTCATTAAAATTAATAACATTCCTGGTGGTGAAAATTCAAAAGTGATAAATAGCATCTGTTTTTTGCTGTGTTGGCACAATACCGGCACTGAGAAAAATTTAGAAATTTGTGGCATCATATTTTCAGATCCATAAATAGATAAAGAGAACCATCCAGAGACTTCTATAAATTTTGCATGAATTTCTCAGGAGTTAAGTTTGAATCCTAAAGGTGAAAAATATGTCAAATATAAAAGGTTCATCTTCAATTTAAACTACTCATTTAAGATCATTTAAAGTCTTTGCTTAGATTTGAAAATCTGTGAGATGGTACTCAGTAATTTTCTAGAAATACAAAAGGCAAAAATATTTATTGCAATATAATCTGACATTCTGACATATTTTATCTGTCCTGACATAGTTCATTTACATTTCATATATTCTCATTATACTAGTGAAAACAGTTAACTCAAAATTATATTTTGGTCCCAATCAATAGTTATCCGAGATCACTGGTCTTCTGAATATTCTATCTATTTTTATCTTCCGGAAAGAGATTTAGTGATATATTGTTAACAAAGAAGATAAAAGACAAGTTCTATGTGCTTCCTGTAGATGTCACTTACCAGTAATACTTAGCATTGACTACACTATAATTTCAGGTGACATTTTAAAATATATAAACATATATTCAAAAGGTATTTTATATAACCACCTATCAGAATTTCAAAGGAAGAATAAAACTTAGGAATCATCTAATCCTCTCTAGTTTTACAGCTAAGGAAACTGTAACACAGAGAAATTAAAGCGATTCTGCTTTAAGTTATGCAATATAAGTTATTAGTAGAGCTAGTTCAGAAATCTAGGTCTACTGTTCACTTGGCTTACATTATCTACAACTGTTGATTTAAGAGTAAATTAAGACTTGTAATTTGCCTATTTGTGTATATTAAAAAGATGTAAGTATCAAGAGCACAAAAATTTTCAGCATAGAACTGTTAGTTTCAATAATTTCTTAGATGATTGAATTTAATTAGTTTAATTAGTATTATGCTATAATTAAAATCACTCTGACCTGAATAAAATGTGACTAAACTCCAGGGAGTAATCTGTACGCATTCATTCATTCAATCACTATGTAGTAAGTTCCTACTAATTGTAAGGCACTGTTCTAGGCATTCAGAGTACGGGGCAAAAAAAAAAAAACCAATTTTTATGCATTTTTAAGGGAAAAATGACATAAAATAAATGTTAATTGGCGATAAGTTCTTTGGAGAAAAAATAATACACTGTGTGAGGAAGCTTAAGGCAGGATGGCGCTTCATTTAAACAGGGTGTTCAGGAAAGCCCAAATTAGACGCTAAAATTTGATTGGTGAGCGAAGGAGCCATGAGGAAGAACGGCATTACTGGCAGTAGAAATAGCAAGTGCTGAAATCCTCCATGGGGAGAATGCCTGGTGTCCTTAAGAAACAGTGAAAGGCCTAGAGCAGGGGAATATATGACAGAGTTGCTAGGAAGGGAGATTAGAGCAGGGGTAAGAGAGCCATGGACTGGGGAAGATTGCTAGGGTTCTAAGGCCAACGAGGTGTCTTGAACTTTTAGATTTGAAGCCCTGCAAGAGCTTTGAGCAGAGATATGATCTAATCTTTCTTACATTTTAGCAAGATCACTCTGGTTCCTCTGTTGAAGATAGACTTTAGTGGAACAAGAGTAGAAGCAGGGAGACCAACAGGAGCTATTGCAGTAAAAGAAGATGTGGCATTGAAGATTTTACCCCAAAACTCAGTACTCTGGGGAATCCATTCCTTACACAAAAAACAGATCAGTCAGGAAACAGATGGATCATTTAAATGGGGTAATCTGGGCGCCTGGGTGGCTCAGTCGTTAAGCGTCTGCCTTCGGCTCAGGTCATGATCCCGGGGTCCTGGGATCAAGTCCCACATCGGGCTCCCTGCTCGGCAGGAAGCCTGCTTCTCCCTCTCCCACTCCCCCTGCTTGTGTTCCTGTTCTCGCTATCTCTCTCTGTCAGATAAATAAATAAAATTAAAAAAAAACTAAAATAAAAATAAATGGGGTAATCTGAGGTTTTACTAAAGGGATTATTTCCAAGAGTGTGTCAAGGTATAAAGACATTATGAATAAATAGTGTAATACACTGAGGCGAGTAATAACAGAAAAAATGTACTACCGTATAGGTCTAAAGAGGCAATGGGAGAAAGATATTACTGGAACCTAAAGAGCATAGCTATAAGGAGAGGGCCTTCTGATGGAAGTCAGCCTTTCCTATAGGGGCACAGTCAACTGATCACCCACTAAAAGAGAGACACTTAGGGAAATAAATACCCCTATACCACTCTCCTCCCTCAGGGTGGAATGTAGACTAGAAGCGTAAACAGAAGGTAACAACATACTGCCCTAACTCACCCCAAGTATACTCATGTACACAGTAAACTGTTAAGAGCTCACTATATTTTGTTTGGAGAGAATGCATATGTGCAGAAACTTAAAATACATAGATTTCTGAAAATAATTCATGAGTATGATTAATTCATTAAAGCTGTTAATGTATTCTTATTCTTGGGCAATGATGTATAAAATTTATATATTATGGAATTTATTTTTAATGAAATTATTCTATTCAATATGCCAGTGAAAAAAATGATGTATGTTTAACTCATCTATATACTACCAAATCAAGACATTTAGGAATTATTATTGGGAGTTATTGAACATGTGTTGGGCATTTTAGAGATTTTCCAGAAGATAAAAGCATACTTCATTCATTTGAATTTCTGCTTATCTTCTTAACCAGTTTCTTTCTTTCTTCTCCTAACCTTCATAGTACCCTCAGTTGACACAGTTCAGAAGCAGGAAAACCATCCCATTTCTCAAGGCTTGGTAATTTCTCAAGCTGATTCCTACTTTCAGAGTAATTCAGAATAAACTCAGTACCTCTTATCCCACTAGAGTTCTTAAATGTAGAAAAGAACAACAGTGCGATAAAAGTAAATATTATGTTTTGTAGTGCTTTTTATTTTTCAAAGCATTTTCACATATAAGAACTCAACTGGTAAGGAAAACAGGAATCGTAAAAGACCCTTACAAACTTGGCTAAAGCAGTGGAATCTCTGGGTTTTATGGAAAATAGGTGTTGTCACCAGTCCAAACAAAACAAAACAAACCAGCAAAAAACCCCACCAAAATGATAGTCTAATGCAAGTTCAAATGACTGTAGTTACTCGGAAACCACTGAACATACAATTCAGTGATGACTAGAGGGTAAAATTTCATGAAGCAGTAGTTAGCCCTTCCATCCCTTCTCTTTCACTTAACATTCAGATAATCTTCTGTTGTGGTTCCTAGGTGTATTTCCAGCTATTAAATAATTGAACTGAACCAGGTGAATAGGAATGGAGAACCTATCTCACTAAGAACTAACTGGAAGGTATTATCTTTTTTTTCCCATTTCCTGTACGTAATCAACAAGCATTCTCCAACCCATTCCACAAGAAAGATTTCTTTGATACTTGTTTTTGCTTCTATAAGAAAATATATTCCAGGTCCTACTATGATGCATGGTCATTAGTGTTTTAGTCCACAAAATTGTATTTAATCTATGATTTATTTGAATTATACTATTATAAGAATTATAATTGCTTATTTCGCTCTGGAAAAATACATTACCAATTCCAACAAGAGAGTCGGGAAATTGATATGTAGTTCTGGGCTGGTAGAATGGAAGGAATATGTGCTTTAAATCAGATATTTATTTTATTTTACAAACACTTAGATATTGCTCATTCTGACATTCTGAACTCTTATAAATGTCAACTTATTTGCTCCTAATAAGAACCCCATGAAAAAGGGTTTATCATCACCATTCAAATTTCATGGATAAGGACCCTGAAGCACAAGAGGTTAAATAACTGACCAAAAGTTATGTAACTTGTAAGTGGTAGAGTAAGGATCTTAAATCAGTTAGTCTCCACTCCTATGAAGGAAACATTTTGTACCTAAGACAACTGTAAGGATCCAGTTAAATACTTAAGTGCTATCACCCTAATGTGGTGGCACATGGCCAGGACTTAATAAATGTTAGCTCTTACTAGTTTATATTAAAAATTAGTGCCAGTAATGTCAATCCCATTTTCCTTCCAATTCCCTTACATTTAGAAAAGACCACTGTAGTTTCCTTCAAACTCATGAACAAGGTAAAGAATTTTGCTCTTTAGTTGACCCAGCACCAAGAACTGGAAGAGTCATTCATCCCCTTTTACCCATTGTCCAAGACTACAAGTGTTTTATCTTCCCTCATTTGAGCGTCCTCTTTTGCTTTCCCCAAGGATTACAAAGGACAAACTGCAGCCCTCCATGCTTAGAAAAAAACAGCACCAAGAAATTCACAAACAGCAACAAGAGTTACAACTATGACTCCCTCATATTCAAAGATCAGGAAAACTTCAGGTGTTACTTTGGAATCCTCAGTAGTATGAATTCAATGTAAGTGGAATGGAGTATTAGAGGTCATTTAAGCAGTCACAGCATCCACCAGTGTGCATATGAAGATATTCAATATAATGCATAAGAAGATATTCAATATAATGAAAGAAGAGAAAAAGACTAAGTAAAAATGTCTTGCTTCTTGCCCAGATGGATCATCCAGCTCTGTGACCTTCAACAAGCCAGTTAGTGTAAAGCATCAGGTTTTTTATTTGCAAAATAAAGGCCATGATTCCTTTCCAGCTCACCTCAGAGTCTATGGGGAATACTACCTACTCTTTCAATGTTCTGGTTTCTTCCCTCCAAACAATGTAATATGCTCAGGATTCTGCCTTAAAACAAACTAACAAAAAACAATCTTGTCTTACTCTACTTCCTTCTCCAAGAATTACCTGATTTCTCTCGCATTCACTGTCAAATTTATTGAAAGGACTATAGCTGCTCCCTCTACTTCCTTATTCATCCTTCACTTTCTCAGTTACTCAACAGCTCCTGCACTCTGTCTTTGATTAATCCCTTCATAAAATCTGTTTTTATTATGGTTACTAATAACTTCCAAATTCCAAGTCCGATGGAGATTTTTCATCATTAGTCAGTAGCAGTCAATACAGTTGGGACACTCCTTACTCAGAATTCCTCACTTCCTCCCTTCCTTCCTTTCCTTATTTATTTATTTATTTATTTATTTGGTACCCTTGATTCCAATTCAGAGCTCTCTTCTCTACCTCCCTTTTCTCATAGTGCATACTCTGCAGAGATGATATTGTCCATTACTCGGACTTTAATTTCCCTGTGTATAGGTTCTTATGAAATATCCTGGGCTCCAGTGCATTATCTCTTGCTCCAATGCCCAGCTGACAACAGCTGCTGATGTTTATAGTGAGTGAAACCTATAACCTGTTTCCTGATTTGTCAGGCTAATGACACTCTTCCCTAGTCTGGCTAGGCAGGCTACTACTCTGCCAAGTAGTACATTTAGTGGTCTTCAGACCCCAACTAGGCACCCTCTCTGCAGCCTCAGGCATTGTGGATACTACAGAGGCATCACTGCTCCCCAACCTTCCCCTTCTCTAAGCTCTTTTACCCAACTGGATATTCTTTGGTGTGAAGTGGCGAGTCAGACCATACCCCAGCTATCTGCCACCTCCTTCTCTAAGGCTTAAAAGAAAACTAGAAAGTCCTAGGGAAAATGGGGAGTCTGTTTTTGCCCTTTTGCAAGTGGTTATGCTACTGACTTAGATACCACCTGGGTGGCCACATGTTGTAAATGGCAGTCCCTCTAAGGGAACCTTGAAATTTTTCTAATATGTAGCTAGGAAAGTGAGAAACAAACACCCTTGTTTTAGAGCTCCTGAAAACTTATCTGGTGTTTCTATTGCTAGAATTATGATGTTGTAGACGGAGCAGGAGAGAAGGAAAGGACAAGGAGAATGGTTTTATCCTTTGCTTTCTGTCTTTCCCTAACCAGCTCCCCTCTGGCAATGGGAATGGCTATTTTCATTTTCATTCTCCTTGTTTTACAAATTGCTCTTCCCTTTTCTGGGGCCAAGATCTCAATATATACATAATATATTCAACATTATATTATTTGATATATATTCAATAATAATATTCAATGCTATATTCAATTATATATGTCACTATATATTATATTCAATTATATACACACACATATTCACACATAGTTGGTTCTAGTTCTCTGAAGAACCCTGACTAATACAAGGTCTTTATGTCCTTGAGTGCCTGTTGATAGATCAAAGGTTAAATGAGATAGTGAAAGTAAGCATGTTTTCTAACTCCAGGGAAGTATAACATGGGGTAATATGGGCCAGTATATTGATCAACAGTGGGCTCTGACAGCCCACTTGGCCCATCAGACTAGTGCAGAATCCGAAAGGAAACATTGCTTATATTCTCTACGATACAAAAGGATAGTCAAGTTGATATGTTATGCATAAATTCAGTAAATCTCCAAAGACAATTTAATTTTAATGACTTTTATTGCAGAAGTCTGTGATATAACTTCTGATCATGTCTTTCTGTGGGATTCTGGAATTTCTGTTAAAGATCACTGAAAGTTTGGAAATGGCATCTCTAAAATTAAAATTGAGTGGCTATGGTCATGATTATTTGCCAAAGGCACGGTTGGTGATATAAAAATATGATCTATTTCAGCTGGCTATGCAGCATCTTAATAAATGCACTGACTCATGCTGTGATTTTAGTCATTTGAGATGAGCTTTCTGGATTAAACACTTTTCCCCCTGACTCAAACTCATTTCTTGTCTTATCTTTACTACCTTCTACAAATATATGTAGACAGGCTGTGCAAATGGTGGAAGTAGGATAAAGAAACCTCTTTGGCTTTGAAAATTTGCATTTTGATTTGTGCAGTGTTAAAATTGCTCAGAGGTGGTTAAAACAGGAAAAGCATCTACCTAGAGGTAAGAACCTGAGTGAAAATGAGAAACAATTGGGGGTATCCAGCTAAGTGTTTTCCCTATAAATATCCATTGGAATTATTCAGGAAGAAAGAAGACAAAAAAATGTAGAAGTCTGATATACCAAACGGCTCTAGAAATTGCTTAAAACAGAATTCTTTCATGCTAAAAGTAGGGAATGTGAAAGTGTTAAGAAGGCAATTATCACCTGTAATCTAAATATCAATTGACTCTACCTGAAAACTAATGGATTTATAAACTCTGTAAGTGAAGTATTGTTTCCTTAAGGAAGGGAAATAGCACATTCATCTATTCATTCAAAAATTATTTATTTTTAATCTAATGTGACAGGCAGTTGGGTTTCAGTGACAAACTATGAGAAATTGGTGAGACACGAAATAAGCAATGAAACACATGGATAAACAAGATACCCAAAGGCTATGGGAGTTACTGTAGGAGAAATAAGCAGATGTCTAGAGAGGGAAAACAGAAGTTCAAAGTGGGAAATCTTCCAGACAAGATGGTCAGAAAACACCTGTCTCAGTTTGTGACACTTCATCTGAGATCTAAAGAATAAGAATCATGGGAAAGTGCTCCAGGCAGAGCTGGGAGTGGATACAAAGACTCTCAGGCTGGAAAACCTCCATGTTTTCAAAGCAGACAAAGAAGAACAACTCAACTGAAGAAAAAGTGAGGGGAAGCATGATGGGTAGAAATCCAGACAAGAGTCAAAGAGTTTTTCAGATTTATTCCAGCACAACAGAAAGCTATTGAGAAGTTTTAAGTGGAGAAGTACAGTGTGATCATGAATGATCTTTCAAAAAATATTTGTTTTGTGGGGAAATGAAAGAAATAGAAACCACTCAGACTAATTAATTTTTAAAAAAATTTTTTTAAAGATTTATTTATTTGACAGAAGAGAGAGAGCATGAGAGAGCACAAGCAGGGGGAGCAGCAGAGGGAGAGGGAGAAGCAGGTTCCCCCTGCTGAGCAGGGAGCTCAATTCAGAACTCGATCCCAGGACCCTGAGATCATGACCTGGGCTGAAGGCAGACACTTAACCGACTGAGCCACCCAGGCGCCCCAACGCTCAAACTAATTAGAAAGCTGTTCTAGGAACAGAGATGGGTGGGGGTTGGGTGGGGGAGTGGCAGGGAACACCGAGAAGAATACATTGAATAGACATGTATTTTGGAAGAAAAACTAGAAATCTTGTTTATTGAGCAATTACAATTTAGAAAGAAAGTAATTAAGAATGATTTCTGTCTTGAGCAAGTGATGGTGCCAGTATAAAAATGGAGAATATCTTACAGGTGGACAAGGAAATCAGTTGATCTAGCTGGTTTGTTTATTTTGTGTTTTGTTTTGTTGTTTTTGGTTTTGGTTTTTTATGTTTTCTTTTTTTTTTTTTAAAGATTTTATTTATTCATTCATGAGAGACAGAGAGAGAGAGGGGCAGAGGGAGAAGCAGGCTCCCAAGGAGCAGAGAGCCCGATGCGGGACTCGATCCCAGGACCCTGGGATCATGACCTGAGCCGAAGGCAGACGCTTAACCATCTGAGCCACCCAGGCACCCTGTTTTTGTTTTTAATAGAGGTCTTTCACTGTATCTATTTTTTAAGATTTCATTTATTTATTTGACAGAGAGAGACACAGCGAGAGAGGGAACACAAGCAGAGGGAGTGGGAGACGGAGAAGCAGGCTTCCCTCTGAGCAGGGAGCCAGACATAGCGACTCCATCCCAGGACCCTGGGATCATGACCTGAGCGGAAGGCGGACGCTTAACGACTGAGCCACCCAGGCACCCCTCACAAGTAGGTCCTAGGAATCATTCAGCATTTTGTTGTTTCTATATTGGACAACTTATTCATCAGTCTGTTGAACTTTTCCTTTTTTGGAGGTATAGAGAGCATCCAAATTTCTTCTAATAGCCTTGTTTTTAACTGTTGTGTCTTGCTGAATCAAAGCAGCTGAATTTGATTCAAGTTCAATGTCATTTTCTTCAAGAATTAATTCATCTTTCTGGACTTGAAAATACTGAATAAATAATGCCCCACTTCATCTGAACCCTGTGAGTGTGTATTTTTCAACCAAGAAATTTCTAATTTTCAACAAGAGGTCCATTCTAAATAACAGGGCTGATGGGAAGTGGCATAAATCTTGTTCCATAACAGAAGCCCACAGTGATGCCCTTAATCCTGTTCCATACATGACTAGAGATGGTGTGAACAATAGCCAGGTCCTTTCTATTTCCCTGCCATTTGTCAAAATGTAGCCTCTTTTATTCCAAGGAGACTGACTTCTACATTGATATGATGGAAGTCCTTCTGCAGAGTTCCTCCTTGGTCCTTGAAAATAACCCTGTGTCCTTTCAGACTGATGTTGACATTTCTTAGAATGTTGACAGTCTGACCACTGAGAATGTTCTTCATCTCACAGTATATGTGGCAAAAAGCTCAAATCATCTGTTTTTAATGTATTGTGTTCGAATTACTCTAGGGGAGATGTCCAAAAGACAGTTGAATATGTGTAACTGAAGCTCAGAGAAGAGATCTGGACTGAAGATACGAATTCAGGAGTCATCAGCATGTAGGCAAATATTATTTATGGTCATGGAACCAGTTAAGTTCATTTAAGTGCTAGCTGCTAAGGCAAGGCTAAGTAACATGTGTGGAGAAAACCTAAAACGGTCTTTTGAGGCTAAACCTGAAACTTGAAACCATTTTTGCTAAAGAAATCATCAGAGAGGAGTGATCCACAATAAATTTGGGTTTTGTTTCCTGATTCACCTACACCTAAAATTCATTCTATTTAGTTATTCTACTCTATTCATTCTATTTAGTTATATAAGGTCTCCTGCATCATTCAAAGAAGCTCACATAATTCTATCACTTTTATATACTATTTTCAAAGAATGAATTACCATGTTGCAGATATTGGTGATTTACACGAAGACTTCATTGGAACACTTAAATTTACAAATGACAAAGAGCTGGCTAATGAATGTGTTGACAAAGGTATATAGCTCAGGTATTGAATGACAGAAAGAAACTTTCATATAAACTCAGTAGGTCGAAGTGATGACCTGGAACATTAGAAAGAAATGAAATTAGTTTATATAAGAAGTTACATGTTGCAGTTGAAATAATTACTCAAGTAGAAGATAGAGGAAACTTATCTCTGTAATCGCTTTTATTTAAAAAAAATAAAGGCTAGGGCGCCTGGGTGGCTCAGTCGTTAAGCGTCTGCCTTCGGCTCAGGTCATGATCCCGGGGTCCTGGGATCGAGTCCCACATCGGGCTCCCTGCTCGGCAGGAAGCCTGCTTCTCCCTCTCCCACTCCCCCTGCTTGTGTTCCTGCTCTCACTATCTCTCTCTCTGTCAAATAAATAAATAAAAATCTTTAAATAAAAAAAAATAAATAAATAAAGGCTAAATTTCAATTAACTCTGTGATGCAGGTACTTAAAATGCAAATTTAATCTGTGTGGTAATCAGCTTAAAATCAGATAGACCTGAGGTATAATCCAGGCCATCACTTCCCAGTACTGTGACTTTGGAATCTTAGTATCTATACAACTTGTCAAATTGTGATGATGATAGTCTAGAACATAAAGAGTCATAGTCTTCTTTTTCCACAAATATTGTCTGATGGGATTTTTTTCATGTTATTAAACATATTAGAAAGTTATTTTAATGGTTGCACCACAGTCCATTTACTGAAATTTCGAACGATTATTTATCACTATTATCCTCTAGTTGGCTATTTAGAATATTTTCATTTTACAATATTGTTATAATTTATGTTTGTTGTGAATTTTAGCCTTTCAACTTGTTGACCTTGCTTCCTGTGCGAAAGAAAGAAAGAAAGAAAGAAAGAAAGAAAGAAAGAAAGAAAGAAAGAAAGAAAGAAAGAAAAGAAAGAAAGAAAGAAAAAAGAAAGAAAGGGAGGGAGGGAGGGAGAAAGAAAGGAAGAGGGAGGGAGAAAGAAAGAAAGAAAGAAAGAAAGAAAGAAAGAAAGAAAGAAAAGAAGCAATCAGAAGAGAAAGCCCCAAGCTGCTATAATCTTATCTCTTCACCTATTTGTATCTGTGCTTACACACTCTGCCTTCCCTTCTGTTACTCTGAATGAATAACCTGTGCTTTCATTGAAGGACATCCCTTCACTGTACACCTGCTCAAACACATCACTCCAGAAATTTTTCTTTCTCTTGGATATTATTATTTTTCCTCTTGACTAAATTACCCCAAGAAAATATAAACATTCTGCTATTTCTCCCATCTTAAAAAAATGGGGGAAAAAAGCAATCCTCAATACCACATCCTTCTGCTACCTCAACTGCTCTCCCATAGAGGAAAACTTCTAAACATCTCCTTTATAAGCTGCTCTTAGTTCCTTTCTTCCCAGTCTCTCTTGAATGCAGTCCAATCAGTATCTCACTGCATATGCCACCAAAACTTCCCTCAAGGTTATCACTATCTCCACATTGTTCAAAGCCAATAATAAATTCTCTATCCTCAGCTTATGCGAACGACCAGCAGTATTAATACAGCTGATGATGGTCTCCTTGATATACACCTCACTGATCATCAGGATTTATGTGTTCTCCTTTCTCTCCCCATTTTACTAGCTGCTCCTTCTCATTCCACTTTTGGTTTAAGATACCACCATGACCTCCCCAAAAACCTGGAAAGGCCCAAGCCTCAGTTCTAAGCTTAAAACTTCTTTCTTCTATATCACTACTGTCCTATGATCTCATCCATGAATTTTGTAAGCTGAAAACTTGCAAATTTGTATCACCAGCTCAGACTTCTCCGCTGAACTCTAGATGTGTTATTGGCTACCATACAGGGACAACTATTGTGACGTGTTAGCCATCCCAAAGACTAAACTCACGACCTGTACTGCCAAAGCTCCAAACCTGCCCTTCCCACAATCTTTCGAAAAGTAATACATAAATCAACAGTCTATCCTTCCCATTGCCTAGGCCAAAAAATAAAACGTCATTCACAAGTACCTTTCTTCTCTTATACCTCTTCTCTTTCAGCACATTCTTTTGTTTCTATCTTCAAAATATTTGCAGTGTCTGAATATTTCTCATTATCTCTGATACTTCTACCACCATTGATACAAGTCACCATTACCACTCACTTGGATTCTCACAATTACTTCTAATTCAGAAGTGTGCACTTTTCTCTGAAGAGCCTTGAAGAGTAAGTATTTTAGATACTGCAGGCCATTAGGTCCCCATTACAACTATAACTATTACAACTGTAACTCTGCCACATTGTGAAAGCAGCCATCAACAATATGCAATTGAATGAATGTGGCTTTGTTTCAATAAAATGTTATTTACTAAAACAGGAAGTTGGCCAGATTTGATCTATGGCCTGTAGTTTGCTAACAACTATTCTGGTTCATCTCCCTGACCTCTCTTTCTTTCCTAGTATCTGTTTTCAACACAAGGGCCACAGCAATCCTTTTGAAATGAAAACCACAGCACATGATCTGTCTACTTAAAACTACCCCCACTCCCTATTTCACTCAAAATAAATCCAAAATTCTTAATATTGCACAAAGAGTTTTTAAGCAATATGTTCCTTCAATTTTGCTCCCTGTGATCCAGCCACATTGATTTTTCTGCTGGTCTTGAAATTGCCACATACAGGAGGGCATCTTTCTTTTCTATTCCCTCTGTCCAGAGAACTTGATAGAACTCATATAACTAGAGGGGCGCCTGGGTGGCTCAGTCGTTGAGCGTCTGCCTTCGGCTCAGGTCATGATCCTGGGGTCCTGGGATCGAGCCCCGCATCGGGCTCCTTGCTCTGCAGGAAGCCTGCTTCTCTCTCTCCCACTCCCTTGCTTGTGTTCCTGCTCTCGATATCTCTCTCTGTCAAATGAATAAATAAAATCTAAAAAAAAAAAAAAAAAAAAGAACTCATATAACTAGAGAGCTCACTCTTCACCTTCCTCTGGTCCCTGGTCAAATGTCACATTTTCAGTGAAAACTTTCCCCCCTAAGAAATTATAATCACGGGGCGCCTGGGTGGATCAGTCGTTAAGCGTCTGCCTTTGGCTCAGGTCATGATGCCAGGGTCCTGGGATCGAGTCCCACATCGGGCTCCCTGCTCCGCGGGGAAGCCTGCTTCTTCCCTCCTTCTCCCCCTGCTTGTGTTCCCTCTCTTGCCATGTCTCTCTCTGTCAAATAAATAAATAAAATCTTTAAAAAAAAAAAAAAAGAAATTATAATCACCATCACCCCGAATGCCCCATTCTCTTTTCCTGCTTAATTTTTATTTTTCCATAGAAAATTTCACCACCACCAGTGGTGTGCAAAAAAGTTTAATTTTCTTATTTGTTTGCCCCTCCTTCTAATATTTCCTTAGAACACTGGGATATACTTGAGGATAGTTTTATTATAACTGTTCCTTACTTTATCCATAGAATCTAGAACAGTTTCTGCTACAGGATTAAAGACTAATAAGTAAATATTTGTTGAATGAGCACTGTAGATGAACACGGGAAGAGCAAGAGAAGGTTCTTGGCCTAGTTCCACAGAACAGAAATTATCTTATCACATGATAGAAGTTATTTAAGCCTTTTAATGTAATTTGCCAATTTTTGCCTCTATATTTTTTTTTCTCACTTTCAAGATAAAGAACATTTTCTTTTATTTAGTCAGTGACCTATTTACTTTTTTTTTCTATTTGTTTCTGTTTTATTTTCATTTATTTTTTTTTATTCTTATGTTAATCCCCATACATTACATCATTAGTTTTAGATGAAGTGTTCCATGATTCATTGTTTGTGCATAACACCCAGTGCTCCATGCAGAATGTGCCCTCCTCAATACCCACCACCAGGCTAAACCATCCTCCCACCCCCCTCCCCTCTAGAACCCTGTTTGTTTTTCAGAGTCCATCGTCTCTCATGGTTCGTCTACCCCTCCGATTTCCCCCGTTTCATTCTTCCCCTCCCGCTACCTTCTTCTTCTTTTTTTTTTCTTAACATATATTGCATTATTTGTT
>NC_138380.1:58728495-58759158 GCF_054177405.1 Leptonychotes weddellii
GGTTAATCTGGAACATCAATCTTCTCTTGCCCTTAAACATCAGAGCTCCTGATTCTCAGGCTTTCAGACTCAATCACTGAATCCCATCAATGGCTTTTCTGGTTCTCCAGCTTGAAGACAGCACATTCTGGGACTTTTGGCCTCCTTAACTGCATAAGCAAATTTCTATAATAATTCTCTTATCTCTCTCACTCTATCTCTATCTTCATATCTTTATCTACTATTAATTCTGCTTCTCTTGAGAACCTTGACTAGTACAGTCTCCAAAATGAAAATGACTATTTCTTTTTTTTTCAAAGATTTATTTACTTATACCAGAGAGAGAGAGAAAGAGAAAGAGAGAGAGAGAGAGAGGAGGGGCAGAGGGAAGGGATCCCTGGACTTCAAATTCAAAAGACAAACAAAAGCCCTACATACACTATTCACATTCTAACTGGACAACAGATAATTCATGAAATGAAAAGACTAATAAAAGCAAACCACAAAATTGCCTTTGCAAGGTTATTTTGAAAACAAATGCAGTAATAAATTAGTCACTCGCTGAAGTCTGAAAAGAACCTGGACGAAAGAGAGAAGAGCCAGTAGATAAATCCCTTCCATGACTCCATGACCGTGTTAGGTTCTGATTCTTGAACCACTGTCATCAAGTATCACACAGGATGTTTGTTAAGAATTCAGAATTTGTGATCAGACCTCATCCCAATCTCTGAGTCTCTGGATTTAACCCCAAAATCTGAATTTTTAACTATTTCCCAGATTCTTATATACACTTTTGTTTTACAGTCAGAGCTTTGCTACTCAAAACGTGCTGTGGAACCAACAGCAAGGATATCACTTGGGAATGTGCTAGTGATGATGCATAGTCTCAGGTCTCTCCTCAAATCTACTGAATCAGAGTCTGCATTTTAACAAGATTCCTGGGTGACTGGAATGCAAATTAAAGTTTAAGAAGCACTACTCTTGAGAGTACCTTCCTATAAGCAATGAAACATAAAGGAACTATGATTTCCCCTATTAGACAGTCTTTCTTTACACTTTCCCTTAATCGCCCTCCAATGTTCCTTTAGAGCGCTACATGGAAAATGAGCCATTAATCTACATAAGATGGAATTATGTAATACATAAAAACAGAATGTTAGAAGGGGAAAGGACCTTGGAGAGCATCTTGTTGAACTCCTTCATTTTATAGATGCAGAAAATTAGACCCAGAGAGGTCATCTGGGTTCACAGAAATAACTGATGGCTAAGCCAGGAATACACACTTCAGGCCCCCTGCTTCTGCTATTCTGTCTACTTTAATTATATACCACTTCCTTCCAAAAGAATTTTACCCACAATTGGGATTTTACTAAAAATTTGGCATTTAACATATAGGGTTTTTTTTTTTTTTCAAAGCAAAGTCAAATAGCATGTAAGAAATCCATTGTGTTAATCAAATGTGATCTCATCGTTTTTTCTAAAAAGGGACTAATTACAAAAATGGACTAGACTCCATTAAAAATAATCAGGAAGATTATTTTTTAATCTAATTCATTTTTCAGGATAATTACTCAAAATCAATAACTGTCAGTTTATAACAATAATCAGAAAGGAATTAGAAAATATTGATGATATTGCAGGGTTCAATTTCTTCTCAAGATAAGAAGATCAAATCAATCCAGCAACTGGGAATTGCATTGCAACTATTTCTAAATGGAGTTTAGCTGCATCATATTACATTCTAGGCCCTTTGGTCTCCAATGTTCAATTTTTTGTGTGTGGAAAAGTATATGCACAGTGGATATAAGATGGTATTTTAGAACTAATTACAGTCCCTTTCAGCTTCCTAAAGGAGGCTTTCTTAGCACAAGCGAATGCCTTCCTTCATTTCTTTCTTTGCTTTTTGTCTAGTCAAAAAGGAATGACAAGTAACTGAGTCTTGAATGATCCTCTTTTGAGTTGTGAAAGGGACAAATAAGAAAGGAATGTGCCAGTAAAGCAATAATACAGTGAATATACATATTAATGATGATATACTCCTACAGGATTTGTTTCTCAAATAAACAACTTAAGCTGTTCTGCCTCTCCACCCTAACATGTGTGAAACAATTTAGCATAGAGACATATGCATGGGTTCTAAATAAATATTATTGTTTTTATAACCCCCAAACCATAATATGAGCATTACCCCCATGTATTAAGAGTCAGATTTTTAAAAAATCTACTTAACTCCTTCAGAAAAGAAAGCATTGCATAATTCTAAATTTAAGTGTTTTTACTTAGAAATTGTGGAATCATGTCAGTCAGGACACAATTTTAAGAGAAGAACCCAAGTGAGCAGATTCAGGTTGTATATATGGAGAAACTGTATGTGCTGTGCTGACATGGTCCATCTAACACTGTTTTTCTGGCCAAATGCTTCATTATATAAATATTTCTTCTTTGGGATGGCTACTTGCTGCTAAAACTGTTGTATCTCAGTGCTCACAGTGACCTTAAATGTCACAAGCAACAGTGTAAGTACAGTGATTTACTATGTATTTACAAGAGACAGATGACTCAGTTGGTCGAAAATGGTTTTAGACGAACTGATCCTGAGCAAGCATTAGACATCCATTTGGTAAATATTTTGGCCTTATCTAAGCTTCAGTTTCTTCTCTAAACTGGGGATACAAATATATATATTTTAAAGGTTCCTACAAGGGATTAATGTTATGTCAAAGGAAAGCAGGTGCCTGACTGAAGTTAGACGCTCAGTATTACTGATTTCCTTTATCCTTTGCACATACTGGTCTGGTGATTTCCTGTGTATCTCCTTAAAACCAGTATATACTATAGAATTCGGCAACATCCATTCAGTTGAAATCAAGTTATGTAACCAAGAGCAGACCAGCCCTGCAGTGGTAGTTGGGTAGTTGGCAATCAGGAGGATAGTACCTTTTGATTATTTGATTCCATTATAGTATCTCTATGTGTGCAAATACATTTGGAATTCAGGTTAAAGGATACCACAAGAAATTTGATTTTAGGAGTATCAATTGCAAGGAGTAAATGATTACCAGAGCTTATATCTTGACCAGGGATTTTTTATATGAAAGCAATGATCAGTTGCTTTCTCAGTGGTCATCAACAGTCTCAAATCAAAACCTGATGAAAGTACAT
The DNA here is from genome assembly GCF_054177405.1 of Leptonychotes weddellii. Taxonomy (NCBI): domain Eukaryota; kingdom Metazoa; phylum Chordata; class Mammalia; order Carnivora; family Phocidae; genus Leptonychotes; species Leptonychotes weddellii. Next base: position 58,731,637 of record NC_138380.1, read on the forward strand.
AAATAAAAGGAAATCCTCCAAGACTGAATGCAGCCATTTTTCTATTTCATCCACCTATATTTCACTTAATTGAGCTAGGAGGATACAATATTCAATTGATGTTATAGGGAAAAATAGGCTTTAGAATAATGATTCAGTCCAAGGTTCATGCTGGGAAATTTTGCAGCCTACAAAAATAGTGAAATGTATTATTGAGATCTTTGGGAGTATGTTCTTAGGCTGTATAAGCACCATGAATTTAATTCAGTAAAACACTTTTCTTTTGCTAGACTTTTCTCTAGCAGAGAGAGTTTCAATAAGATGTACTTGAATTTTTAGTATACCACAAAAACAAATGCATATGCTGTAGAATTAGAAATGGGGTTCTTAAAAAAACAGCAATAGTCAACTGAGTTTAGTATGCATGCCTGTGCTGCATTAGACACTTAGAAGCTTGAAAAATTAGCTATAGTATAAATAGTGGTTTGATTATACTGTGGTTCCACATGAACGGAAATGATCTAATTCATACTAAGAGGTTAAAAAACAAAAACAAAAACAAACAAAAACATCCACTATCATGAAAGAGAGAACTTTTGGAAGATGGGAATTATATTAGTTTGTTAGGGCTGACATAATAAAATATTACATACTGGGGGGCTTAAACAACAGAAATTTATTTCTCACAATTTTGGAGTCTGGAAGTCCAAGATCAAAGTGTCAGCAGATTTAGTTTCTCCTGAGACCTCTCTTCCTGGCTTGCAGATGGGGAGTCTTCTTGGTGTGTCTTCACATAGTCTTTTCTCTATATGCATGCTCCTAGGATACCAGTCATACTGGAATAAGGCCCTACCTTACTGCACTCATTTTAACTTAACAAACCTTTTGAAGATTCTATCTCCAAATACAATTACATGGATCAGGGCTACTAATATAACCTCATTTAACCTTAATTATTTCCTAAAGTTTCTATCTCTAAATATGATTACAGTCTGTGGTACTGAGGGTTGAAATTTCAACATATGAATTTAGGGGAATGCATAATTCAGCCCACAATAGGAATATCTTCATGTGGCCAGGAACTGGTTCCTGCTTTAATTTGACTGCTATAAAACTGATTCCCTTTTATGAACACTGTCACTTATACAATTCTTGGGTATTTTGTTACATATCTATCATTCTATCACTCTTGCATGTCTTTAGGTTGGCTATTGACAGGACATAAGATATTATATTTTTGTTGGACCTTCTAATTGGGACTAAAATTTCTGTAAAAATCTTTTATTTGTAACAGAGTTAATAGCTGAGCATAAGACTAAACAATACATTTGGTATCCAAGTCTCCTTTAAAATTTTCATTGGAACATCTGCTAGGTTCAAACAATGCAGTAACTCTTTCTGTCTCTCTCTCTTTCTCTCTCTCTTCGAAATCAGAGGGTAAAATTAGAACTGTTTTTATAAAAATGTAGTTGTTGTTATGTAAATGTAGGATTTGAAAGTTTCTCAAAAAGAATCTTTAGTGGGTATTTCTGTATAGATTTAACTTCAAATAAATTGTAAGCCATATTTAGAATATAAAACTAATATAGAGGGCGCCTGGGTGGCTCAGATGGTTAAGCGTCTGCCTTTGGCTCAGGTCATGATCCCAGGGTCCTGGGATCGAGTCCCGCATCGGGCTCTCTGCTCCTTGGGAGCCTGCTTCTCCCTCTGCCTCTCTCTCTCTCTCTGTCTCTCATGAATAAATAAATAAAATCTTTAAAAAAAAAAAAACTAATATAGAGAACAGTAAATTCATTCAATTCTCCGTAATTCTGGAGCCCCAAAAGATGAACTTCTCTAATTGTTTTTGCTACTAAGTATAGGCTTTAAAGAAACTTTCCAGTATTTGCTGCCTCCAGAGGAAGAGTAATTTGGATATTAGATATAGGGAAAACTCCTTAAAATATTTGCATTATCTTAGCTGAGCAGAGCCATAAAGGTAGTGTCATATGGACTCATGGTATTTCTCCCATCATCAGTGTGATACGCTAGTTATAGCCTGACACTGTCTATGACCTTCTCTTATAGCATAATAGGGTGTGACAAGACACCATGTGTCCCTCTGGGTTTCCCTTCATGTAGATCAGGTTTCCATTCTCTCAAAGACAAGAAGGGAGTTCCTTTGAATTTTTCAAGGCTCACTGCAAAACTTCTGCTTCAGTTCTGCTATGTTACCTACTACACTTCATTTTTAAATCTCTATGTCACTCTTATCCTGTTAACAATATTTACTACTAAAAAATTTTAATAGGAGAAAAAGTCCTACTCCAAGAACAGATTGAACAACAGTAAAGATCAAGTTTACATTTTACATGGAAAGATTTATAAAATTATCACAAATATTTTAAGAAAAATACTTCATGCCACATATGACTTTGTAAATGTCTAATTTATTTTTTTGCCAGGGATCAGAGATATTTTCAAGGGTAAGAAAAATCATTTTATTCTCTTACTTGCAAGTAGTTATTTGGTTGCAAGCAATAGACACCAAACGAAAAAAATATATATATTTGTAGGGTACTTTACAGTTTACAGAATTGAAGAAAGAGTTTAGTATTCAGTTCTAAGAAAGAACAGATATTAGGGAAGCTCCAGCGAGCTTAATCTCTTAGAAATTGAGTGCACAGAGAGTAGAAATGCTACGGAAATTGGAATTTGTTAGAGATTACCAGGTAACATTAAGATATTGCAAAGATTTATGGCAGAAGGATGAGAAAATAAATATCCCTTAACTGAAATGCTATAAAATAATCTATCGTTTAGATCACTGGAAGTACAAGATGGAAGATGAAGAGAAAATATTTTTCCTAGAGAAACTGTGCTAAAATAAGCACAGATCACCAAGATGGCTCAATGTTCTAAGATTTTCTTCTAAATTTCAAATCATACTGAATAGAAATAAAGCTTTGAAAAAGTTAGTGGCTAAAATGACTAACCCAGAGCTCTATCAGCATTTTTAAGAACTACGTTTTTATAAAAAAAGAAACCATTCAACAAATGAGACAAAATACAAGAAACAACATTATTCTTGGCTTGGCTTATGCCATTAAGAACTTGTACCTTATTCTTTATAAAGCAAAAGATGTTGACTCAACCAACACTAATCTGTTAATGTAGGAACACTGAAGTTTTAGCCAATTATTCAAGTCCATCTACAAACATTCTCCCATTTTATTATATTTAACATATATGTGATATTATCCAACTTCATATATAAAAGTATGCATTTATAAAAGATATTACAAATAACATATTTTATTTGGAAGAAAAAGTACATAATGGGCAACTCTCAGGAGAAAAATAGAAAGATGGAATAAATGGGCCAAAATAATATAATCGAAAAAAATTTTGAAACTAAAGAGTTGAACTTAAAGAGCTTAATAGTAAAAATTAAAACAAATCATATAAAATGTTTTAAAAATATTTTCTTTAGCCTCTTCCATAATAACACTCAACTTCAGAATACAGTATAACAATACCTAAAAAAATCTGTAAGAAAGGATGGTAGCAAAAGAAATTTATATGTAGGCAATTTGTCTTTCAAAAATACAACAACAAATAGGCATTCTCTAGTAAGCTTGGATACTGGGAATATAGCATACATGAAAATTATATTAGATGGTAAACTACATTAGACTAACAGATTAACCAAATTGAAAAATCCTAAAATAGAGATACTATAGTGAATATATTTTTTATATATGTAACTATAAAGCTAGTACTCAATAAAGGACGGAATTAAGGTTTCATAACTGCAAATAAGGAGCATGTACCTTGACAATTCAAAAAAAAGTACAATTAAATAATATAATACAGAGATGAAGAAATAGAATTGAGATCATTTCCTCATCATTTTTGTCAAGAATTCATACACCTTAAAATTGAAATATAATATTATAAGAAACATACATAATGAACTTATAACCTTAAGGCTCTTCATAATATTTCTTTTATAAGTGGAGAAATTTTAATGTCATTTATTGTAAAGAAATATATATCAGAAATTTAACAACTGCTTCAGTTTGAACTTATTTTCCTTTTGTAAAGTATATCTTATTTAATGGTTTATATTAAAATCATGTATAACATAATGCCAGTTTTTAAAATTAGTTCTATCTATATGCCTTCATATTTTTATAGAGATAAGTCTGGATCAACATTACTCAATATCTCAGATGCTTTCTGGGTGTTTTCTTTTCTTTTTTTTTCCTTTTCTCCATTGCATTTTTTGGACTACTTTGACTTTTTTATAGTAGCTGTATATAATTTTAACAGAAGAGAAAATCTATCACTTTTTGAAAAAAGTGTACTCTGTATGATAATATATATAGAGATGGAATATTTAAAATATTAATTCATAACAATACAAACTGGAGGGAATAATTTTACCTATCTTGGAGTTGACATAAAGATTAACTGTAAAAACCTAGAACAGTTCCAAGCACATAGTAACCATGTAGTATACATTAGCTACTCCTTCAACTAATCACATTTATACTAGTAGAGCTGTGATTTTTACTTAAATGAGAATTTTATAAATTGTAATTTGCAAATACTGCTATTATATGTTTTTTCCTCCTAGAAAAGGGAAATAACAATAACAACTGAAAGCATTATTATCAGGGTTAAAAGAACTCATTAGTTAGATGGAACTGCTGGAGAGTTGTCTAGGCTACCTCTCTAATTGAGTCAGTCTTTTCATCACTTCATTGTACCCATCTATAATTAAATACCTGCTAGGGCTAAAGTATTGCACTAGGCACCCCAGACACAGTGGTGAACAAGAAAGATCGCTCATAGACATTCAAGGTTTCTCATGAATAATTCCTCATAAGTGGTAAATCCTATAAAATACAATTTCTAATATCCTGATTAACATATTCAATATTTTCAATGCTGATCGTAAAAGAATTTAAACATTTTAGCTATTTTTTTAAATTTTATTTTATGTTAGGTTAATCACCATACATTGTATCATTAGTTTTTGCTGTAGTGTTCCATGATTCATTGTTTGCGTATAACACCCAGTGCTCCATTCAATATGTGCCCTCCTTAATACCCATCACCAGGCTAACCCATCCCCCACCCCCCTCCCCTCAGGAACCCTCAGTTTGTTTCTCAGAGTCCATAGTCTCTCATGGTTCATCAGCTCCTCCGATTTCCCCCCCTTCATTTTTCCCTTCCTACTATCTTCTTTTTTTTTTTTTTTTTTTTAACATGTAATGTATTATTTGTTTCAGAGGTACAGGTCTGTGATTCAACAGTCTTATACAATTCACAACAGTAAGCTATTTTTTAATAAGCTCATTTGCATCCTTGTATAAATTAATTCTGACATAATTTTCAGTCATAATTTATTGAAAATTTCAGGAAGTTTTTAATATGTAATACTGATTCAAATGGGGTTTTGACCTAAATCCTCATGTATCCCCTATCATTTCTTTCAGAAGACTATGAGGCCATGCTAAGGAAAAAGGAGTTGTAAGGTTAAGAGATCCTCATTGCCTAACAACCAATGACTTTGCAAGAGAAACCACTGTTTGTTCTTACTACAATTTAATGACTTTTTGACAAATTCTCTTAGTGTTCTGTAAATTAATAAATTATTTTAATTAAAGCAATGCATTTCTTTAGTAAAAAGGCATTATACTGGCTTTGAAAATAATAAATTACCAAATTTATAACGTCAAACAAAAAATTGCAATAATGAACATATTCCCTAAAAATCATCTGTTTAATAAGGAGTACAAATCATTACCCAATATAGTCCTTTAAGGGCCAAATTTTAAATTATCTTTAAAACAGGTTATTCTTTAGATAAAAAGTTGAATACATAAGCTAAATATTTGCAAGCCCTCAAACCTACAGTAAGAATATTATGTTTTAATGTTTAACTGTTAAATACTTAATAATTTGCCAGCTTTATACTATACATGATTCACATAAATATTATATTACTAGCAATTTAAGGAAATGATGTTACTTTTTGTAATTACAATTCTCTACTATATATTTGAGTATTGAATATTATTGAGTATGCTTGTAAATATAAAATTTATAGATTAATTCTGAAATGTTATCCCAATAAAATAAGTTCACCCTTGAGAGGAACTGTATCAGAATGACAGCCTGGTTTTAGTCAAAATGTGACTCAAAGTCGTTATGGAAAAGTGATATTCCCCTTGGTTAGCCAAGAAGGTGTTGAAATTGGGTAACCAATGAAAACTAAACTGCTATTAAATTAACAGAGAAGCAGGGACACGCAAAGTGAAAAGTGAAATGTTTTGTCACAAGAAGTACGTAGTATTGTAAGGAGTAAACCAGTAATAACAGTGCTAAGGGGAAGTCTTTATCAAAATGTTCCAACTGAAAAAAGATGTAGCAACTAGAAAGGAAAGCAGGCCATACAAATTGCCTCTAAAGCAACTTTATTGCCTCCAGAAGGAAATGTTTTCACTGCTGTGGAATTTTTACCAAAAGCATAAAGTCCAGACTAGAAAAGGTTCAGCACTCTCAAATGCCTCCAGTGGGAACACACAAAAAAAAGGTAAAGATTTTCTAAACATCAAATTCACAGCATACAACAAAATCTTCAAATAAACATTGCTAATATCTTATGATTACCACACATGTAATCTTTACAATTTAACATGAATATTCAAAAAAGATTTTCCTCCAAGAACGTTCTTTAGGAGTGTTAATGAGAAATTATTCTAAATAGAAAACCTAAAGAGCCAACACAAGGCAATTGGGTAAATTAATTACGGTAAGGCCATGGGATCATGAGAGCTCTTTTGGAAAACCCCAGTGAATTGTCTCCTTTTTAATCTCATTTATTTTCATTCTTTTGGCATAATTCTCTCTTTAGTTCCTTTAAAAGCCAGTTCTTTCTTCTATGATTTTAACAAACTTTTAAAAATGTTCTCTTTCCCCTTTCTCCCCAGTCCCCCTACCTCCTACCTGACTTTCTATGCAATCTTCAGGATTATATTTAAATACCCTGTCTTCTATTAATTCTTCCCTGAATTCACAAGTCCCAGTTAGGACTCCTCAGATACATCCCTACAGCACAATGAATCTCTGCTCTTATAACCCTTATAATACAATGTTATTTTTTAAAAATATTCTGTATTGTTCATTAGATGCTAAACTTCCTAAGAAAAGCCACTATATGTACTTATTCAATGCTATATCCCAAGTGCTTGTTACATAGTAGGCATTAAAATATTTGTTTAAATAATAATTATTAAACTTTTTGGTAAGTGCACTGAATGTCTCTTCACTATTCATGTAATAGATAACATATCAGATTTTGTTCTATCAGCCTAAAAAAGGAAGAGCTTATATTGACTAACCTTCCCACCAACTGTAAACTTTGAAAAATAGAAAAATATTCATCTGGAATCATAGACAAACAATTCAGGCACTAAGGATTTGAAAGACAAAGGTCCTAGAGAAAAAAATAAAATGTATTGAAGAGAGCCTGATATTCACCACTGCTTTTTCCCTTGGGGCATTTTTTTTTCTAAATTTCATTGCAGGGCATAGAGTTCAAACAGAAAGTTATGGCTTAGAGAATGCAGAGTCTTAGTGAGTTAAGAAGTAGAGAATTGTAGTTCAGGGCTCCAATGAAGCAAGAAGGAAGGTAGGAGCTAAGATCATCCTGGATAGAGAGAGATGATAAAGGTAAGAGTCTAGTATTTTACACAGTTTCCTCAAGGCATTTGGGGATTCCTGAGCTGCACATGCACTGGTTAAGTGTTTAAAAGATGGCTGCTAACAGGCTAAAATCTCATTTTAAAAATAATATGGTGTAAGTGAGACAAAAATTGGAGTTTAAAGTTCACCAATGAAGAAGAACATTTCTAAATGCTTTTAAATAAGATCCTATAAACATTTCAGTCACTGATTGGACAAAGATAATTTTCCTGCAAGGAGGAAATTAAACTCTGTCTTGGACAGATACAGTCAATCCTTATTCTTCAAAGATTTCAAATATGCAAATTTGTCTACTCACTAAAATTTATTTGTAGCCCCCCAAAATCAATACACACGGTTTTGTGTTATTGTTTTTTTGTTTGTTTTTTATGGTCATTGTGGACATGAAGAGAGCAATGAAAAATCTGAATTGCCCGGCACATTCTCAGCTGAAGTTGAACAGGTGACAGACACTCTGCCTTGTTTCAGTTCTCATGCAATAAATAAGTGTCCTTTTTGTGATATATTTAGTGCCACATATTTTGCATTTTTTTTCCCTCTTTTTGTGATTCCATTGTTTAAAACGAGACCAAAGCATAGTGCTGATTAGTGCTCCTAAGTGTAAGAAGGCTATTTGCCTTACAGAGAAAATACATGTTAGATAGACTATATTTAGGCATGAGTTAAAGTGCTGTTGGCCAGGAGTTCCATGTTAATGGATCAACAACATATATTAAATAAAATCTCTTTAAATAGAAACACACATAAAACAAGGGTGTTTTATTGATTGATGAAAATACTATGACCAGATGCCCCTAGGAACCTAATCTTGTGTTTCCTCTAGGAACACTGGTTCAATATCCATTAATTCAGTGACTTTATAACATAACTACCAAAAATAGTGAGAAGTGACTACATCATGATCCAGAGGCTCTAAAATTATTTTATATAAAGCATTAAGCACTTATTTAAAAATACAAGTTGTGACAGAAAAAGGACCAAGAGAATGAAAGTCAGAAAAAAAAAAACAAACCCAAAATATAAACACATAATAAAATGAGACCCTTAGATAATCTAGATATTGGGGTTACCAGAGAACATAGTTTGAATTTTGTTATGAATATTAACTTTGCCATGATAATGGTAATAAACACTCTGAAGTCCGTATAATACTCACTGCCCCCAACAGTACCTATGGCTCTTAATGTCTTCCTGTCTCTTCACTTGACAGTTTGGATGATATGATTTAAAATAACTTATTAATATGTCCCTAAAATAAACAAACAGATATAAAATGGGACTGAAGAGCTAGAATCCATAGACAGCAACTAAACAGAAATTCTGGGACTGGAAAATAAATAATCAATAGATGTATTTAAGAGCAGATTAGCATAGCAGAAAAGACAACTGGTGATGAGTAGAAAACTTCTAGATTGAAGCAAATACATGAAGAAAAAGAATGGAAAAAGAAGAAAATAGTGAGAGGGACATGGAACATCATTAAAGCTTAAATATATCTTTAATTGGAGTGTAAAAAAGTGATATGAGAGAATATGAGGCAGAATCAATATTAAAATAGGTATTAGTGAAAATATTCCCAAATTGATAGAGCATATCCTGTCAAAAATTTCAGCTCTTTGAACTCCAGACATGACTGATAAATAGACAGACAGACAGACAGAAAGAAAGAAAGAAAGAAAGAAAGAAAGAAGGAAAGAAGGAAAGAAAGAAAAAGAAAAGAAAAAAAACAAAAGAAAAAACACTCAGGTGCATCATGGTAAAACTGCTATACCCAAAAACAAAGAGAAAAAGTATAGGAGAATCAAAAATGAAGAAAGGAGGGGTTATTTCCAAAAGGTTAACAACAAGACTGATACCTGGCTTTTTAACAAAAACACTGAAAGTCAAAGTCCATGGAATGACAACTCTAAAGGACTGGAAGTAAATAATTGTCAATCTAGAACTTATCCAGTAAAAACACTCATTTAAAAGTTGGACAAATAAAAACTTTTTTCCACTAAAAAAACTGAAAAAATGTGTTGACAAGAGACCCAAAAGGTAGAAGGAACTTCAAAAGAGTTCTTCCCGGTAGATGAAATACAATTCCAGATGAAGGTACTATAATACAGAAATAAACAAAGACTACCAAAAAGGATAAATGTGCATATAAATCTAAATAAATATTGACTGCTTAAAACAGTAATAATAAAGTCTCATTATTTAAAATATAGGTAGGAATGAGATGCATGAGAACAATAAAAAAACAAAGAAGAAAGGGGTGAATGAAGATAAATTTTTATAGATATTTACATTATTCAAAAAGTGGTAAAGGTATTTAAAAGAGACCTTATAAAGATGGATGTTGCAAATACCACATTTAGCAATTCATTTCTAACAAATAATGTGCAGTAAAATTGACACCGTTGGAGATCTGAACCTGGGTCATAATACTGGATACAGCTTTTGCTGGCTTCCCTTTCTCTCTCTCTTTGGGGAAACTACATACTACCCCTAGGTCAGCAGAAGCAAAAAGGAAAGTATGTTATCCAATGCCCACAAACACTGTGCTCTTTAGGTTGTTGGATCTGATGGACTGCATGTGGGGATTAAGAAAAGGGAGGAATCTGCTCACCCAACCAAGAGGATGGAGGTGCTGTTCACTGAAATATGCAATACAAGGGAAACAGAAGTGAGCCAGGAACCCACAATCATAGTAGAGGGGAGCATGGAAGGCAGAAAAAATAAAACAAGCCAACTAACAAGTAACCTACACAAGGAAAATAATTTTTTGTTATGAAATTACATAAAATACTAAGTGGTTAACATAAATTTGATTATGAGCAAATCAATCAATATTTTAAAAATTGTGTTAATTTGAAATCTATATCTATCAAAGTTTCCAGAAATACAAATATTAATAAGTATTTAAAATCATTCCAATGACAATGTACATTTATATATACAATATTACCAAATTCCTTGCAGGTTGATAAGGCTGATGTTTGCCCTAGAGATTATAAACAGAACTAACAGGGAAATTTAAATATAAATACTGAAGGTCAGAGGTAGTATGAGATACTAAGTGGTTTCACTAGTTGAATTCTATGAGAGAGTAAATATCTTCAGATAATGATTTAAATCATGCTTCTGAGCAGGCAGCTCAATGATTTAAATATCTAAAGTCAGCAGTTTTCCTGTCTATTTGTATTATCCAAAAAGACTTCTTCCTGTTCATAAAAGATCCTTGGAAAGTAGGTCTTACTGACCTTGAATGTCTTCTAAAACTATACTATGATACTGGGCCCCATTACCATCATCAAAGGAAAAGTACCCTATCACGTGTATTTTCTCCACAAGCATTTATTAAAAACGTATACCTTACTATAACCCATGTATTAAGGAAGGCAAAAAGGAAATTATAATGAAAATGATAGATCTTCCTGCCCAATAGATATTTCAATCCAGTACATAATGGAGACTAATGTATTTGAAAAACTCAAAGGAAGTCAGTGTAACTGGACTGTAATATTTGGAGAAGAGTAATGATAAATGAGGCTGGAGATCACATCTAAATCATTCATAGCTAAAAGAGCCATATTGAAGAGTTTGGTCTTTATCTTGAGAGAAAAAAGATGATATTAAAAGATATTCAACTGCATAGTGCCAAGATCAGATATGGGTTTTTAAAGGATCACTTTAGCTGCTATGCACAGAATAGATTGAGTGATATTATTACAGTGATTAAGTAGAGACACAGTGGTAGATCTGGCTTGGAAAAAGTATGGTGGGAATGGGAAAAGAGAGGGGTGGGCAGATTTGAGAGATATTTAGTGAGTAAAATCCGTAGAAAGTGTTTATGAATTAGATGTGGGAAGTGGTGAAAAGGCGGGGCAGGGAGGGGGCACTAAGAATAATGTCAAGGATTAAGGCTGGTAAGAGCGAACGAACACTGATGCCAAACAGTTGAGTGAAACACCTCATATCCTTTCATGTGTGGCTTCCGTCCTCATTGCAACACAAAAAGGGGTTTCTCAAAGGCCCTTAATGATATCCTGTCTCTAAAACCAGCAGTTATTTCCTGGCTTTCCTTCCTGGTGTTTTCGGTGGCTCTTAATAGGTTCCCTTGGTTTCTCATACTTCTTTGATTATTCCCGATATTGAGTTTTCTTGGAGGATTTATTTTTAGCCGAATTTTTGGCCCTGATTCCTGTTTTCATTGATAGTACCACTCACCCCCCAAGGTAATAGAGTCAAAACCTGAAACTCATTTTAACTCCTTTGTTTCACTCTCTTCCATCAAATTGGTTGGAAGTCCTATTGATTTTTACATCTATAACACCCTCTCATTCATCTTACATTCTTCAATCTTACACCCCCATTCTACTTCACATACTTCCATTTCTATAGCACTTACTTCCATATAGGTCCCACCAACTTCAAATCTATCCCTCCCCATTTCAGTTTACATATTGCTGACAGATTAATTGAAGATAGCCCCTTAATTTCCCATTGTTGTTAAAAATAATTTGAATTGGGTTTCTATGATTTACAACCAAGAATCTAATATAGTAAGTTCTTTCCATTACATTTCTTGCAGTTAATTATTTCATTATTTGTTATTTACCTAATAAAATTATTATTTATAGTTATTTGCTCAACATTTGTCACTCCTGCTCAGTTAGAAACTCCATGCAGGCAAGGATCATAACTGCCTTGTTTACTGCTCTCCCCAGGTCCCAGCAGAAGGTCAAAATATATCAAAGATTAAATCAGTTTCCAATAAACATTAAAATACTTGAAAAATTACATTTAAAATTCTGTTGTACTGAATACTTCAAATAATGGTGATGGCAAATTTTCTCTTACTTTTTTTTGGTCATAGATTAGCCCAATATCCAATATAGAGACCAGCACCTAAAATAGAATGTCAAGCCTTGTTTAGATTTTCTGCCCAATCCAACTGGTTTGAGTCTCATTTTTAGTAAGGACAAGCAATCTCAAAATTATAGTCACAATTAAGCATTTAAAATTCCTCCAGAGCCTCATCGTTTACAGACAGCCTTATTTTAAAAACAAATATATGTTTTAATACTTGTTTTGAAAGGTCAGCAAAAAAATGTACAATCTCTGGTTCTGTTTTCCTTAAATATTTAGATACTTTGTTCTTCCAAATAAATCCATAATGAATTTTATCTTTTAGTGGTTGTCTAAATTCCATTTACATCAATAACTTTTTGTTTTGTTTTCAACTATCAAGGTTTTCTTCAATTATGTACATATTGAACTTGATTTTGTGCGTGTGTGTGTGTGTGTGTGTATTCTAGCAATGGAAATAAGTGTCATGCTGCATGTGATAGCATTTTCAGAGTTTATTTCACATAAACTAGGCCTGTACTTATGTCTATTGGGGGAAAAGAGAGCAGATGATTATTAAATATAGTCAACATCGATAATTCAGCAAAATCGCTGTGAAATTTGTCTGCTTATTTTTTTCATTTTCAATATATAATCACAAATTCTTCATTTTTCTTCAAATGTATTTTAATAATAGAACTTTTAAAATATGATTATTCTTTATGCTCTCTACCACCTGCTAGGACAAAACTATAGAATAAAAACTTATTATCATCAAAATATAATGCCAGCATTAGTACCACTAGAATTTTAAAACTTTTATAACACATAGCTGTTTATTTAAAATTGCAAGCAGATTTTGTTTCCTTAAAAATAGATACAAATATCCTACAGTGAAACATCAGTCAAGAAGATTCTGAATCTCAATGAAACACATCTGCAAAATTTAAAAAAAATAGCTGTACACTATCTATATTCGTTTCCTTGGACTGTGCCAGAACAAAGTATCACGATCTTCAATGACTTAAAACAAGAGAAATTTATTTTCTCACAACTCTGGAATCTTGAAGTCTCAAATCAAGGTGTCACAGAGCCATGATGTCCCTGAAGATTCTAGGAGAGGGTTCTTCCTTGCCTCTTCCTAGTGATGCTCAAAATTCTTGGCACTCCTTGGTTTGCAGCTGCATCATTCCAATCTCCGCCTTGGTTGTCACCTGGCCTTCTCTCCAAAATTCCCTTTTCTTAGAGAGCACAAGTCATCATGGAGTTTAGGGCCCAACCTAATCCAGTATGGCTGTATGTTTAACTTGATTACATCTGTAAAACCCTATTCACAAATAAGGTCACATTCACAGGTTTGAAAGGACATGAATTTTTGGTTACACTATTTAATCCCAAATGCTATCTAAAGATACACAACTTAAGGTGTATGTTTTAATGTAAAATAATTGAAATATTACACCAAGCATATTCTGAAAACTAATGGCTAGAGAATATGGTGGTTGAGTACAGACAGCTCAGTGTGGTAGGTAAGTGTGGCTTCTGGAACCAGACTGGGTTTAAATCCTGTACCTGCCACTAGTTGTGTGTCCTTGGGAAAATCATCTTTAGGTCTAACTTTCCTTATCTATCACATGGATATAGCGAAAGTACTTTCCTCGTAAGGTTATTTTAAGTGTACAATGAAACTGGTCGTAAAATCCATAGAGCTGGAACACAGCTCTAGATAAAAGCTAGCAATTGCTAGATCTAGCTATAGATCTGAAAACCCACAAGAACTTATTTTTAAAAAGCTTGTGTTGTGATAAAATTATATAACATAAAATTTGCCACTTTAACCACTTTTAAGTCATTAGCTACATTCACAATTACATTCACAATGTTGTGCAACGCCACTAGTTCCAAAATGTTTACATCATCCCAAAAAGAAACTATGTAACCATTAAGCAGTAAGTTCCCATTGCCCCCTTTTCCAAGTCCCGGCAACCTCTATTCTACTTTCTGTTTCTATGAATTTACCTATTCTAGATATTTCATAAAAGTAGAATCATATATATTTGTATGTGTCTGGCTTATTTCACTTAGCCTACTGTCTTCAAGGTTCATCTATGTTGTAGTATATATCAGAACTTCATTACTTTTCATGGCAATAATATTCCTTTGTATGTATATTCTATATATCATTTATTCATTGATCTGTTGATGGACCCTTGGGTTGTTTACACTTTCTGTCTATTGTAAACAATGGTGTGCAAGTATCTATTTGAGTCTGTTTTGCAATTCTCTCGGGTATATCCTTAGGAGTGGAATTGCTAAGTTATATGGGTTTATTTCTAGACCCTCAGTTCTGTCTATATGTCTCTCTATATATGCAAGTAGGCATATGTAGATATATGCCTGTACAGCATTGTTTTGGTTACTGTAGCTTTGTAGTAAATTTTGAAATTGGGAAGTGTGATATTCCAACTTTGTTCTTTTAAATATTGCTTTCGTTCTTTGGAGCTCCTTGCAATTCCATATGAATCTGAAAATCAGCTTTTCCATTTAGACAAATAAAGTTTGTTCTTTATCTTAGATGAAAATTTTCAGTCTTTCATAATTGAGTGTGATGTTAGCTGTAGGTTTTCTATAAATATTCTTTATTGTGTTGAGGAAATTTCCTTCTATTCCTAGTTTATTGAATGTTTTTATCATGAAGGGATATTGGACTACTTTATTAAGTGCCTTTTCTGCATCAATTGAGATGATTTTTTTCTCCCCCTTCATACTAGTAATGTGTGGTATTACACTGGCTGATTTTCTTATGTTGACCCACTCTTGCATTCCTGGGATAAGTCCCACTTGGTCATGTATATAATCCTTTAATATGCTACTGGATTTGGTTTGCTAGCAATCTGTTGAGGATTTTTGTATCTATATTTATAAAGCATATTGGTCTGTAATTTTCTTCTTATGATATCTTTAACTGACTTGATAGCAAGGTAATGCCAGCCTCATAGAATGAATTAGGAAGTATTCCCTTCTCTTCTATTAAATATAGAAGTTCTGTAGAACTCAACAGTGAAACTCTCTGGTCTCTGGACTTTTATTTTGGGGGAAGCTTTTGATTACTAATTCAATCTCCTTACTTGTAGCTCTTAATGTTTAGATTTTCTTTTTCTTCTTGAGTCAGTTTATAGTTCAATTCATCAATTTAATTTGTTTCTAATAATTTGTCCATTTCATCTAGGTTATCTAAGTGGTGACATACAAAACTCACAGAATTCTCTTACAGTCCTTTTATTTTTGGAAGGTCAGTAGAAATGTGCCTACTTTCATTCATGATTTTAGTTACTGGTGTCTCACAAAAACTTCTGAAAAAAATTTAATGAACTAATGAAAAACATTTAGATTTCATATTGTCTGGTCCAGCAAATATTTATGCAACTAAAATTGTATTTTATTATTCAGTAACATAAAAATATTTGAGATTTTTATCTTATTATTTCTAAGAAAATCATTAGAAATTCATATATTTAGTGAAAAAGATATTTTTTCAGAATTATTTAAAATACTAACTCCTACAAACCATCTAAATTTCCAGCTATTTATCTTAGGAGTGGAATAATACCTACCACCTTGCATGAAATATACAGACAACCAAAAAATGTAACATATTTAATATATTTATTAAAATAAAAATCCTCAAAATATAAAAAAGTTTAAAGTACATAAAATGGTGAATAAAGTATAAAGGTATCCCTAAGTTTTGAAAGATGCCACAGGACATGGATTTTTATTTCTGATTTTCCTTGGTCTTACTGTCTCAGAGAATTCTATAGATGAGCTAAAGATCTGACTTCAAACTCTCTAGCTTATGGGAAAGAACTGAGTCAAATAAAAAATACTGAATTTTCAGAAGCCTGCATGTTATTCATGGTACTATGAATTAGCTAACCTATTCCAACTTGTGCTTGCCTAATATGTATATCAGGCTATCAGGAGCACAATACATTCTCATGTTTTCAAAACTGTGTTTTTCTGTAAACTTGACAGGCCTTAGTTACTCTGTTAAGAATTGTCTAAATTGAAAAAAAAAAAAAAAGGAATTGTCTAAATTGAAATTGTTGATAGTCCTTATGGAAAGAGTATGACTTTGATTTCTGCTGATTTTTAGGTGACTTAAAATACTTAATTGTTGGCATTTTCAAATTTTACTATGCCCTGAGGCCTAATGGAATGCAGTGCAATTATAATAAATAGAAACATAAAATTATCTAATTATGTTACATATTTAGAAAAATGCAAAAATATGTTCTGCTGTCTAGATTGCATCAACGCCAGTGAAGCTTGCAATGATCCATCAGTGCTACTCCGCCTCAGGCCACAAAGCTCTGGGGTTTTATTCTCCATCTCGAAGAGAGATTAGAACGCTTATTATCAAGCCACTCCTGCTCCGCTAAAGCAGTTCCATCACTTACTTCTCAGGCACCCTCCCTACATAAGCAGATATCAAGCGCTTGCTATTCCCGAATTCATAAAACCCAGAGAACTTGCTTGCAAGAATAATTTAGGCTTATTCTACTAATGAATTTGTCCTTAAAAAAATTTTTAAACCTATGAGGCCCAAGAATATACTATTAAAAATATTACTACTGCTGCTCTTAATACAATAAAAAAAGCAATCATCCCAAATAATAAAAAACAAAATAATTCTTCGTTTGTATGATAGATACTGCCACTACCAAGAAACCACCTGGTCTACTAGTTTTAAATTCTGGACCAGGACAAGACAAAGAATGAGCCAAGAATAGCACCTTCCTTTAGGAAACACCAGCACTCATTATCTATCACTTGACAAAGCTCAGCAGCGGTTCCTACAAGCTCTTTAAATTGGAGGAAGTCTTGCCTTTCAGTTGAAGATACGCTGCCTTAACACAAGATCATGACTTCTTAATATGCTCATCAAAGCCCAAGGAGGAATGGCTTTAACTTTAACTTTTTTTAAAAAATGCAGGCCTAGAATTTTATGGTGAGCAGATGAGTCCAGACATAGAGAGGGATTCCTAACGGAAGGACACTGAGATGGTAGTGAAAACTGGCGCTATTATAGCATTCTAAATTCTTCCATTTCCCCTTGATGGAACTGCATTTAACATCAAAGAATGAGCTCTCTAAGCCAAGGTGATAGAGATCAAGTATATTCTAAGGCACTGGCATAAGTAAGGCCATTTCCTTACTTCAGTATTTTTATCTCATTTGTTTGTTCTACTCACCCTCACAGAAATTTTACAAGGCTCACATGCAAAACCCTATTGTAAAGAATCAGTTGTATAAAGACCCAAATATTATCATAATGGTATTACTGGCCAGTCAGGTCTCCACCTGGGTGACTGGCTGGCAACTGTACCCTTTCTAACTGATATCCAACAGGTAAGCAGTTGTTCAACCAACTGCTTAATGAATGGTTTCAAGTTACCCAAACTAAATAGTATCCATTCCATAGAATCATATGGATATGAACCAATAATCAAGCTAAACAAGCCCCAAGATTTAAAGGAAAAGGGAGTACTAATTTTTGAGACAGTTTGCCATTGTGCTGAGCAAATTATTTTGTAATTTATATCTCACTCAAACCCCAAAAGGTACTTATCTTTATCCCTATTTTACACTTGAGAAATTCACACACAAAAGTTAAGAAACAAACAAACAAACAGAGTTAAGAAACAAGCCCAAGCTCACATGCTTTATATGTGGGAGAACCCAGATTCAAACTGATCTGCTAACTCCAAACCAAGGGCTCCTTATTTCATGCAGCATCATGCTGTTTCTCACTAGCACTAATGTTCACTGCCAACCCAAACTGGCATCATTATAATGAAGATGAGCGATATGAAGCCTACTTGAGGAAGTACATATCACTATGATTCCCATTATAAACAGAAATAGCAAAAGGCTTTTTTTTAAAGATTTTATTATTTATTTATTTATTTTGAGAGAAAGAGAGCGTGCGTGCACAAGTAGGGGGAGGGGCAGAGGCAGAGAGAGAATCTCAAGCAGACTCCGAGCTGAGCACAGAGCTGGCCATGGGGCTTGATCCCACAACGCTGAGATCATGACCTGAGCTGAAATCAAGAGTCAGTGGCTTAAATGACTGAGCCACCCAGGCACCGCAAAAGAGCTGACTTTTTAAAAGACGACAGCTAAATGTTGTACATGCATCATCTCATGTACTCATAATAATTCTATGTGCAGGCTCTTCTATTAAGTCCATTTTATAAGTGAGGAACTGATATGTGCAGAAAGATTAAGAAACTCACCGGTTTCTTCTTAGCACATGGTAACAACCTAAAGCCAGAGCGGCTAACCATGTTGATGGGGGTTTGTGTGTATTTGTCTCATTTTTACAATTCTTTCATCACAGTAAGTCTTTCATTAAATACTGTTTCCTTTCATTGCCTCTTGTCATACTGTGTTATTGTAATTTCTTGACAAAGAGAACAGGAGATGCCTTTTTAAAATGTCCAACTGATCACCCACAAGTAAGAAATTGGATATTGACCTGTACCTCTCTCAGTAAAGACTATGCTAGTATGATAATTGGGCAATATAACTTTGTCTAACATTTCATTGTTTGTATGTATCCTACATCCATATCTATAAGCATTTTTTTCTTGATATAAGTATAATGACAACTAGAATTTTTTTTAAAAAAAGCATTTTAGTAAATATTGGAAACATTACATTTATTGGCTCTGAGGTTAAACACCCAAAGCATGCTTTAAATGTCTGGTCACAGGTTGAACCTATATGTACTTAGTAAAGAGAATAATAATTAAATAAATCATCCTATTAGTTAAAATTAAGATATATTATTTGATATAAGTCATCTGCTTATGTTATACTTTATTTTGTGTATGTTCTTTAAAGTCTGTTTTAGGGGTGCCTGGGTGGTACAGTCAGTTGAGCACAGTTCTTGGTTTTGGAAGGTCATGAGATCGAACCTTGCATCAGGCTCCGTGCTCAGTGGGGCGTCTGCTTGAGGATTCTCTCTCTCCCTCTCCCTCTGCCCCTCTGTGAGATAAACACTTCTGGGAGGATCTGAGGAGAAACCTTTGTTTAACTTACAAACAGGATTTCTGGGCTACACAGTCTTTAAAAAAAATGATATGAAAGCCCATTATAAGTTTCAATAATGTTTCTTTTATATACATTTACCAATACAATTTGATACTTTATAGTTGGAAGAAAGGATATCACAGTCAAGGAAGACCATTTGCAAAGATAAGGATATATGTGTTTTGGAAAAAGCAATTGCTACAGATAGTGTGTCTGCTGCATAAGGTTCAAAGTAAGGTGCCATAGCTTATTTGAATACAAAGACAGCTTGATTAACCTTTCTGGCATCTCCATTATAGTGTGAGCAACGTGAGGGGAAAGACTCTGTCTTATTCATAGCTGCAAACATGGAATAGCCTGGTGTATCATAGGAGCCCAGTTAACATGTAGAGAAAGAAAAAAAATTAAGCAAGCTCCTATCTCTTGCTAAAAAGCATAGACTTATTCTGTAATAATTTAAAACAAGGTTTTTTGACTAATGAATATGTTGATCAGTCTGGAGAGGGCACTATAGGAGGGAGAAAGGAAAAAGAGTTTGAAAACAGTTGCAATATAAAAAAAAAAATAGTTGAAAGGCAATTTGAGTGGGGTATAAATTAAAAAAATAAATCAGGGAAACATTAGAAACATTACAAAGGTTAATTTGGGGACTATGTGGCTTTTAAGAGATGAGGGGAGCCACAAAAATGAGAATGAGTCCGGAGCAGTGCCCTATAGAAAATCTGTTTCCTAAACTCTAAATTTACATAGGCAACTACCCACTCCCTGAGACTCCCAGACAGTTCTGTTTCAGAATTACAAACTAATTTATTTTTAGATTCTCCATGTTCCCATCCACATAAATAGACAACTTGTTTTGTTTCACATTCTTGCCTTCTAACCAATACCACTGCCTCCACAGTCTTGCTCCTACGCCTCTCATTGGACCTCATATAAAAGAGTCCACTAGGCAGAATGCAAAGGTCTTTTTCCATTCATTAAGTAGGGAAGGAACAGCTTATAAAAGAGTTAAGTTTTTGAGTGATAGCCTTAGTTTAGCAAGTTGTTAGAAAGTTTGTGAGTACTTATGTATACAGTAAATATGGAGGAAGGAAGCAGGATGTAAGAACAAAGAAGAAAATACAATAAGATGAACAAAGACAATACATTAGATTCCTAGGTAACAATAATGATCACAGACAGACAAGAGATTTGCCATTCTCCATTCCTTTTATTAATTTGGCTTAAAAGAAAAAAAAATGAGTATCAGGATCTAGCAGGGGAGTACCTGAAAGCCATGTACGAAAGAAGGAAACAGTTATCTTCTGCTCTTAACACAGTCATAAAGACAGATAATATGAAGGAGGGATCTTCAGAAAAGATCTTTAAAAATTGCAGAATTGGTATTCTTCTAAGACCCTAAGGGCCAAACCATTTGAGACCACCTATCTTAATATCTGTTAATGACTCTGTGATATATTTGAATCCCAAAATGGATAGCATAAGACAAAGACAAAGGAAAAAAAAGAAGAATGATTCTAAGAAAAAGTAAATAAGGAGAGATAATGGGATTACAATAGATGCTTCTTCTTCATCAGCAGCAGCAGTGGCTTTACTAATACTGCCAAAAATCTAGTAGGAAATAAATATGAAGAAAATTCTATTCTTAATAACATCAAAAATATAAAACATCTGGGAGCAGACAAAACATAAAATATGTAAGAGTATGGGAAGAACCAGACTGAGGGACAAAAAATAAGGACAATAGAGAGCCATATACATTACCCTATATTTAAAGACGAAGTATTGCAAAGATGTTGATTCTCCTCAACAGTGAATTTAATCCAATCTACCTCTAGCTAAATACTGAATTGTCTTGGAATATGAAAAACAATTTTATAGTTCTGTTGGCACAGAAAGGATATAAAAAGAACAACAACCAAAAAAAGTGGGAGGACTTGTCTTTCTTTATACTGTAACTTAATTCAAAACAAGGATAATTAAAGGCATATGATTATAGCATATGAGTGAAAATGGAACAAGAAGTTCATGTGTGTGTATGCATATATGTGTGTGTATATACACCCTATAGATCAACGTATACACTTCACACACATGGTATGGATTTAAAATATGATTTAAGTGGCTTCTCCAATCAGTGCATAATGTGTTATTAAATAAGTGGTATTGAGATAATAAACTCATTTGCAAAACAAACAAAAAGACTAGATCTCTATCTCATTGTATTAATTTGCTAGGGCTTTCATAGCAGAGTATTACAAACTGGGTGGATTAACAACATAAATAAATTTTGCCATATTTCTAGAGTCTAGATATACAAAATCAGGGCCTTTACAGGGTTAGTTTTATTCTGAGGCCTCATTCCTTTGCCTGAAGATGGCTGCCTTCTTGCTACGTCTTCACATAGTCTTCCCTCTGTGTGCATCTACGTCTTAATCTCCTCTTTTTAGAAAGACTTCAGGCACACTGGATTAGAGCCCACCCCTATGACCTCATTTTACCTTTACTGACTCTTTAAAAAGGTCCTCTCTCCAAAGGCTGTCACATTCTGAGGTGCTGGGAATGTCAACATATGAGTTGGGGGAGGGGCACAATTTGTCCTAAAGAACTTATACAAAAATGGGTTTCAAAATAATTAAGGAATGTTTAAAACCAAAAACAGGGGCTCCTGGGTGGCTTAGTCGGTTAAGCATCTGCCTTCAGCTCAGTCCTGGGGTCGAGTCCCACATCAGGCTTCTTGCTCAGCAGGGAACCTGCTTCTCCCTCTCCCTCTGCTGCTCCCCCTGCTCCTGAAAGCTCTCTCTCTCTCTTGCTTGCTCGCTCACTCACTCTTGCTCTATCTCAAATAATAAAATCTTTAAAAAAATAAAATAAAACAAAAACAAAACATGACTCTTTTGCCCTTGATGCACAGGTTTCAGAGATTCTATGAACTCCTGAAGTTGCACGTAAAATTTTCTGTGTATGGACATTTGCGCATATTTCTGAATGAGACACTTTATATTTCATAAGCTTTGTGAAAAGATCTGTAATTACAATTTTTTTAAAGTTTAAAACATTAAAGTAGGGGAACATATAAATGATATTTATAGAATATTGAAGCGGGTAAAGACTGCCTAAGTTAACAGCAAAAGCACACACCCTAAAGTAAAATTTGGATAGATTGGACTACATAAATATTAAACAATTTTTATGGGGAAAGAAACTGTTCACAAAGTTAAAGGAAAAGCCTGGGGGAAATAATTACAGCATAGATAGGGAGGTAGCATAAAAGAGAGTTAAGCACATGGGCTTGAAATTATATATATACATACTTTTAATACTAGTCTATCTGTTATAGGTATGTGACTTTCTATAGACTAAGTTTCTCTTGTTCTTTCTTCAGTTCTAAAGTGAAGATTACAATAATGCTTAATAGGGCATCAAGAAAATTATATAGGATAACATTTGTTAAAAGTACAATGACTAAAAACCAGTGTGAATAAATAAAATATTGGTTAAGAAGGCAAATATTTAATCTATGTATTAATATACATATTTTTAGAGTTCTTTTTAAATTAATATAAAAAATAAACACCTCAAGGAAAAATTGGCATCAGTCACAAGCAGAAAATCTAGTAGAGTGGTGCACACGGTGAAAACCATCAGAAACAATATTCAGCCTCACACTCAGAATAACAAACAGGCCAGTACAAGTGGCCTATATGGTTCTAAATTGAACTTAGTTCATACATTATTAATGGGTAATGCCTAGCATATGATAAGTATCTAATAAATAAGTGTGAAATAAATTGTTCTCACTTTAATAATATTGGGTAATAAATTTAAGCCATATTAATGTTTTAGAAGTCAAAAAATAGAATAAACCATAAAATAAATAAGATTAAAAGAGAAATGATTTTAAAGGAAATAAATGCATGAAGCAAATGACAAGATAGGATTTAAAAGGAACTCTAAAAAAAGAGCGCAAATCAAGGCTGCAGAATGACTTATAACAACTCCAACTTACCATAAGCTAAATATTTATAACAGAAACTCAAAATGGTAATTTAGTAAAACATACCACAAAGAGGATGAAGGGTGATGGGGAAAGGAAGAATCAGTTGGAGTCAATTACCCATATAATTAGAATGAGGTAGTTGCCTTTTTAAAAGTCCCATGTTTTGGAAAGCCCCACTTCCAGGAAAAGTGGAGAATCTCACCTTCTTTCTCCATCCTCATTCACCTTTCCCCATGACTCATTCTCCTTTCAGCTCATACATCATCACAGGTGCTGTGGCTCTATAACTAAAATAAGGTCAACTGTGTCACTTCCAGTCTCTCCCCCGCTTGCCTTCCACTAGGACAACCTCCTCCTTCATATGTTCAAACCTGTCCTGTTTTGGTTTATCGTGAACAGAAAATTAGATGTTGTACATGAATAGCCTTTAAAAGTACAAAGCAAGAGAATATTTTAACGTTATAAATATCTATTTTGAAGAGCTGATTCAAAAACATCTGACTACTGAGGTTTGAAAGGGTTCTGTTTAAGGACTCAAACTTCTATCACTTGTTCCATAGCAATGTATTATCACCACTCTACTTGCTCATACCTGGAGAACTGATATGCCAGCCTTCCATAAAGAGAGGAGCAGTTCAAGGACCTCTGAAATCCCAGCCGATAAAATGGATAATGAGACCCAAAACTGCTAAAACCTTATCCTGGAAAATTGAGTATAAATTGATTAAACATCAATGTCTCCTACATTTCTTGTCCAATCAATTAGAAGAGAAAAAATAAATTACCCTGGAGTAGGAATAGGGAAGAGAAGGAAAGGAAAGGGAGGCATAACATATGGATCCAAATCACAATAGTAGGAAGGTTAAAATCCAAGCCTCTGAGAGTTGTCACTCAGTTGATCAGAGGAAGAAGGCACCTTACTTGCTCTGCTAAGCCAGCCTCCTAACTCCCAGACTAGGTTGCACTCCCCTAAGTCATGCCACTTCCCATTAGCCTCTATGTTTGTGAGTCTGAGTGTTTTACAAAGTGGATCATCTCATCCAGGAATTTATGAAACAGATTTTTGTCATAAGATTGGATCACAGTAGGCAGACAGGGTAATATGAAGCTCCGAGTAAAAGAGAGCTCATTCTAAATTATTCATAGGAAATATGCCTCCAGACTGAAGAAACATCCCACGTGAGATGAACCCGCATCAGCACACACCTGCCCTATTTTTATTTCCCACTTTGGCTTGACACTTTACATACACAAAGTCTCTCTGAGATTACTGTGGTTTGGTTGATTGCCAATTGCTGATATTACATCATTGAAATGAAAACTACATTAGCCATGCCTTTGATGTGCCCTGCATAAAGTGGAGATGGCAGAATATGTCCCTGAATATATGTAGCCTACATCTGGCTGTGCAAGGTACAAATTTCTTCCATACTCTGAGTTGCATTACTTGAAGTGTTAATTTCCATGAGCTGAGATTTTTTTTAACGCACCAAATTAATTTCCTCAAACACTAAAGTACAGCTGATAATTTTAATAATATAAAATTCTCCTCAATATTTTTCCTAGTTTAATTTTGCCCTATTTACAGCCCATTTAGATAACGCAAATTAAAGAGGATATATATATATATATATATATATATATATATTTTTTTTTTTTTTTTTTTTGGTGCTAGACTGTACACTAGCATGTAAATGAGGAATATCTCAGCTAGATAGGCAATTATGCATACTGAATATGTGTTCGTGTCTATACATATATAAATGCATATATTACCTTGTTGCCACTTTGCAAAAATACAATTGAATGTATTCTTAGGTGGGCCTAAGAAGACATTTTGCTTTTAATTTCTGAAGTAACAAATTGTCTAGCTCCAGAATGTTGCTTACCATTACTGGTTGTGGCTTTAGGGACAGTTACTTTATTACCTTACTGAACCGTACTTCAAAGGAATTAATTAATTGATGCTCTTAGCAGCCTCATCCTGACAAAAACATATGATACTCAAATGTTAAACATGGAACCTCAGATGAAACTGTCAGGAAAAAGCTGAAAGTGCTTATTAATATGGCTTTTGATAAATATCTGTTCAGCCTCACACTGTGCCTCGTCTGTTTTCATCTTGGAAAGTAGTTAATCTGATTGATGAAGATCCCGGTTCAGATTGTCTCCCATGCTGAGTTTAATAACGGCACTTCTTTTTTTCCAGAAAATATTCTTATTTTTGAGTGCAGATATTTGTGCATTTTCATTTGGCTGTTTTTCCAGAGAACAAGCTTTAAGTGGGGTCCCTGGAATTTCCTAATTCCTACTGTCACACATCACATAAGCACAAGAGGAGGACCTAGTTTCCAGGACCTAGCTCTTTGCAAAATGAAGTTCATAAGGATGCTGTCAAATACTAATACTGACCCTCCAGGCATAGAAGAGTGAACCCATCAGAACAAATTAGGCAGCCAGCACGGATAGGCTACAAACCTTGGCTCATTATCATTATCTACCATCTTCAATGAGCCATGACATTTTTTCATCATAATTCAAATAGTTCCACTTCTAGATTAAGCATAGACACAGAGATGGCTGATGCAATAGAGAATAGGCTGTGCCTCATGGAATTCATGCTTTAAATATGGTAGAGCCACTTAAGTTCCTTCTACTCACCTTAACTACTTAGTGTTGTCACACATCGCTCTTCCCATTTTAATGAAAGAGAAATTTAATGCAAGAAGATAGTTCAAAAATTAATCTAATAAAGGGGGCGGAGCAAGATGGCAGAGGAGTAGGAGAACTGGATTTCGTCTCCTCTCAGGAATTCAGCTGGATAGGGATCAAACCATTCTGAACACCTACAAACTCAACAGGAGATCGAAGAAAAGAAGAGCAACAACTCTCTGAACAGAAAAGCGACCACTTTCTGGAAGGTAGGACGTGCGGAGAAGTGAATCCGAGGCGATATTCGGGAGGATAGATGGCGGGGGAGGGGCCTCCGTCGGCCGCTTCTGGCAAGTGATAGAACCATGGAGCACAAAATCGGAACTTTTAAAAGTCTGCTCCGCTGAGGGACGTCACTCCGGTGGCTAAGCGGGGGGTGGAACCCTCCGGGACAGTGTGGTCTCAGGACCCTCGGGGTCACAGAAAGACCGGGGTGCCTGAGTGTGGCAGAGCTCCCAGATAACGGAACAGGGAAGCCAGCTGCAGAGGCGGAGCCCAGGCGCGGGCTCTCAGCTTGGGGTTGCCATAAACCGTGATCTGCGGCACAGTCGGGCCCCTGCTCCTCCAGCAGGGACCCAACAAGCGGCAGATCCGGGGAGACCCACCTTCCTCCCCCCGAGAGGAGCCGCGCAGGAGTGCACCACAGGGATCTGCTGGGTTTGGAGACTCCACCTGGGGTCGGGTGCCAGAGATAGAAACACGCGGTCACGGGCCGGGTGAGCACGGAGTGCAGCCGGAGACCAGGGAGACGGGAGTGACTGATTGCTTTTCTCTGGGGCGCACTGAGGAGTGGGGCCCCGAGTTCTCGGCTCCTCCGGGGCGGGGATTGGGAGGCCGCCATTTTCACTCTCCACCTCCAAAGCTGTATGGAAAGCTTGCAGGGAACAAAAGTTCCTGAGAGCAAACCCGAGCAGATTACTTAGCCCAGACGGCAAGGGCGGGGCAATTCCGCCTCCAGCAAAGACATTTGGAAACCACGGCAACAGGCCCCTCCCCAGAAGATCAACGAGAACAGCCAGCCAAGACCAAGTTTACCGATCAATGAGAACGGCAGAACTCCAGCGCTAGGGGAATACTGCACATAGAATTCATGGCTTTTCTACCGTGATTCTTTAGTCGTTCAAAGTTAATTTTTTTTTAAC